>NC_050611.1:13636363-13939393 GCF_014743375.2 Drosophila subpulchrella
AAGGGCCACAAAGCAGCGGCACACTAATCTATTTCTTTCGGGGATTACGAAAAGGATTAATGGGTTGCGATGGTGGGAATTAAACCATTTTTGACTCACCTATTGACCACGCGCAAGGAAGCCATAATCCCGGCTACTCCTCATCGGTTTGGATTGTTTGAATAATACTTTCGGTTGTCCTCTTTGAAATGCAAGTGGCTCACATAGCGTCTATATTTAATATCTATATTTAAATATGCACAGCCCATGCAATATTTACGTAGGTCTGTTCATATTTCCGGGAATGTGGTGCTGTTGCAACGGACGGTGGCCAACTGACCATTTTAGGGCCCAAGCTAAATTGGATTAGAAGACAGCACATAGAAAAAAGCCGGAACATCGTGTTGCGCTTTTCACCTTTCTCCTCCAACTTTTTGGCCATGCGCGCCATCGGCTTTTGAATGCGGAGAATTCCGTTACAGCGTTCGCCGGCTGCAGGTGCCAATAATTGTGCAATTATCTTTATCTAATGTTTGCACTTCATCCCTTCGGTGTGACCGTATGGCAACGCCTCAGCTGTTTGCCAAGCACAACAAACAAGTCTAGAGATGGGCGCGTGATTGAGTTCAACTACGTGAAAGAGTACGAGAACCAAAATTTGTCTCATCCAGCTCTTTTGCTAAATTTTGGGAGATGTGATAACTTATTCAAATTTTCTGATGTCTAATATTCATTATTATGTCATCAGATTTCAAATTAAGAACATATTCTATTTATCACTGATATTTTAACCTTAAAAATTTTAGCAAGTACGCAACATTTGCTCAGATTTGGCTAAACTAAGCCAGGGTTGTCAAGGTAAGTTGAAAAATAGGTACTGTGTTGGGATGAATTTTAGAAAATCTTTGTTATGTTAGTTTACTATGGTAAGACAAAATACAACAACATTTTAAGGATTTTCCTGGATTACGACACCAAACTTGAAATCTATTTTCGACGTTTAGCCACCCTCTACCTAATAAAAACGAAACCATTCGTAGCCCAGATCCAGAACAATCACCAATTTTGTTGGACCTCTGATCCTCAGTTAAAATGGATTTTGATAACGATCTATGCAAAACTGTGACATGATGGAAAGTTCCAAGAAAAATTGCGGATTTCACCGAGCTCTGTACTGTTCTTGCAAAAAAATAGCACCATTGCGTAGGTAGTTCTTCATTTTTCAATAAAATGTTAATTTTTTGCAATATTTGGCAAATAAAATACCTACAAGCCATTTTAAGTTTGCAAAAAATATAAAAAAAAAATTAAATTATACAGGGGTTAGTGAAAGTTCGACTGCTTTGTAATCATTCTTGTACTATACTTTTTCAATAAAAGTATCGGTTTCGTGACACGACATGAATCACCCACCTCTAGCCCCAACAACACGTCACGTGCAATCAGCTGCAGTGCAATCGGGAAAATATCATCACTGTGTCTGGCCACACTCGCCCGCATTATCTGGCAACGCTGCGTGCGTGAATTAATGGCGTGCCCACTCCGCATAAATGCTCCATAGTTTTTCTTATTTTTAACAACATACGCGCCGCAAAACAACGCCAGCGACGGAACATGTGTAAATAGCTGGACACTTGTAAACCCTTCCAGAGTGCAGTGATTTCCAGGTGTTGTACGTGTGGCGGTGTTGGAAAGCAGGGGTTCGCAAAATTGCCAAAAATTGTGTCGCCGCCTGCCCGTTGTGAAAAGTAAGATTGCAAAAGCCCAAAACTGCGCCGCCGATTAGCATAAAGCATTATTGGGTAACTGCAGAGTGCAAGGCATTTACATTTTGGGAGCTCGCAGATATTTTGTTTGCGAAAAGAAAAAAAACAATATTGGCCAGAGTGTGTGTGTGTGTGTGGGTGCAAGTGAGAGTGCGTGTGTGTGTGTGTGAGTGTGGGGCCATGTACGTGCTAGAGTGTGCGTGATGCCACCCTCCTCCAATTTTTCAATGTTATTTTGAGGGTCGCATAATTTGTTGCACCTGCCACTGAATCCTTGGAATCCTGGCTTGCAGGTAACAACTAGCTTTGGTGGTGAGGATGGCGGACATCGTGTATCCCACTGGCTGCCGCCCGCTGGTCGAGGATTTGGGAACGGACGAGCTGATAAGGCGCCTCAAGGTAAGTCCCGCTGAAATCCGCTTAAATGTGCCGAAACTAAGGATACTTCTCTGCCAACAGACCCTCGCCAATGTCCTGCAGACGATGGACCAGGACGACAATCTCTACCAGCAGTACATCCCCCTGGCCCTCCATCTGCTGGACGACTTCTTCATGCAACATCCTTCCCGCGATGTCCAGCTCCTTATCGCCTGCTGCGTGGCGGATGTCCTGCGCGTTTATGCGCCCGAGGCGCCCTACAAAGAGCAAGATCAAATCAAAACTATATTTAAGTTCTTTATCAAGCAACTGCATGGTCTAAAGGATCCCCGCGATCCCTCCTTCAAGCGTTACTTCTATCTGCTGGAGAACCTAGCCTTTGTCAAGTCCTTCAACATGTGCTTCGAGCTGGAGGACTGTCAGGAGATCTTCCAGGAGCTGTTCAGCACCATCTTCAAGATTGTCAAGTGAGCCGAGCTTGCCCCCCGCTTATGTCCAGAGACACTAAATGCTCAAATGCTAAATACCTTTGCAGTGACCAACACAGCGCTAAGGTTACGAACTTCTTCCTAGATGTGCTGAGTCCCTTAATCACAGAAGCCGATAACCTGTCGGTGGAACTGCTGGATCTCATACTGATAAACATTGTCGAGCCGTACAAATCCAACAACAAGTTTGCCTGCCAACTAACCGAACAACTCCTCCGCAAAACGGGCGATGCTCTTGAGTCCACCATCAAAATGGTAATATTAGGTCTGCCTCTGGTGTTCCAGTTTGCTTAAACCCATCTCTGATCAATAGTTCTTCAACCGTGCTTTGGTCATGGATAAGCCAAACACAAAACTGTCCATAACAAGCAAAATCTATGATATCATTTACGAGCTTAACCGCATCAATGCAGACCTGCTGTGCTCAGTGCTGCCCCAACTGGAAAATAAACTGCTGTCCACCGACGATGCTGAAAGGCTGAGTAAGTAATTGATCAGAATCTTTCTTTATTTGCTTTTTGATAAATGATATTTTTACCTTACCACAGAGGCCACAACTCTCTTGGCCCGCATGTTCTCCGAGAAGGACTCGCAGCTGTCCAAGAAGTACCACAACCTGCTGAAAATCTTCTTTGGACGCTTCTGCGACATCACCGAGCCAGTTCGCATCAAGTGCGTTCAGTCGTCCATGCACTTCCTGCTCAATCATCCAAATCTTCAACCCGATATCACCGAGAAGTTGCGGCTTAGGAATCACGATCTTGACGAGGTTGTTCGTCACGAAGTTGTAATGGCCATTGTGGAGACTGCCAAGCGGGACTTCACTCTGGTGCTCGAGGCGCCCGAACTCCTAGAGATCGTGCGAGAAAGGACGCTGGACAAGAAATACAAGATACGCAGAGACGCTATGAACGGGCTGGCCTACATCTACAAGCGAGCGATATGCGAGCCCAACGACTTAAGCACGGGGCTCAAGGTTAGGGTTGACTGGATCAAGAACAAGATACTGCACGGTTACTATAAGGTCGGTTTGGAGGATCGCCTGTTGGTCGAACGCTTACTCATCACCTGCCTGGTTCCCTACAAACTGGCTCCCGAGGAGCGCATGAAGAAGCTGTATCATCTGTTGGGCGATCTGGATGCCAACGCCACCAAGGCCTTCGTGGAGCTGCAGAAAAACCAAATGAAGACCCGGAACACGGTCAGCGATTGGATCAAGCTGCACCACTCCAAGGAGTTTACGCCGCGCGTGGTCAGCCAGCTGAGCGCCAAGCAGGCCAACATTGCCAAGTGGGTATTAAGACTTTTCCCTGAAAACCGCTAACCAATGATGTGTGTTTACAGACTGCTTCCAGATCCTCTAAAAGCGGCAGATTACCTTACCCAGTTCAGCAACAACCTGCGAAAGGATGCCCAGTTGCTGCGCTGCATCAACGTTGTCTTGAAGCGTGACGTAAGCTGCCGGGAGTGCGCCGATACGATGGGAGTTTTGCTGAAAAAGCTGGGCGCCCACGTCCACTCGAATCTGTACTACAACACCGTCAAGATGCTGATTGAACGCGTGGCGTCAGTGATGGTGGACAAAGAATCAGTTGGCGTGCTTATTGGGTAAGCCGCCTGCAAGTGCCTCCTAATCCCAGGCTAAATCCTCTTATCTTTCGGTTCAGCCTCATTGAGCAGTGTATTGAGGGAGGCCCCATGTGCGAGGAGATTGGCATCTCGCCACAGGAAGCGGGCGAGCGCGGACTCAAGTTGTTAAGCGTGAGTTTGCAGATAAGGAGAAGAGTGATAAGGAAGTCCACATGTTTGCCTTCTACTTACAGATGCTTTCCTACGTGTTCTCTGCTCACTTTTTCACCGACACTTCGCTGCGTCATTTGATTTCCCTGCTGAGTTACGAGCAAGATTATGTTGCTCCCCTGGTGCTGAAGACTCTCACGCATCTGGGACGCTATCAGCCACTGATCGAAGACCCAACACCGGCCATTCTCGACGAGCTGGCGCCGGTGTGCAAAGATTTCGCTTTGATCGGAACCCCCAAGCAGGCAAAACACGCGGTGCGTTGTATTTTTGTGAACAGTCAGTCGTCAGCTGCAACTGATGGATCAGCAAGTGGAGCCGGTAGCGCGTCTACCACTACTCAAACAGTGCATCCAATTTTCAACGAGATCATCGAGACACTGCGCCTGAAACTAACGCCAAACTGCGAGCAGCAGCGCACTAAGATAGTGACCTTGGGTCACATTGCATACAACATGCCACAGGCCTTCCTCACGCCCATTAAGAATATGATTGCGCGTCGCATTGTCAAGGAGCTTCTTATCCAAGAGGTTCCGGCTCAGCGGGATTACGAGCTGCCAGAGGACAGTGACTGGTGTGCGCAAGAGGAACTTCCGCCAGACACGCTGTGTAAACTGGATGCGCTTAAGGCCATGGCTCGCTGGCTTTTAGGACTGCGCACCGATGAGCACGCAGCTCAAAAGACATTCCGAATGCTAGCCGCATTTGTCAACCAGCGGGGCGATCTCCTCGGCCAGAACCGCCTTTGCGGTGCCGAGAAATCCTGGTTGCGTTTGGGAGCAGCCTGCGCCATGCTCAAGGTGTGCGAGCAGAAGGGCGTAGGCGATCAGTACAGTGCCGAGCAGTATTTGCAGCTTTCTCAGCTGATGGTAAGAAGAAAACCCCCAACTTCTGCTTAATAAATCTTAACTATCCCTTTTACTTTCCATAGGTTGACCCGGTGCCCGAAGTTCGGGAAATCTTTGCTCGAAAGTTACACAAGGGGCTAAGCAGAAGTCTGCCCAGGAACTGCCTGCCCCTGGACTTTATGGGCTTGTATGTGCTGGCTGGTCTAGAGACGGACAGAAAGTGAGTTAGTGTAGCAACGCGCTTTCGCAAAAATACTTATAAATATTTTCAACAGATTACAAGACCTCGTGCGTCATTATGCGGAAACGGATGTAAACAAACGTCGGGAATATCTCAAGACTGTGGCAATGACATGTAAATGTTTTATTTTATTCGTATTCCTTTTCATGCTAACCATTTAACTATCATATTCCAGCTCCCGACAGCTCAACTGAGTCACAATCACTTCACATTCTACCTGACTATATGCTGGCCTTCGCTATTCCGGTGCTGGTCCACGATCCCCGCTTCACGAATCACGAGGATTACGTCCAGCTCCGCAAAATGGAGAAGTGCCTGCGTTTCGTTCTGGAGCCCCTGATGGCCAAACGGGAATTGTTTGTCCACAGCTTCTACAAGCAGCTGCTACAGCTGATAAAGCATCGCGAGTTCAGCCAGGGCTCGGACAAGCGCGACAATTATGTATGCCACCAAAACATTGCCCTGGGTTTCCCCTTCTAAAACATTTTTGTATTCTTTCCGCTTATCAGAAAATGTGGGCGCTCTGCGATCTCGCCATGTACATTATCGACTCAAAATTCAGCCCATTTGATGCCAACACGAGCACATTCTCCATGCCGCTGGCCCTGCCAGAAATGTATTATAAACAGCCTGCCGTTGCGAATTTCCAAAACAACGAGGTCTATATACCGCTGGACGTGTATACGTTGGGAGCCAAATCGACGAGCAAAGCAGCCATGACGGCCATGACAACGTCGCGAGCGGCAGCAGCCTCAAAGAGGCCGGCGGAACCATCGATCCTGGATGATGAGAATCCGCAGGTTAGTTGCGTCTTACAAAAATATGAAACATTTCACTTACGCCACTTAAACTATTCCCAGGAGAACAATCTGTTCGACAACATACGAGCGGCCGATACTACAGAGCCCACGGCCAAAAAATCGCGTGCGGGAGGTGCCTCAGCCAAATCATAGGGGCTGGAGGGGTAGAATAAAGGCGGATCGAGCGCGTACTTGTTAGTTTAGTTATGTTTAGTCTAGGCGCCTAAGTTAACTAAATATTTAAGACGTAGGAAAAACTACGATAGTTGTTAAACCGACACTACCTAAAACTTACATCATGCAGATCACACTTAAACACCCAGAATTCGGATTCTTTTAGTTTCGCATGCATTTTGTAACATAAGAAACTTGTGAGATAGACCAAAAACGCAAAATCAGATA
Source organism: Drosophila subpulchrella (assembly GCF_014743375.2). NCBI lineage: Eukaryota > Metazoa > Arthropoda > Insecta > Diptera > Drosophilidae > Drosophila > Drosophila subpulchrella. The sequence goes on from NC_050611.1 coordinate 13,643,066, forward strand.
ACGTGTCGCATATAATCTGTTATTCGCATCTCCATAAAAGTAATTATTTATCACTCTAAATGTTTTAATCTGTTTTTTTACTGTGTCCGAACCTTTGGTTTACCTTTAGTTATAGAACTTAATGTATATCGAATAAATGAAGTATATCGCGCATTGGTTGCAAGAACGAAGTAAAGTAATGAAAACGTAAACAGAGCCTTATTAAGTAATTAAAATTAACTTTTCTATGAACTTTTAGTTAATATAATACGTCATTCATAATACATAACAAGCCAATCGCGTTAAATTCGACAAGAGTGCATTGAAAATGCATTGAAACAGAGAACATAAACTGTTGTAAGGTTTGAATAGAGAACATAACAAAGATACAAATAAAATGAATACACACACATTAACTATACAAAATGTACATTTAACTATTAATACTGTTTTTCAATTACAAATAAACATATGATTATTATTTAAACGTTGAAGCGGGAGTTGGCAAATGGTTTGAATCCACAAATTAACTATATATCTTTTTGAGCCAAATAATGATATTATTAATAAAATAAAATAATCATGGGACTTGCAAGAAATTTTATTTGTTTTCAACATTTTTCAAATTTAATTCTAAACTAAAAAGTGTGCTAAATAAGGGTTAAAGAAAATTCGTTGATCTCCAATGAACTATCGATAGGCGACGTTCGATAGTTCTAAGTGCAATGTATGTATGTTTACCCACCACTAGTCCCAATTGCATTTACTGCGTTGTTTTTTTTCGGGGGTGTGACGTCCATTGTTGTTGTTTTTGTGCTATTGTGAATTAAACCAACTGTTGTCGGGTGAAATAAAAGTGAATCGTTAGCCGTGCCAACTCTCCAACAAAGAAAGTTCTATTCAAAACAAAGCTTTCGCCGGCAAAACAACAAAATGCAGGTGGAACCATTCGGCCCTGGCTGTGACGTCACGCATCGCCAGCCAGAGGAAAACAAAACCAATTTGATTTTCTCGACGGCAGTCAGAAGTACAAAAACCGACAAACCGAACGGTCGGTTCTATACCTCAACTCCAAAGACCTCTCATACTCATCCGAAAGTTCAAAATTTCGTGGGCGCTAGCGAACCCAGGGAAAAGGGGCGAGTGGGCGTGGTGACCGCCTTTGATCCGCTGCTCAAAAAAGTGGCCCTTCTCTTTGGAACTCTAATAATTGCCTATAAAAGCGTCATATTAACCAGTAAGTGTGTCAAGTTGAGGGCTATATTGTGGGTGTATCGGATACCTATTTATTTGTATTTCCCCCTTGAAAAGCGGGGGTGGAAATTCAAGGTTGCAATTGTCGGCGGTGACGTCGTCTTCACTCGCTTTGTTTATATTTTCTCGTTTATAAATAGTTGAAGTTCGTGTGATCTCATAGCAGTGTTTATTCCCCCTGCAATAGACCCCCAAATGGCAAAAAAAAACGTCTATATCTACACCTATAACGAAGGCAAACTGTTTGTTGCGCATTTAGCCTTCTCATTTGCATACGTATTAGAAGACCTCTCAAAAGTTGAGTGATTAGTTGCTTCATTTTTAAAGCAAAAAGTGATTAGTTAGTTAATTGTTTGCCCAAAGGTGATTAGCTATTCGCATTTGTTTAGCTTAACGGTGTTTGGCCCATATTTTCGTCACGCGACACATACATAAATACATAAGTGGTACCGCTACAAAGCCTAGGAAAAGTAACGAATTTTACAATTCTGACGATCCAGCAATCTAGCCGTTGATTTGCATTAGGGTGGCTCGAAAGTGTACCAAGGAAAATGTTATAATGGGAACTTTTCCAGTTCCAAGCCATTATATTAAGCTCTCTATCCAGATCGAAATGATAGATTTTCTTTTAATTGACATCGGAAATTATAATTAAATTTAAAAAAAATTACAATATTTAATATATGGATTTTATTTTAAACGATTTCCATTAAACCATCGGCAAAACATTAAGTATTTTGAACTTGTAACTTTATTATGTTAAAAAATCTTTATTGAACAATTTATTTTGATTTCTTTAATCAAAAAATTAGTAATTTGATTCCAATCGTTAGATTGTATGGAATCTTTAAATAGATCAACCTATTTATTGGTTAACGATTGCAATTCTGTGCATGTTTTGATCTATTTTTAGCTATGTTTTTGGCACATTCCAATTGTAAGAGCGGGCAAAATGCTTCGATTTCCTCATAAATTACAGATCTTGCCAATAAATTCACATCCACCCTATTTATAAACCTTTTTTGTTGACGTGTTTATCGGCCCAAGACTGATAACACTGAAACCAATAGAACGACACTCAAACCGAGATACTAATGTGTTTTCTGTGCTCTCTTTGCAGTGCCATACATCAGCGGCGACTCCATTCAGGTGCTGAGCCACCAGGTGCAGAGTCGGTGGAACGAGACCTTGGTGTGGGCCACCAGCCACCAGCTGGGCTCCAGGCTGAGTCCCCTGCTGTGTGGCCTCATTGTGGCCGCATTCGCGTACGGAATTGTGTACTTGGACAGCGCAGTGCCCGGCGTAAACCCGCCATCGCCCTTCACGCCGCGTTCCAAGAAGCGGTAAGCTCTCGAGGAATTACCTTTCATTTTGCGTAATTCACATTGTCTTTCGATTTCAATTTGCAGTTTCCGCGATGAGAAGACCGCCTCGCTACACTTGGGCTACTTGTGCGCCCTGTTCTGCGGATTTCTGGTCACGGTCTTCATGTACTTCGATCTGTACTCCTAGAACTGAATAACCCTTTCCTTCCACTTAGTCAATTAAGTTCACCAGTATTAGAGTTTAAACGTCAACCTTGGAATTTGTATTTATTGTAGTCCCTGTAACAGTGCAATGCTCGTGGAGAGAATCATCAGCGGCATTTTGAAGCTAACTTAGTTCCTAGGTATATCAATTATAAGTTACTTATTAACAGACTCTATAAATTATTCAAGATTTCTAAGCTACAAAGTACAAAATGAAACATTTCACTGTTGATTTTGGGCCAAGGGAGGAAAGCTTAAGCTTATCACCTGGCCTAAAAATCATGAAAACACTATATATGGAAATACCTTACTAAAATATAACTTACTTATGCACATTGTTTTGCATCAGAATATACGTTGTCACATTTTCAATGCGCATACATTGTTGCTGCCAATCTTTACCGCTTACCTGGGCGATGTTGAAAGTTTGCAGACGATTCTCGCCAATAAAATGACCCACGAGATGAACATAACCGCCTGTAAATGTATCAAAGATGGGGTTAATGTTAACTAAAAGAAGTCTTCAGCTTGCCTGGGATCCAAGTTTTTAAAACTCCTTCGAAATCGTAGTAAATTCCCTGAAGGATGGGGCCCGAATCTTCGTTTCGCAAAAGTAAAGTGTGCTCTCTACGTTTTCCCTCAATAATGCGCAGCAATTTCCCTGGAATTGTGATTATTTAAATCGAACATATCTAATTGGAACAATCCTAAGTATATAAATTAACTTGTGTACTTCGGAAAATATTGGAATAATGGTTTACGTTTTTGAACAAACTTTTCTACTATTTTTAATCGATATCTTAAAAAACATTCAATCCTTTTTCGTTTCAAAAGTTCGGTTAGTATTTTAAAATCCCAAAATAGTCGTATTTTAAGAAGAAGAAACATAAAATAAGTTGAAATTATTATTTAACGAGAGGATTTCGATTATTTTAATATGACAAAAAATGGATTATTGAATTTCAGACCCACCGTAAGCATTCCAAATGGCGTTAATATCTGGATACATTTTATGGGTTTTAAGGCAGAAATCTACGTGACCAATCAAACTAATTAAATTTCGTCCTGGCTTGGACATCGGGGAACTTGGCAACCCTATTTTTTCATCCTTTTTGGCGGAGACTTCGCAACTGGACTTTTCCTGGATCCTCGGAGTTGGAACGTAGACAAACTCCTTTTTGGGTCGCATTTGGGACTCCTCCACAAAACCATCGTATCTTAGTTTATTGTCCTTGCGAGAGATACTCAGTTTAGTTTGTCGCAATTGGCTGTTATTTTTGCGCAAAAGTTGAGCGGCCGTAGGAAAGCTGAGATTCAGTTGCGAGGTATTATTGGCCAGTTGACCCTTGAACTTGGCCTGGCTGTTGGCCTGAGGGGTGCGGGGGTTGCCTAGAACGAAGAAGATACATTTTGTATTATTTTTAAATATTTTAGTTTTGTATTATACCTTTGGCAAACATTTTAGTGGAGATCAAATTGTAACGGCTAACTTCCAGTCAGAGTGACCCTTCGCCAGATTTTAAATTAAGAACATTTGAGCACCCTAAATAAGTGTTGACTAACGCAGGCCTGCTTTTGTTGCCACATTTCGCGAAACATCGATTGTATCGAATACATATCGATTACTGCTCCAACTGTCCACGCGAGAGTTTCATATTTTTATTTTTACATGCATATTTGTTGATAACTGGGGCTTTTAGTGGACCGCGTTTAACTGCCAGCCAGCCATGAGCACAATTTTGGAGAAAATCTCGGCCATCGAGTCGGAGGTGAGCGGTACTTGAAGCACCTGGCGATCTTACAGAAACTAACCTGTCTTGCATCCACTTACCCCGCGGATTTCCCCCCTGGATTCCTCTTAAATCACCGGGTTGTGTGGATTTTCTTGGCTGCTTTGTAGATGGCCCGCACCCAGAAGAACAAGGCCACCTCGGCGCATTTGGGTCTGCTGAAGGCGAAGCTGGCCAAGCTGCGACGCGAGCTGATTTCCCCCAAAGGAGGCGGCGGCGGAACCGGTGAAGGTGGGTGATCCCCTAGTAACACCCTTTAAATACTAATAAGTCTGTATTTCCAGCTGGCTTCGAGGTGGCCAAGACGGGAGATGCCCGGGTGGGCTTCGTCGGATTTCCCTCCGTGGGCAAATCTACCCTACTCTCCAATCTGGCTGGCGTTTACTCCGAGGTGGCTGCCTACGAGTTCACAACTCTGACCACTGTGCCCGGCTGCATCAAGTACAAGGGCGCCAAGATCCAGCTGCTGGATCTGCCCGGTATCATCGAGGGCGCCAAGGATGGCAAGGGTCGTGGTCGTCAGGTGATCGCCGTCGCACGCACCTGTAACCTCATCTTCATGGTGCTGGATTGCTTGAAACCGCTCGGCCACAAGAAACTCCTGGAGCACGAGTTGGAGGGCTTTGGCATCCGGCTGAACAAGAAACCACCAAATATCTACTACAAGCGGAAGGACAAAGGCGGCATCAATCTGAACAGCATGGTTCCCCAGTCCGAGTTGGACACGGATCTGGTCAAGACCATTCTGTCCGAGTACAAGATCCACAATGCGGACATTACTCTGAGATATGATGCCACCAGTGACGACCTGATCGACGTGATCGAGGGCAACCGCATTTACATACCCTGCATCTATCTGCTGAACAAGATCGATCAGATCTCCATCGAGGAGCTGGACGTCATCTACAAGATCCCGCACTGCGTGCCCATCTCGGCGCACCACCACTGGAACTTTGACGATCTCCTGGAGCTGATGTGGGAGTACCTGCGGCTGCAGCGGATCTACACCAAGCCCAAGGGCCAGCTGCCCGACTACAACTCACCCGTGGTGCTTCACAACGAGCGGACCAGCATCGAGGACTTCTGCAACAAGCTGCATCGCTCCATTGCCAAGGAGTTCAAATAGTAAGAAAGATTTATGGCCCCTTCTTATTCGAGTTTTGACATCTTTATACCTTTTTAGTGCGCTGGTTTGGGGTTCATCCGTGAAGCATCAGCCGCAGAAGGTGGGCATCGAACACGTTCTTAACGACGAGGATGTGGTGCAGATTGTGAAGAAGGTCTAGACTCTGTGAAACGGTTACACTCTGATTATTAGATGGCATTTTTTATTCAAAAATAAAAAACGAACGTGCTTTAGTTCTTCTTGAATTCATAACGCCTTAAGTTTTGAGTAAAGCTATAAATAGCTGACGTTTTACAAAGATTTTCAAGAAATAATCTGTGTACAATTTTTGGGTTTTGTATGACTGCAATATATTTCAGTAAAATATTTCTGCTGGGAAAGTTTTTTAAATACAATAATAGGGTATTCCCTAAACTGTGGAGTTGTTAAATTTTCGTCAGCTGTTCAGGATTCGCTTTATATAAACTCAATACTCGGAAATTTTAGCAATTCAACAACCTTGAGGCTTCTGAATTCTGAATTATGTTATTAATAAGCAATATTTTTGAATCAAGGCGCCAAATAGGGGTTGAGTCCATACTAACCATATAGCTAGATTAGACGGAAAAAAGCTGTACTGTCAACACCATCAGGCTGTCTGTTTACCAACACTGGCAAAAAGAGTCATCGATATGCGATAGACCTAGCAAAATAACACCTGACATCGAAGAACGATAGTTCGATAGGTCTAGGAATTAAAAAATAGCACGCTGTTTTGTTGTTAATGAAACTTAAACAATTCAAACGAAATGGTGGAGCTGAAGATGGGCGATCACAATGTGGAGACCACCACCTGGGAGCCGGGCGACAGCAAGGACTGGTCGATGCCCATTAAGCCGCTGTCGGAGAAGTGGAAACTGGTGCCGGCATTCCTGCAAGTAAAAGGCCTGGTGAAGCAGCACATCGATTCCTTCAACCACTTCATCAACGTGGACATCAAGAAGATTGTGAAGGCCAACGAGCTGGTGACCAGTGGAGCGGATCCCCTGTTCTACCTGAAGTACCTGGACGTGCGGGTGGGCAAGCCGGACATCGACGAGGGCTTTAACATCACCAAGTCGACCACGCCACACGAATGCCGGCTGAGGGACACCACGTACTCGGCGCCCATCACCGTGGACATCGAGTACACGCGGGGCACTCAGCGGATCAAGCGGAATAACCTGCTCATCGGCCGCATGCCCCTCATGCTGCGCTGCTCCAATTGTGCCCTCACCGGGAAGTCGGAGTTCGAGTTGTCCAAACTGAACGAGTGCCCACTAGATCCCGGTGGCTACTTTGTGGTGCGTGGCCAGGAAAAGGTCATCCTTATCCAGGAGCAGCTGTCCTGGAACAAAATGCTCACCGAGGACTTCAACGGTGTGGTGCAGTGCCAAGTAACCTCCTCCACCCACGAAAAGAAGTCCCGCACTTTGGTGCTGAGCAAGCATGGAAAGTACTACCTCAAGCACAACTCCATGACGGACGACATACCCATTGTGGTGATCTTTAAAGCCCTGGGCGTGGTTTCCGATCAGGAAATCCAGTCGCTTATTGGCATAGACAGCAAATCGCAGAATAGGTTTGGTGCCTCCCTCCTGGATGCCTATAATCTGAAAGTCTTTACCCAGCAAAGGGCTTTGGAGTACATGGGTAGGTTTGTTCACTCATCTCTTTGGAGCATCTCTCTTAATATCTTCTTTTTCTAGGCTCCAAACTGGTGGTTAAGCGCTTTCAAAGTGCCACCACAAAAACACCCTCGGAAGAGGCTCGCGAGCTGCTGTTGACCACTATTCTTGCGCACGTTCCTGTGGACAATTTCAACTTTCAAATGAAGGCCATTTATGTGTCCATGATGGTGCGCCGTGTGATGGCCGCCGAGCTGGACAAAACGCTCTTCGACGATCGGGATTACTACGGCAACAAGCGACTGGAGCTGGCTGGTTCCCTGCTCTCCATGATGTTCGAGGATCTGTTCAAGCGCATGAACTGGGAGCTCAAGACCATCGCGGATAAGAATATACCCAAGGTAAAGGCAGCGCAATTCGATGTGGTGAAGCATATGAGGGCGGCGCAAATTACCGCGGGATTGGAATCAGCCATAAGTTCCGGAAACTGGACCATCAAGCGATTTAAAATGGAAAGAGCTGGTGTAACGCAGGTGCTGTCACGTCTGAGTTATATATCCGCCCTGGGAATGATGACCCGAGTGAACTCGCAGTTTGAAAAGACGCGGAAGGTGTCCGGTCCACGATCCCTGCAGCCCAGTCAGTGGGGCATGCTGTGTCCCTCGGACACGCCCGAAGGCGAAGCCTGTGGACTGGTAAAAAATCTCGCCCTGATGACGCACATTACCACCGAGGTGGAGGAGCGACCGGTTATGATAGTGGCCTTCAATGCTGGCGTTGAGGATGTTCGGGAAGTGAGCGGCAATCCCATCAATAATCCGAATGTCTTTTTGGTCTTTATTAATGGTAATGTTCTGGGACTCACCTTGAATCACAAACACCTGGTGCGCAATCTACGCTACATGCGCAGGAAGGGTCGAATGGGCAGCTATGTGTCGGTGCACACATCCTACACCCAAAGATGCATCTACATCCATACGGATGGCGGTCGCTTGTGCCGCCCTTATGTAATTGTGGAGAACCAACGTCCGCTAGTGAAGCAACATCACCTGGATGAGCTCAACCGGGGAATTCGCAAGTTCGACGATTTTCTCTTGGACGGACTAATCGAGTATTTGGATGTGAACGAGGAGAACGATTCCTTTATCGCATGGAACGAGCAGCAAATCGAGGAGCGCACTACGCACTTGGAAATCGAACCCTTTACTTTGCTAGGAGTCTGTGCGGGTTTGGTGCCCTATCCGCATCACAACCAGAGTCCCAGGAACACCTATCAGTGTGCTATGGGTAAACAGGCGATGGGAATGATTGGCTACAACCAGAAGAACCGCATCGACTCACTGATGTACAATCTGGTGTATCCCCATGCTCCTATGGTGAAATCCAAGACCATTGAGCTTACCAATTTCGACAAACTGCCTGCAGGTCAAAATGCCACGGTGGCCGTGATGAGTTACTCCGGCTACGACATCGAAGATGCTTTGATCTTGAACAAGGCTTCAATAGATCGTGGTTATGGACGCTGCCTGGTCTACAAAAACTCAAAGTGCACGGTGAAACGTTATGCGAATCAGACCTTTGACAGGATCATGGGCCCCGTGAAAGATGCGCTTACGAACAAAGTGATCTTTAAGCACGACGTCCTGGACACTGATGGCATTGTGGCTCCTGGCGAGCAGGTTCAAAACAAACAAATCATGATCAACAAGGAGATGCCGGCGGTGACTTCGATGAACCCGCTTCAGGGTCAATCCCCGCAAGTACCCTACACCGCAGTGCCCATAAGTTATAAAGGTCCCGAGCCCAGTTATATCGAGCGCGTGATGGTCTCCGCCAATGCCGAGGAGGACTTCCTGATCAAGATCCTGCTGCGTCAGACACGTATTCCTGAGATCGGAGACAAGTTCAGTTCGCGGCACGGCCAAAAAGGTGTGACCGGGCTGATTGTTGAACAGGAGGACATGCCCTTCAATGACTTTGGCATCTGCCCGGATATGATTATGAACCCCCATGGATTTCCCTCTCGTATGACAGTGGGTAAAACTCTGGAGCTGCTCGGCGGGAAGGCTGGTCTCCTGGAAGGCAAGTTTCACTATGGAACTGCCTTTGGAGGGTCAAAAGTGGAGGATATTCAGGCCGAACTGGAGCGTCACGGGTTCAACTACGTGGGCAAGGACTTTTTCTACTCCGGCATCACTGGAACACCACTGGAGGCGTACATCTATTCGGGTCCTGTGTACTACCAGAAACTGAAGCACATGGTGCAAGACAAGATGCACGCCCGCGCCCGAGGTCCCAAGGCGGTGCTCACACGTCAGCCGACGCAGGGCAGAAGTCGCGAGGGTGGCCTCCGACTGGGTGAAATGGAGCGTGATTGCCTCATATCCTACGGAGCTAGTATGCTGATCATGGAGCGTCTGATGATCTCGTCGGATGCCTTTGAGGTGGATGTCTGCAGGACCTGCGGCAGGTTGGCCTACTGCTCCTGGTGTCATTTCTGCCAGTCCTCGGCCAATGTCTCCAAGATATCCATGCCGTATGCCTGCAAACTGCTCTTCCAGGAGTTAACCAGCATGAATGTGGTGCCGAAGATGATTTTGGAAAACTATTAAAGGGATTGATTTTCCCGAGTCGGAATAAAATATTTGTTACTTTGTAATGACCGTATATTTTATATATCCCTAAAAGGATTATAACTTCTTGAGTTGGTAAAGGAATCAATAGCCCATCAATAAGTATTCCGTTACACCTACAAATGTGCTGCATTGCATTAAGGTAGTAAAATTGTACATATTCATAAGGTTGCCGCGACCAAGCACCAAATGTCAAAGTGAAGAGGTTCAAACGAAGTCAGCGGAAGAAAGTCCCTCTTGAATTTTAACGAGGTCCTGTTGAAAGCGTTGCTTTTACCTAGCAGAGTTCTGTATCTTTACATTCAGTCCTAAGCTGTTACTAAAATCGACTTAGCTGTGTAAAATCGCTCCTGTTATCCCTTTTTAGGGCGCGAAGGATAATTCGTTTTGTCTGCTTTTTGTTTGTCAGCTGCTTAGGCCTAATTTAAAACGTCTGTGCCGAAAAAAAACGATTATTAAAGAAAGCATGCTGTTGAGTAGAAATATTGTTTTTGTAGCAGTTACCCTGTATCCCTATATCCTAAAAATTAGGTGATTTTTTGTATATAATTTAGTTTAAGTTAATGCTGATGAATTGTATTTTTAATTAATCAAACAGTTTCTTGAATAATTTCTGGTTAAGATAAACCAATTAAACGACAGAATGTTTACCTGCACCATAGTCATTCATGGGGTTAAGCCAGGCAAACGATATTGTCCCCCGTTGACTTATTGGCTTCCCTTAGCATTGCATATTGCCTGCTTCGCAGTGAGGCAATTACCTGTCACCTGGCTCGCAAAGCCTCAACCCAGATTCTGGCCGATGTGTCAACGTCTCCGTGGTCAATGCACCGCGGTGCATGCACGTGACCTGCGAACTGTTTGCGACACAGCCACCCGCACGAGCCAATGTCCTTGTGCGTCCTTTCAAGTGACCTGTGCTTAAAATAGTCCCAGCCACCACTAGGCACCTCCCCCTGCTGCTCCTTTTGTTGGATCTGCAGTTACTATGTATATGCGGTGCAATGACAGCAAACGGGGCAAAGTGCCAGCAGCAGAAGGAGCATCTGAGGAACCGATGGTGCGCACTAGGATGACAATTTAAGGTTGCCCCCATCTCTGATCCCTCCTTTCATATCCTCCTCCTTTCCGGGCTATTCAGTTCCGTTCTACACAGGGAAAAATCATAAAAAGTTGTATTAAAGGACAGCAGTTGGATATTATTACTACAGTGCAGGTGAAAAAATCAGTAGCAGGAACAGTCCAATAGTTATAAGATCAAGGAAAAACCTTCGTATTTGCAATTCCTACCCACATACCAAAAATCACATCGATCTGACAAGTATTAAAATCACAAATGTGGTTTTGAGGCGGCTTTTATAATAACTACATATATCCCAATTCTAACCAAATCGCTCAAAAGTAGGCAATAAAATTACTATTTAAAGCAACATTTACTCAATTTTATAACCAAATAAATAACAATATGGTATGAGTTCTTTAATGTCAATATGATAGCTTTTTTCCGCCGTGCATAAACTCAGTTCAACTCAATCTGGGGCCACCTTCCGGCTTTGGCTTTCCTTTCATGTATTTTGGCCATTTGTCAAAAGTTTTTGCTCTTCTTTATCAGGACGGTTCGTTGATGTGTGCATAGCAATAGATGTATATAGATTTAAATGGGTGTTGGCCACTTGAGTGGAAAGTTAAGCGTTGTCTAACTGCTCTTTTGGGCGGGTTCCAAATGGGAAAAAGGACACTGGATTGACAACACCGGATGTCATTGGGCTGATAAAATGCCCGGGACCCCATAGACCAATTGAATCTGATGCACCTTTCGATTGAAATAGAGATTAGTGTGCGGCTTAGATTTTTGGAAATTTGCACATTTGCCCCTTAAAGACCAGAGTACTTTTAATACATGATTGTTCTAGCAAATTACTTGTTTTCTCTAGAGCCTTGGCTACAGGATAATGTTATCAACATAGTCAGCGGAGAGGAAGAATTTTTTCGTTCTATGTTTGTTCGTTTTTTTGTAAGCTTTATGTTTATGCTTAGTTTCTAAAAATGTAAAGTCACATATGTTGATGATTTAATACAAATATTAGTTAAATTATATTACATTTTTTTAAAATTAATTTTTAAGTATTATAGTTATCTTAAAACATATAAAAACTAGAGCCCAAATTTGTTTCTACAGATTATTATTGAGCACTTAACCATATTTTCAATATGACGAATATATTTTGGTTGTATTAAACAAAATTAAGTTTTAGAAAATGTTGAAATTTCAAGAAGATTTTATTGGAAGATTATAATACTTATAAAATATTTGTTTGATGTAATTAAATATAAAAAAGAACTTAAATTAAAAAATAACTTTAAAATTTTTTAAAGATGCAAATTTAAAATTTCAGAGATATTTAAAGATGATAAAACTGTTTTAATAAAGATTACTTAGGGAAGAATTAGAATAAACAAAAATAAATATTTAGCCTTTTTAACATCACCTAAGAGAGCGCCTAACATTTGCCTGTTGGGATAACAGAGGGCTCTCCGTCGTCAGGAAACAGGGGGTAGCGTATAAAAGCGGGTGCTTCTCGGCAGCACGCGCTCATTTCAAAACCGGCGCTCTTCGCATCAAAAGCTCCGCTGCGGAGCCGAGAAAATATATTTAATTCCCATTTCAAGTGCAGCTTGTGGGCAGGAATTTCAAGTTTGTTTGTTTAAACCCCGAGTGCAAGTGAGGTGCATAAAACACCAAGGAAAAGCATAGAAAATCAAATGTTGAACTGCTAAGCGTGGAGATTTAGTGCATAGTTAGAGTGAATTTATAAGTTAGTTGAAACAAACAAAGAAATGGAGACTGCAGCGAATTCGGGCGACTCCAAAAAGCCTTTCAAAGTGAGTTTTTTATTGTGATCAAAATACAATGCGATTTCAAGCATGCATTATTTTCCTGGCATGCCCTTTTTGGGCGTTGTTGTTTTCGCCTTTGTTGTTTTTGGCCGCGTGCTGCGTTCCCTGTTTTTTTTTTTTGTTCTTTATGGAAACTGGGTTGAACTTCAAGATTCTCTGAGCAAAATAGAAGAGAAATTAATTTAAGAGAGTCGAAAGCTCGGTGTAAAGAGACTGGCTAAAGCTCAGTAATCCCTCAATTTTGACTTTGCAAAATCATAAACTTGTCTTTGTTTTTATTTTACTTGCTCTTTTTTTACTTTGCATTTTTTTGTTTGTTTTTATTTTCTGTATTTCATTCGACTATTGGGAGTTGTTTGCTTTTGGCATTTGTTTTACTTGCCTGATGGGCCTTTGTTTCCCCACTAATTTGTTTATCCGCCGCTTAAACAGCAGTAAGCAGTTTAAAGTACTTAAAGGATTTCAGGAATCTGCCTAAGGTTGCAAAAAATGAAAACACAAGGACTACAGGCGGTTGAGAACTCAAAGAAAACCGAAAAACCACAATGATATTTAAGTTAGCTGTTGGACATGGAAAACATCTTTTGCGAAATATTTCTGGAGATAGCCTCGCAAATCTCCCCATTAAATCCATTAAAATGTCGCTGTTTATTAATATAATTAATTCAGAAACCACCAAACACAAATCGGCTTAAAAGCTGTCAAATACCTCGACAGCCATGAAAATGCCATTAAAAAGGGACAACTTTTCATCCTTACATGTTGTTGTAATTAGCTAAAGGCCACGCCCACTCGCACTCGTACGCCCCCGTGACCACGCCCCGCCAAGCATTTTGTTAATAATTTATTAAACAATTTACATAATGCCATGGCATAGTTGGAAAGCAATTTAAAGTTGTCGCCTAATTTCCCCAGCGACTCGAAAATCTGCGGCCTACGCCCATAAAATATTTAAAAGTCCTGCGACTTGTGGCTCCTGCTCGGTCTAAGATGCAGTTGAATAGAGTCCCGGCACGTATCCTTCGGCAGGTTTTGAATGGAGCCAGACGTCGGAGGTCGTTGCACGTTTGGTCCAGGACCCTGGGGTCCTGATGGCTGAGCAGCTCGACTTAGTTGTGATTTAAAGGCTGCTCAACCAATCCGTTTAAATGGGTTACCATACAGTTGGCCATCCACAGAAGGTCTCTTAAAATCAGGGGTTTTAAAATACATTTTCTAAGATATTTGGGTACAAATTAGGGGAAAAATCATTAAAAAAATTATTCCAGTTTTTCTATTTCGTTTTAATTATTATATTTATAGAGGTTTTTCTTTATACTCCTTGTTTTATTTTTGTCCCTAGAAACAAGCAACTTTTCGAAAACTTTGACAAAACTTTGTTGTCCTTTATAGAACTTAAAACACATTTCTGTTCACGACATTCCCTAGACTAATCATCTGTATTTTGTTAAATAACTTTTCTACCATGTTTATTTTACGAAAATCTTGCTTCTAGTTACTTTGTTGGACAAATCAGCATTGTATCGTTTTGAGGGTAATGAAATAAACTGCTAATTGAATTGCAACCGGCAGCAAAAACGACAGTTCTTCCGGGGAAAATCTACTAATGCGATCAACTAAAACTTTGTGACAAGTTTCCGAACAAAAACTATGCTTTTGTTTTCGATGCTACCGCGTCTCCTACTTGTCAGATGCTCTCCGAAGTTTTCATTGTTCCAAAGTTTTCGCCCCCCAACCATCATGATATGATTAATATTTGGCGCTTTCGAAGCAGAAAAGTTGGATGGCTTTAAGCATTTATAAGATAATTTAATGAAGAGTCAGTCTGGGCAAAATGGGTACAAAGAAGAGCTGGGAATGGGCAAAATAAAATGTACGAAATGCAAACTGGAGTACAATTTCATTTAGTCACGGCGCGTTCAATTTTTTATGAAGGACCTTAAGGAGTTGCACGTTGCCCGTCGTTTCGGGGCTATAAATTCGAGCAGGAATGCAGTCGTGCCTTCCCGTTTCGTCCTTTAATATCCATCTCCTGGCTCTCTGGCCAGGTCTAATTTATGTTTCGTTTAACCTTAGTGCTGAGGCACCATTTAACATCGCATGCAATTTTAATAGAGCCTGGCGAAGACTTCGTCCTTGCACTCAGAAGGCAGCCCTAACTTATGGCATTCGCGAAGGAGCCTGCAGCATGAAAAATGCTGACATGCATAACTTGTCACACAAAAAAAAAGGATACGGCAAGGGGTTTGGGGGTATAAACGACAAATATTTGCACCGCAGTCGGTAGAGTGCATGTCAAACGGCGTTCGAGTTCTTGAGAAAAAACTGAAAAACACAGAGCTCACAGCACTCGCAACTGAAATATGCACAAAGTGGACTTTAAGATGACATCCCTGCCGGGGAGCAAAACCAGTCCATAAATCTCAATTAGAGCAAATGGACATTTGACAGCAGGACATGATGTGTGCGCAAATATTCCGTTCATTTATTCATTGTGATGTTTCGGGGAATGGAAAACAATCTGGCTCGAAACGCAGTGGATTATTGTTTATTTATTATGTATATAGCAAAACTGGTTTATTTCTTTTGTTTAATAGAATTTGAAATAGAGAAAAGAATTTAAATAACTATAAACACATTGAAAAAGGAGTAAAAGTCTAAATAATTAAGTGTTAAAATACACATAACCTGCTTGCAAAGTTCCCTTTCTCAATTCAGTTCACGTTGTTGTCTCAAGAAAAAGGGTTCAAACCAGCAGTAAATTTACAACTTTTCCCATTTCTGTATTTTTTCGTTTTTGTTTTGGGTGCCGACGACGTGAATATTTTATAGGGACACAGTTGTTTCCCTTCTGACATTAATTTATTATTCATTTGATGAGCAGGGCCATGTGTAACTGTTACTGCTGCTGCTTCCGTAATTGTAAACGTATAATGGTTTATTATTCCCTTTCTCTGTTACGGTTCTTGTTTTTCTTTTACGGCCAGGTCAAGGACGTTACACGTAACATTAAGAAGGCTGTCTGCGCCTCCAGTCTGGAGGAGATTCGCAGCAAGGTGGCGGAGAAGTTCGAGAAGTGCGACCACCTGCCCACCATCCACCTGGACTCCGACGGCACGGAGATCGACGACGAGGAGTACTTCCGCACCCTCGACGAGAACACGGAACTGGTGGCTGTCTTCCCCGGAGAGCACTGGATAGATGTGAGTTTCACGGGGGGAAAATAGACTAAATTATTGAAATTGAGTTGTTTATTTTACACAAAGGATCTAGATCTTTTAGATATGTTATCATTGGGGCGCCACACAAATCATTAGTCATTTTACGTGTCTAATAGTATGCAATGAATAGGTAATAGTGGACTGTCTAAATGAATTCATTGTAATACTGAGTTTAAAAAATAATCTTGCATACTTTTAGACACCTAAAATGTCATTTAAAAGTGATTTCAGAACCCTAGTGATTGGTATGACACCCATGACTCTTTTTTTTTTAATTTCTCGTCTGACATGTTGAGGACATTTATAAATATTTAAAAACCATTTATTATTTGTCCAATACTATTCGTTTAATCCCTTCAAAGCATCTCTTCAATAAGCAATTATGCAAATCTAAAACTCATTTTAGATATCCTACATAAGTAGATATCATTACTATAATGTTTAGAGCTTATATGGTTTTTTTCTCCAAGTGACTTAGCTAATTGGATAACTCATTTTATTTGTCCCTCCTTTTATCCGTCATAATGACTAATTGCATTAGTCCCGGAATGCCATGAGAGATTTAATTAAATGCTATCTGCACTCCCTTTATAGCCCACGCACTACGTGACCATAACCACTCCGCATGGCAACGAGGTGGGAACTGGAAACGGAGATCCCAACGCCGGAGGCGAGGGAGACACCACCGATGCCAACAACTCGGAGTCGGCTCGCATCCGCCAGCTGGTGGGTCAGCTGCAGAACAACCTCTGCAACGTGTCCGTGATGAACGATGCCGACCTGGACTCGCTCTCCAACATGGATCCCAACTCGCTGGTGGACATCACGGGAAAGGAGTTCATGGAGCAGCTCAAGGATGCGGGAAGGTGAGTTCAATAGCCTTATGGGTACAAGGAATATTGCAATTTTTGAATCTAGCCAAACATAATCACTCCGCGGGTTACAAATATCTCAAGGGTTATGATATTATATTAAAATACCAGATTAGGTGTCTAAAAATATGCAACAATATATTTAAAATTTAGAACTACGATGAAAGCATACTTTTGGACACCTAAAATGACATTTAAAAGTGCTTTCAAAGCTCTAGTGATTTTTGTGATCCATTTTTTCGCTTAAATAAATATTAAATACATATTTTAAATTATTATGTCTGAACAATACATAATAAAACTTACAAAGAATGATTATTCTGATTTTTCGGAATATTGCTTATAATGATTACGGTCTCGAATCCCCCAGAGACTGATAGTTTTGTTTTTCTCCCACTAGACCACTTTGTGCCAAGCGGAATGCCGAGGACCGCTTGAATCTGCTGAAGTTGCTCAAGGCCGGAGCCATTTTCTGCTCGGAACGCTATCCGGAGGATGCGGAGGCCATCGACCGGGAGATCGGACGCCAGCTGAACGAGGCGGAGAGTGGACAGATGGGCACCACGACCACCAGTAATACCCGCACCATCGAGGTGGTGCAGTGCGACAATCAGAACACGACGATAACGATCACGGTGGGCGAGGCCACCTCCACCTGCTCCGCGGCCAGTGGAGCCATGGGATCCTCCGCTGCCGAGGCGGCGGCCAATGAGGCCAATGCCAATCCCAGCCGGAATCCCAATGCCAATGGAGACATCTGACTGCCCATTTTGGGCAGCCTGAGGTGAAGTCTGCCGGCGGAGGAGTTGAAATCAAATTCGAATTGAAATTGAAAGTCAAAATCGAAATCAAAATCAAAATCAAGATCCATGAGGATATACCGACGACATCAGTCCTGCAACATTGGGTTAACATAAATCGTATTTGTAGCATGTAATTAGGCGGTGCGAAATCAGCGAACGGAACGAAGACAAAATTAAGCGCAACAGAGTCAAAGAAGGAGAATGCTTCATAGTATCTAAGAGCAAATGAAAGTTAACGAACAATACACGTACTAGATTTAAACACCAAGGCAAGGAGGTCAAGGGGTCACGGCCCAAAAACAGATCCGAGCAGTCTTTTAGCAATCACAGTCAAACGAAACGTATTTAACCGTATATACACAAGCCACACCACGCTGTACTAGATGAATAATAATCAAAGGTTAGCCAGTAAGTATTATATTCGAGGTAGAACCCCCGGCGTAGGCAAAAACACCAGAGTGAAACCGCATTGGATGGATATGGAGATATGGAGATGGATATTTCTAGAGTCCCTGGACACTGTTGATTTGCTTGCCGTGTAAATTGTGTTACGATTAGTAGGTAGAATGGAAACGCACATCAAAAATTGTTTTTAGACCAATGCCATTGTGAATGTCATTCGTTAAAGGCCAATTGAGACTGACTGTATTTATGTGTAATAGGTTTTTTCGTGGTTTTGAGCGGTTCGCCCCTCCCCGCCCCCCCGGAATCTATAGCCAAATGAATTTAAGTACCGGCAAACATTGTTAGCAAATTAAACAATACAAAAAGAACACAATAACGGAAATTGCAATTGCCCAATTAAAGTTGTTAACTGTCTACAATTCGAATAAGCAATAAGGGAAGTCGTAAACGAAAGCGAAAACCAAAACGCGAACAGAAAACAATTATTAAATATAGTGAAACGCATACAGCAAATACAAAAAAAAAAAGAAAAACCCCGAGGCAAACTATATACACGAAACCAACAAGTAATAAATAAATGAATATTAAAGCAGAGTTGATTGAACTAACCTGGCTGGCGAACGGGGCGTATGCGCAACATACACAGCGTGTGCAACAGGGCGTATGGAATGTGCATCCTGCTCTTTCGCTGGCAAAAGAGAGTTTCCAGAGAGCCGGAGAGTGGGAGAACCGCCCCCCCCCCCTCCCTGCCTTCTAATTGCATTACTCGACGCCATTCTCTTCTGCGTTTCAACTTCCTTGGTGACGTCACGGCCCCATGACGTTTGCAGGTCCTGGCAATCCTAGCTGATTGCGATGCCCTACTAACACAGTTCAAAGCTCCCGGGTGACCCAAATTCGTGACGACAGCACTTCACCCCGCCAGCGCCCCCTTTCTGTGGGCGTGGCCCTGGCTGTGATGAATTGAATTCCATCCTTTTGACTTCTGGCAAACCTAATACCCCTTATTAACACCCAGCAAAACCCTTATTTCTTGCCTTTCCCTTCTTGACTGCGCTTTTAATTTGTGCTCTTGGCAAATACAATCCTATTTGGTTCCGTTTCTTGGGCAAAAGAAATGAGGGCGAAATTGTCGAGCGGAAAGCGCAGAAAAATATTAAAAATGTAACTTAAAACCGCACGTTTGTCGTCTGCTTTTGACTGCTTTTGATGTGCGAATGGTTTTGGCCAAGAAATTGTCACATACACTTGAATTCGCATTTCTTTTGAAGTTTCCGGTGCTTTCGATTAAAAGAAGAAAATTACAACTTAATCGAAACCAATCAAAATTTTATTTATTTATTTTATTTTCTTTGATATTTGTTAAACGATGCGCCTTATAGGGGAACAGTCGGGCATGAATAGTTAGAAAAGTTAGGATAGATAAAGCGGTCACATTTAAAACGATATCGGTAATATACAAAATTGCTTCCTGGCTCCGCCGATGAATATGCCTTCTGGTTTTAAATATGTTCTGTAATAGGTAGCGAGTCCTTTTGTGTTTTTCTCCCTAAAAAATAAAAATAAAATATCAAAGCTTTATCAATTGCGTCGTACAATTTTCTTCACTACACCTTCGACATCTTGCTAGCCATGATATTTTTTACGGTTATATTTTTTTAAACTTTTAGTTAAGAAATGATTTATTTGATCTATGCAATTTATTTTAAAATATTTTAACTGTTTATGTGTATACCTCTCAAAATTATTTTAACATTAAATTTTTTTTTGGCGAAGGTCGACCTTAGGTAAATTTTGTTCTTGTAACATTTATAAAGGTTAATCTTTTCGGGAACTATTCTTTTTTGAGGGCGCCCGTTTCGTGGGTAGGATATCATTCAGTGCCACTTTGGCACTAATCGGTTTGATTTTAAAAAGTTGGCCATCGACCTCGGCGCAAGTAAAGTACTTGGTGCGATCCGGGAAACAGATCAGAGGATTTTCGCAATTGCGACAGGTGATCACATGTTTACCCGATAGAGCCCTTCTCTGTTTCTGCACCTTTCCTCTATTGGGTTTTCTCGAATTTGTGTTCGGCTCGCTTGATTGGTCTTGAAGCTCCTTACGAATTCTATCACTACTTGCACTCCTGCGAGTCGCGGAAATCGGAGCTTCTGATTCGGCTAATGAAGGCGGATCTTCACTTATTTCCATAGCCTCCACAATTTCTTCTGGTGGTGGTGACATTGGTCGATCTAAAGTCATATCACTAGAGATTTCATCGTTTTCCTCGGACACCCTGTGCTGAAAATGCTATTTAGAAGCGTTAGAAGTCGTAGCACAATATTATTCTATTATATGTACCGGAAACTGTTCATCGCTCATTGTGTTTTATGACTTGTTTTCTTATTTGCTTCAGTATATGTATATATGTTACTCGGTCAAAAAATATAAGTGAGTGTGATTTTTTCGGTTTGAATCTGGCACATAATTTTCAATGGCTCCTATGTTTAAAAAATTGAGAACTTGGTTGGTGAAACCTGTATTAACCTAATACTATTAAGGCTGGTGTTTGATTTTGCTAACTTTTAGTTTACATCGTTTTTATAATCTGTTGGATAAGGTTACACTATCAGAAAAAATAGCGAAATTCGAAAGTACGGTAAGCCCGAATTTTGTTGATTTCAAGAAGGATAATTTTAATGCAGTACGAACAATTCAATACCGAAATATTAATCAATAATCAAACTGTGATCTCAACTTACATAAACACATAAATGTATTTTTCAAACTGTGTTCTCAAATTTTTTATTTCAGCATTGAACTGTTCGTACTGCATTAAAATTATCCTTTTGTGAAATCAAAAAAAATTCGGGATTACCGTACTTTCGAAATCGTTCGTGCTTAATTTGACAAGCTATTTTTTCTGATAGTGTTACCTTATCCAACAGATTATAAAAACGATGTAAACTAAAAGTTAGCAAAATCAAACACCAGCCTTAATAGTATTAGGTTAATACAGGTTTCACCAACCAAGTTCTCAATTTTTTAAACATAGGAGCCATTGAAAATTGGGTGCCAGATTCAAACCGAAAAAATCACACTCACTTATATTTTTTGGCCGAGTAACATATATACATATACTGAAGCAAATAAGAAAACAAGTCATAAATCACAATGAGCGATGAACAGTTTCCGGTACATATAATAGAATAATATTGTGCTACGACTTCTAACGCTTCTAAATAGCATTTTCAGCCTAGGGTGTCCGAGGAAAACGATGAAATCTCTAGTGATATGACTTTAGATCGACCAATGTCACCACCACCAGAAGAAATTGTGGAGGCTATGGAAATAAGTGAAGATCCGCCTTCATTAGCCGAATCAGAAGCTCCGATTTCCGCGACTCGCAGGAGTGCAAGTAGTGATAGAATTCGTAAGGAGCTTCAAGACCAATCAAGCGAGCCGAACACAAATTCGAGAAAACCCAATAGAGGAAAGGTGCAGAAACAGAGAAGGGCTCTATCGGGTAAACATGTGATCACCTGTCGCAATTGCGAAAATCCTCTGATCTGTTTCCCGGATCGCACCAAGTACTTTACTTGCGCCGAGGTCGATGGCCAACTTTTTAAAATCAAACCGATTAGTGCCACATTGGCACTGAATCATATCCTGAAAAAACACACGAAACGGGCGCCCTCAAAAAAAAATTAGTTAAGTGTTAAATTAATGATACAAGAACAAAATTTACCAAAGGTCGACCTTCGCCAAAAAAAAATTTTAATGTTAAAATAATTTTGAAAGGTACACAGAGAAAATAAAAAACCCAAAACTGGTCATCAATCGGGTATTTTTGCTTATCAATTTTGATCCCCTATGTTGCCATATCATATTCATATTTTCGAACATGACATTGATATTTTCGAACATGTCAATTTGGTATTTTTCATACCAGATTCATATGCGCACTTATCAAAGTTGTGACCAAATTGTGGTATTTTTTAATATCCAACTGATGTACTTTCATATCAGATTGATATTTGTAAAATCAATATTAATCAGTTTTGCTTATACTTTTTTGCATCTTATAAACAAATAAATATTGAAAACCCATAAGATCGCTGTAAATATTTATTTTTTATATGTTTCGGATCAATTATAAAAATAATTCCAGGACTTAGCAATAATTGACTGATCACGCTGTACTCGGATACCTCCTGTAGCTTTGCCTCAGCGCCAGGAAGTCCTTCTTCTGTCCTCGATAGAAGTTTCCCAGCGAAGGGTTGGACGCCAACTTGCCCAGTTCGGCATATTGGCCAGCCATTTGACTTTGTGTAGTGCAGTGTGTGTAGTCAGCCACCGAAAAGCACGTTACAGTGTCCAAGAAATAAATATATTAGAATTAGACAAACATCAAGTAAAATTGAAATGAGATACTTACCATTTGCCAAAAAAAAACAGCATATGTACATACATATGTAAATGTTTCACTTTTGTACACTTTCACTTTTTGTGGAATGTTAGAGTGACCACGGCAAGTCAGTCAAAAAACTATCTAGTACCATACTAAATACCATAAATACACAAAAAATACGAAAGCACAGTCATACTTTTTTTCGAAGACTTTTCGATGTTACGTTTGATATGAAAAACGTATCAAATTAATACGATTTTATATTAATATGGTGGAAAATCATATCAATTAGAAATGTTGATATGAATCCGTATCATATTGATATGAATTCGTATCAGTTTGATATGTAAAAGGTTATATGTGAAAATTGAGGAGACAACATCAAAAGGGTATTGTTTCTTTTTTTTCTCTGTGTACAAGTAAGTACGACATGAGATTGGTTTGATTGATTGTTTGAGAACGAAAAATTCTTAATTTAAATAAGAAACAAGACTCTCGTTTCTTATTTAAATTAAGAATTTTTGCATTTGGCATTCTAATTCTAAGTAAAAGTGCATTTTAATAAAAAGTTTTTATTTGTTCCTTTTAAAAAATATCAAAACGATTCGGTATATTTTTTTTAGAATGTGTATACATTGCATTTATTTAAAATTTAAAATCGTACATATCACTGTTAGTTCTTATTCGCATTTAGCTCAGATTTTTTAAGTCGTTGTATCACCGGATGAAAAATTTGATATTAGTATTAGGGGTTCATTCCTATTCCCAGTTCATTGGAAAAATAAATGAAATTTTTTAAGTTCTACAATAACTTGATTCTAGCTTTGTCTAACTATCTATAGTGGATTTCAGTGGAAATGAAATCAGATTTCACAGCCGTTCTTTCATCGTCAATATTCCCCAATCCGTTATTTGAAGCTTGTTGCATGCTCACACAAACAAACACTCCATCCTCTGAGCCCAAATGTCAAACGTCTCACAGCAAAAAGGCGGAAAAGGGGCAGGGGGCGTGGCTGGGCAAACAACATATCGGGTGAAGAGAAGTCTAAGTCTTGCTTGACTCGGCTAACGAGTCGCTTTTCTCCCCAACGAGGACGTAATTCTCTACAATTTTTCTTTATTTTACTTTTTACCCACATTTCCCCCAAATAAATGTCAAGGATGGGGTAGCGAGGGGCCAGAATGTCCTTAGGAAAAGGGGCTGCTGCTGCCGCAGGCTGTTGATTTTTATTCGAAAGCATGTGTGTGCTACACATAAACAAGCGCTGTGTAATAGATGCCGCAATGGGCATTACTAATGCGCCCCGTGGCACTTTTCGCCCACCCATATATACATATATGTGTGTGTGCGAGGGCGGGGAAATTGGCGGGTTCTGTGGGCGGCGAGGGCGGTCCATAATTGTGCAGTTAGAGCCGCTGGCAGCCGCAAACTGGTGCTTAGATTGCCTCATTTGGATGTTTGCTTTCGCCACCCGGAAGTCATTACGGGTGCGGATATGGGTACGCGCACCTACACCAAACAAAAAATCATCATCAAAACGTAATTATAGGAAACCATTTGATTAGGGTGTCAAATGGAAGATATACTACTTTCAAATATTGTACATTAACCTTCAGTAAGCAAATCAAAGTTCTCAATTATAATCAAAGACAAAATACAACTGAATTAATTAAACATTTAATATTAGAAGGCAGACTAAATTAGGTATTACACAAGTGAAGTGCTCAAAGTTTGTTTTATTTACTATAATTCTATATTAATGTATTATAACAAAAGGGCAATGCTAATACTTTGGGATGGTGCCTCAGGAATATACTAAAATATATACTAAATCTTATAATTCTAAAGAATTATATCTGAATTCAAAATATATTATATCTGAATAAATTAAACATTTAACATTATAAGGCAGATTTAATTAGGTATTACATAAGGAAAATAGTGATACTATCATAGTACTATAAAACGTACTAAAACTTATAGTTCTAATACTAATACTACACAGACAAAATTCTGACGTTCTCATCTGAGTTGAAAATGTTCTTAAAAATAGAACGAATTTTTTGATGCTAAAAATATTTTCATTTATTTACATATTATATCTCAAAAAATAAACCATTACTCCAGTCAGTAGTGTATAAAAAAGATGATAAATAAACTCAACTTAAATTTTCTCTCCTCACCATTTCGTTCTAGTATTGAGAACATTGATATCAAAATGCACTTAAACGGTTCTTAAGAACGAAATTTCTCAATTCAAGAACAATGTACTTGAATATTTCTCTCTGTGTATAATATATGTTTCTTAATATTTATTTCAATAAGGTAATATGATTAGTATGCAGTATTTTAATGGATGCAGTAAAAATATTGTTACTTATGAAAAGTTACAGTTCTGCCGCTTACAACAGATTAACCTCTGGATACCCAATCTTTTACGATGTGTACATAATAATTTCTTCACTTAATTAACTGATAGCAGTGAGTATATTTATTTTGAGTGCAGTAAGCCCCCAGACTGAGAGCCAGCTGTCAGTGATGAAAATTTAAGTAAGTTTGGCAAACACAAATATGAAATTAACCGTTTTGTTTATCGTGATGCAGCTGCTGGCGCTGCTGGCCATTCGGGCGAATGACCTTCCGCAGGAACAGCAGGAGATGGTAGTTGGCTTGCAGCAGCTGCAGGACGAGCTGGCGCATCCTTGGGGCACCCCCTGCGTTCGGGATTGCCTCGCGGAGAAGGGCATCCTGGCGGAGCGACCCGGCGAATGTCAGCAGGTCGAGCAGCAGTTCGACTGTACACTGTACTGCATGTTTGATGCCGAGTCGCCCTATTAGGCCATAAAGTGTGAGTGCAAGTACGCACAGGTTTGTTAACCATTAAACCAATTATAGCCACACCCGCACATATTCATTCATTCATGGGCACATATATAGCTAGTAGCAATACAAACCCCTTCGACATACAAAATAATTAAGTATGCCATTAAGGGGCAATGTAATTGCTCGTTACATACATTCCAGCCAGGCCAACGTCAGTGCTTGTTTTCTTTCATTATTTTCCATTTCGCATTTATTTTAATTTAATTAAAATGTTTGCCATTTCTCTTTTTTCGGCCCGCATCGAAATGCCATTTTTTTCCATTTAATTTCATTTAGTTTGCTGACAGCAGGCGCAAATATTTGGCATTTATCCGCACCGCTTGTGTGTGAGTTTTGACGAGTTTTTTGGTCGAACAAGTGCCACCATATCTATGTCCATGGCCATTTCCATATACCAAAGGTCCGGGCCAGGATCGGGGGCCATTAATCATCGCCACATGCGACAAGCGTGACCTTTGCGACGACATGTGAGTTAATTAATCTAACCGAACTGCCCATACTGCGAAGGTCATGCATCGCAATTAAACATGGCAGCTGATGATGAAGGGAATTCACCTTGCTGCCCAGACGCATAAATTTCAATTTGCAACACCGTCTATGCATTTAAATTGATGGGGCTATGCTGGGGCTCCACGGCAAATGCTGCAAATGCTGCAACTGCTGCATATGCGAAAAGTTGTTCGCGCCGCGCTCCAATGCGCAATTAGCGGACCGCGGCCCATAAATTATTTGACCCACCGCCGGAGGGGAATATGGGAAATGTGAAATGGAAAATGGCGGGCGGAAATGATGGCCCAGCAGGGCGAATAAACAGATGAGCTATGCAAAAGCCCACAGGCCTTGCCGCCAAAATATTCACACCGTGCGTGGCATGACAATTGAAATGCAGGGCTTAAACGCATAAAGAAGATAAGTTGGCAAAAAACATATATTATTATCCATCACGTGACTGCACGTTGGCAATCGATGTTGAATGCTGGCATTCCCGCCACCGTCAATCAAATTAACCTTGGCTCACACGGCGTATGCGCAATATTTGTGCATTTTAAGCCCAGCTCAGTTGAAAAATCTGGCTGTGTGGTTTTGTTTGTCCCCCAAAGCGAACAAATTCGATCAGTATGCAGCAAGGGAATTTCATGAATTTTAAACATTCAATTTCCCAAAACATTCCGCAATGCAAATGCCAATAAATCTCGGCTTTTGTCTTGCCCTCAAAGGCAATGCACCTTGTGTTGAAACTTTTGCCCCGAACTCGGCATTTTAATTATGCAGCCCAGCAGTAG
Source organism: Drosophila subpulchrella (assembly GCF_014743375.2). Lineage (NCBI taxonomy): Eukaryota > Metazoa > Arthropoda > Insecta > Diptera > Drosophilidae > Drosophila > Drosophila subpulchrella. Next base: position 13,669,782 of record NC_050611.1, read on the forward strand.
TCGTCTCATTATGCCGAAGTGACATTTTTCAGCTGCCCGCCGGAGTTTCGGGCCAACTTTATTGCCAACTTTATTTTATTGCATTTTTAAACTTTGCCCTTACGCGCCCCGAAAGTTCAGGCTTGAAATATATTTATATTTGCCAGCACGACCCGCCTTTTTGCCTATGCACAGTGATGTTTGTCGTGGGTTTTTTGCGGTCCCGCCTAAGTAGAACTATTTGCAGCTGCTCCAGTAAACTTTTCCCACTTCACAGGTCATAGAGTCCCGTCCCATTCCGATCCCAGACCAGGATTTTCTTTTTCTTCTTTCCCCCAAAGAGCCCAAGTTTTGGGCCCGGCACGCCCTGGCTGGTTAACTGGCTAACTGGCCAACAGGATAACTGGCTAACAGCATCTTAACAGAATCCTCTCTCTACGCTTTTCGGGTCCTGCTCTCACGGCCAAAGCTCGGCGAAGGTTAGGCTTTGCTGTGTGTGTTTGCAGGACCTCCTGACTTTGCTCTGTGTGTCTTTGCGCTGGCCGAGGCTGTCGGCGAATGCGACGAGTCCTGACTTGTTTAAATACAGCACGCACAGACGTCTGGCAATTTATTCCAAGTTCGGCCGGCTTTTGTTGCACTTGGCTGCTGTGAAGTGGCCGCTCGCGATCCGAACCCAAATCGCGTACCATAATTATCGGCAACTCGATGGTCGAGCCTGGCCGGAAAATGTGAAGAATTCAGTTTTCAAGAGTTAAGGTGAAAGGTAATGGAAAAAAATAGTTCAGTGAATACAAGCAAAAAAAAACTGTTAAAAAAAGGGGTGCTTGTAATGCATATTAAATGTAATTATTACAGAATAATTAAACAAAAGGTAGCAAGTGCTTAAAATATGTTTAAAAAAACAATACGCAAAGACAAAAATATTATATGTAATTTTTTACAATGGCACTTAAAACATTCAGAGTACTAGAGCACAAGTTAAAATAACACAATGTAAACAGTAAACACTATTAAAATGTGTAACAAACAAATCGATTATGCTAAAATAACAAAAAACCACAAGCTAAAAGTTAAATTAGACACACCATTTTTTTTTAATTTTTGCCCTTTATGTAAAGGGTACTAGAAAAAAAAGGTTTAAACAACGTAATGGGAAATAACACAATTAAAACAGTAGGAATGAGAACAATTAAGACAAATAAATAAGAGTAAATAAATCCTTAACCTTCATTAGTAAACGATGACAACTGTATATAAAGTGCATTGACCGCATTATTTGTATTTACTTTAAAAGAAATTCTTCTTAAACCATTTAACAAATCAATGTTCAGTCAACTAAAGTTTGGACCCCATTTTGGTCAAAAGCAATTTCTCTATCTTGGCAATTGAAAAACTTTTTTAAATCAAAGCCCAAACGAATGCCACACAAGGATTTCGTTATAAAATTTGCCGTTCAATGCAAACAACATACATATCTGAAATAACAATAACACAAAGTCTGGCTGCTTTTATTATGCTTGCTTCAGCGGCTTTGCAGCAGCACCGGATGCCAAACAGAATATTTCAATTATCGTTTAAATTTGTTTCGCTTGTCATAAATCTCTCGACCATGCCTTTAAAACTAGTGCAGCAAGGAGTCCAGACAAGACGTGCAAACTTTCGAGACGAGCATAATAGATGGCAGAGATGAATGCGGAGACAAGGCAGGATGGAATGCCACAGGGTGCCAAGGAGAAGGAGGAGGAGGATGGAGCAGCAGCAGCAGCAGGAGCAGGAGCATTAGTGGGTCCTGAAGATGGTGATCCTGACACCAGAACAGTGGCTCCTCCACCGCCCAGACAAAGAACCCTAACACGAACGGCCGAGTTAGATGCGGATTGCGAGGACATCGACTTGGATGCCGATGTGGACGATGCGGCGGACAGCATCACCTTGGAGTTGGCCTTATCGCCGCATAGCAGCTCCACGCCCACCCCCTCGCCCACCACCGCCGACGAGGACTTCGCCCAGCTGGACAACAGCAAACCCTTCAAGGTGGGTATTCCACGTGCACATCCTTTGTGGCATTTGGCCACGCTGCCTGCCCACTGTTAACTGGGCCAGCATTTCGTTAAGTGATTACTGCGGCGCTATTGTAACGCTTGTTACGCTCGTAATACAAAAGGTAAAAAAAAACCAAAATGAGTAAAAAACGCAGAAAATTGAGGGAAAAAGTTTGACGGTCAGGGCGAACAAAGTGAAGGGTTACCCGTCGGAACGGCCACTTCAAAGCCTTCGGCGCTGAGTGGCATCATCGACATCGGCACTGCTGTTGAAGTGTTGCCGCCGGTGCTTTATTCGCCCTTTAAGCATTCGCCCAACTTTTCAATCCACTGCCAAAGCTGGTGCGGGAAAAATTCCCGGAAAACGGAGATGTTTTTTTCTCCTCTCACCATCCCAAACTCTATTTGACTATAAGGATTGTGTTGCTGTAGCCAATCAGTGCACAGAACCAAATTTATTAAGGTCACAGATATGTAGCTTTATTTTTTAAGCAAAAAAAACGGGCTCTGAATTCAAGTATGAAATTCTTGATTTAAGAACTTTTTGTTCTTAACAGAACGGGTTCAGTTTTAAAAACTTAATTAGGACAGTGCAGCTAGTGGGTTTGAACTCAAGACTGCACTATTTAAATTTTTGAACAGATAAAATTCTTAATTTTTAATGTTTTTAATCATTAAGGAATATTTTACAATCAAGAAAAATTATTCTTTGATCAAAATCAATTTTTTTGGTGTTTTGAATTTAAGAACGTTTTTTCTTGATGCAAGAAAATTCATTTTAGACTTATTTTTATGAACGTTTTCCTAGAAGATTATTTTCTCTGTGTACATCAATCAAAAGGCCTACGAAGTGAAAATCTCCATATTCAACTTTGTTTATGAAATTCTGCGCTTGTCAGTTTTCTTTCATAAGTCATAGAAGTTTTCGTTTTGGAGTCTGGTTAATTGGTTGATTGATTGGTCAATAACTTCGAAGCTTTACAAATACATTTGGCTTGGAAATACATTTGAGTTTGCTTAGCTTATTTGTGGTATTTGGTTTTATTGGTTTACAACATGTTTTCATAAAAAATCTTGTAAATCAATTTACAAACCTGAATTTTCCATGCTTAAATCATTAGATATTTTCAAGAAAATTAAATATGAAACGAACAGTTTACTAAATTTATGAAATTAAATTTTTAAATGACTTGCACTCAGCTTGACCAAGTTTATAAATATCGTAGTGTAAAAATTCATATTAAATACGCCAGTCACGTGCAACCTTCTAAAACACGTTTTTTGCTGTGTGGCTGGTCAACAATTGAAATTTAATTAAAATGTTCAAACTGTTCAGCTGGATAAAATAGTAGCATCCGCATGCGGGCGCCAAAGTGGCTCGTATATCATTGTGGGCCGGCCGACTGGCCAATCAGCCCGCCAAGTTGCCAATGACCTCCAGTGCCACGCCCACATCTAAGCCGTGGCTCCTGTGGGCGGCGATAACGATAACGAGGCTTCTTGGCCACGCCATCTGCACACCCTAATCGATTTATTGTGTGCTAACGGCATTAAAGCCACCGCCATAACAATATATGCGGGCCAAAAGATCGGCATCTGGTCTTGTGAATGGATGATAAAATCGGCGAGCTATCAAGTGGCTGTAAATTTGCCAGGCGAGAGCAATTAATTGACAGCTTGATGTCATTTGTCAGTGGCGTTTCCGACTGATGACGGTTGAGTAATTCATGCGCATCTCGGCTAATTAATAATCCTGTCTCTTGTCTGCCATGCCACGCGGCTCTCCTTCTTATCGAGTGTTCTAGGAACCTGCTAAGTCCCTCATTAAAAACTCTGAAATGCCTGTAGATGTAATCTATTTGACTAATTGCACAAGAAAATGAATGCGAGTGGGAATTAAGCTAAGGGGTGATAATCCTTCAGCTATTAGTATGCTAACGCACGGTGGGGAATTTATGTAAGCTTTGGTATGCCTATGGTCCTTAGAGGTCCTTCAATCATCTAAATGAAAATGATTTTCTTTGGAGCTCAGTGATTGGTTTTTAATATTGCCTTCACAAAAAGTTGTGCATTTCGCCTAAGTGGCAAATGAAAGCAGAGGGCAATTAAAATATGGTGGATAGTTCTTATTTACAGATATACCTATTTTAAGACGGTTTAATAATTTGTTTTAAGTTTACATACACTGTATGTGTTCTAGTTTTGGGTTTTCTAGAAAGTTATTATTGATTTGAATTCCCTTTAAAGTTTAAAGTTCAAAACAGGTGTGCAATTTTTACATTACGTCCTTGATTGCATTTAGTTTATTATACATTGGTTGTAGGTTTCTTTTTGCCCCAAGGAAACTCTGTGGTAGCCCAGCACATCTCTGGTCTTAGCAGGAAATTAAATTCCAGTAAAACAAATCTCATTGGATGGGGCAAACGCCCCTTCCCTTTTTCCTCCGCTGGGTTAACGCGCAAATGCGTTTTTCATGTCACAGTTGTTCGGCGTCCACCTACGGGGTCCACCTTTCTGTGAATTTTAGGGGAATGCAAATAGCCCTTAGGGAAAGTCTGAGCCACCCAAATGGAGGGATTTCCAAGAAAGGTAGGGTCGGAAATTAAATTACCAGCAGACATGCCACTTCGAGCAGCAGCAGCAAGCAAGAAAACAAACAAACAAACACGAGAAGTAAACATTTTGCAGAATACTCCTTGCTGAGACGCAGACTGAGACATTGCGTATACGCCACGTTGCGCATTAAGCCAAATAAACGCGCATTATTCATGTCCAGGCAAGCGTGCAACTTAACAACACCCGCTGTCCTCTGTAATAAGCAAGCTAATAAGTACGTGTAAGTGTGGAATGATGACGATCTTGAATGCTGTCAAGAACACATCATGGCCCATGGAGTTCGAATAAATGATGATTTCCACAGAACAAAACAGCACACTAAGAAAAATTTGTACCTTGAAATTTTATATACCGATATCCCTATGTATAACGAAAGATATTACCGTAAACTTTCTATATAAGTTTCTAGTTTCGAACCAACTATTTATTTTTTTACCATTATGAACGAACATAAAAAAAATAATAATCCAAAACTGGCCCATAACGAGGTATGTAATAATTTTATTATTGCTTATAAAAGAAGGTTACGGAATAATTGAAGGTTAGCGTGTTTAAATGTGGTTAAAGTAAATTAGATTTATTTTGGGTAATTTTCGTCACTTACATGAATATCTTAGGAATAATAATAAAAATTAAAATAAAATTGATACGCATGGGGACCGGGTCTTAAAAATAGAAAACTTGAAATTGTTCTCTTATGTTTTTTCTCAGTGCCTGTATTAATGCGTAGCTATGGCATTCCGATGACAATCTTACATAGAAATCTTTGAAATATATTAACATAATATATTAAAATAGAATTTATTTTTGTAGTATCTTCAAACGCATAGGAACCAGGTCTTAAATATAGAAAACGTGAACTGAATTTTTGTTTACATAATTATATTTTATTCTATATTTTTTTCTCAGTGCCTATAATAATGTGTTGCTATGGCATTTCGATGACAATCAGGGGAAATTAGTGCCCCAATGTCTTCGATAAATGCCGTGAAGCGAGAACAGGCAGCCAGGCAACAAGAGCTGGACAATAGACACCGCAGGCCGATCAAAAGCAATTTGGGTGCCCTGACCTTGGGCCTTTGGAAATTACTGCGGCTTCCATTACCTAGCCCAAAATCGGGTTTCCGCCATTGGGGGACAACAATTTGGATTCTATAATTGCTGGCATTCTCCGTAATTTGCATTTCCTGACCGACCCTAAGTGCTATTTGAACAACATATTCCCGAGCAGCCCCTAGTTGGCACACACAGATCTCAGATGTCTCATGGCGAATTCATGACTGCAAACTGCGAGTCCTGCGCATTGTCCTTGTCACGCTCCCGGCTTGTTTGTCGCCGGTTCTAATGATGCTATGCAAACGAGGAATTTACAGGGGCAATATTGACGCCGGACGCTGGCAAACAAAAATGCGAGGGCAAATTCTCCGCAAAACTCAACCGCAATGGGGGTAAATATTTACCTGCTCACGGGACAGCCGAAATGAAACCGCAAATCAGGCCGAGACACTAAGTGCATCAAGATGATATCACTTAAATTTGCCAGGGCAGCCAATCGAAGGGATTGACCAAAAAGTCAGAGTTCAACTGCGGCCACTCGAAGAGCGGGAATATACATGGTTCAGCTAAGAAAGCCAAGTTATAATGACTTTCGGAGAGGGCCAACAAAGGCGAAAAAGTGGCATAAAGCAAACAAAGCCGCAGGCCATTGGCATTTGGCACAGACTTCGTGGCAGGGGTGCGCGATTGAATAGTTTGTGCGTGGCCGGAGAATCTCACAAAGGATATAAAAACACCAGTGTTTAGCAAGAAAAGTAGAAACATATCCACTGGCTTTAACGGCCCATTGAAATTCGCATTAAATGCTGGATAAATTTTCATTGCCATGGCTGGAACACCAGACTCCTGCCAGACGAAATGGCATTGGCCATTTGATGGATTCCCTAAGCATCGTATAATTGGTTTAGCACTCTGCTGGCCGGGGGATTGATTGATGGGCTATAAGGAGAGAATAAGGACTCTTTGGTGGCTGATGACGCCGCTTTGAATGAGGCGATTAAATGACCACAGACCGCTTGACAGTCGCCTGTCAGGCGGAGACACCTGCAGATCTGTCAAAACAAGTCACGCTCCACCCCTTTCGCAATTTATCAGAATATTCCCACTGGCACTCGGGGCGTATACGTACTATAATGCCAAAAAGTGGCACAAAGGAGGCGTTGGCAACTTTTCGACACAGCTCTCCCTTTCAATTGTCCATTCCATCCTTGCCTCATTTCACCTTTCGCCTGACCCATGTCCATCCATATCCAAACCTGGCCTTGAAAGCCTGTTTGGAATCGACAGCAATATGCTTTAAATATTTCAGTAGCAATCTTTTAGGCCCAACAGGAGGCTCGACTCCAGCCAGCAAAACAAAAAATAACAGAGGAAAGGTAGAAAAATATAATCGTTTGCCTGGGTCGACTTGTGCCTTGACCTTCCCTTTGTTCGTTGGGTTTATTGTTATGGCAAATGATAAATTGATTAGTTGCTGCCGCTGGCCCTGAGTTCCGTCTCCATCTACCTATCCTATCACCATCACAATTAACCTGCGTCTTTTCGTATCCTTAGTCATATCTTTGTCGCCGCGCTTCGTTAACTTCATATTGTTTTTATTGACAGCTGCGTGGAATGGGTGTCTGCCTTGCGGGTCCTTTCGCAAATTAAAGCAAACAAATGTTTGGGGCTTTTGTGTTTCGTTGTGTTGCTATAGCTTAATGGACAAAATGTGCGAGGGCCTAACAATTGACTATGACAAACATTTTCTGCTAAGTAAACATTTGGCTGAGGGCTTTAGCTTTCGCATCGATGAAATAACAGTCATTAAGTTTAGCTTTAACGAGCGATTTAAAGCGATTTCCAAGGTAAGCCTGTTTGGTTTTGAGCTTACCTATTTTGGGCACTATGCCATTTCTTCATAACATAATATTGAAAAGTATTTTAGTTGAAAATACTACGGCATTGACTAGGAATTTGTTAAAAATTCTTTTGGTAATTCCTTTTCAAAAGATGTTTTTACACTGGAAAAATTAAAATATTTCAAGAACTGCTCTAAGATAATGTTCCATTTTAATTTACCACCGTATATGTTTACCGAAAACGAAAAGTAAGGGTCTTTGTATTATTTTGACATAAATGATCGCTCCAATGGGAGCTATATGATAAAGTCGTCCGAATTTTTAAAATGATATTCCCATTTTTTAAGAATATTTATTTGATCATTCCTGTGGAAGCTATATGATATAGTTGTCCGATCCGGCTTATATACTACATGCAACAGAAATAAGACTTTTGGGAAGGTTTCACACCGATAGCCTTAGAACTGAGAGAATAGTTTGATTAGAAACGGACAGATGGACGGAAAGGCAAGGTCTATCTCTGTTACTAACACAGGTAACTCTATTTTGCCTAATGAATATACAAAAAGTTAGTAAACAAATGGAACATAAAATTGAACAATTTAAACCAGCTTTTTTTTGCCAGTGTACTAGTTAAGCCTTCTGTATCACAGCTTTGCAATTTCCGGCATGTCAATACAGAGCGTGAATTCGGCGTAAAATTCCTAGTAATCCGTCGCCTCCATTCCAGATCAAGGACATCACGAGGAACATCCGCAAGGCTGTTGTGGCCACCACGCTGTCGGAGTTGCGGGTGAAGGTGTCGGTGAAATTTGAGCGGGCTCAGCCGGCGATTCACCTGGATTGCGATGGCACCGAGGTCGACGATGAGGAGTACTTCAGCACTCTGGAGCCGAATGCCGAATTGATTGCCGTCTTCCCCGGCGAGCAGTGGCGCGATGTGAGTTGCTTTGCCCCTTTATCCCGGCTTTACCTCTTTACCTCTTTCAAATCCAAATCCATATACTTTTCCATTTTCCATTTGCCCCATAGCCCAGCGACTATAATGCCAATCTGCGTCGCACATCGCTGGATGCTCAGCGGTTGAGGCAGCTGGTGAGCAAACTGCAGCCCAACTATATGAACGATGATGATTTGGACAAGCTGTCGAACATGGATCCCAATTCATTGGTGGATATCACCGGACGGGAGCCCAAGGACAGCGAGTACTCGGCGAGAAGCGATGCCGCCAGGATATCCACGGAGTTGTCCTGCTAAAGGGAGTCAGTACCCCCAACGAAAGAACTGTGTGAATTGAGATGTATATAGGGAATTTGTACGAGTTTATATGGCTAGCCGGAGTATTTTTGGAAAACGTTTTGATGACGGCACTTGAAGCGACCGATTTGGATGATGGTTGTACCGTGGGGTTTTATCTCTATAACCGTAGATCCTGAGAGTTGTGTATTTTTCGAGCCCACATTGTCGTAGAGCAACTCACCTTGAATGTCTATTACCAGCCGCTAGTTGTTCCTAGACCAATAGCCAATGTATGAGCCAAATCCTGGAGAGGGCCTCAAAGGCCGATCTGCAGTCTTAGATAACCTTATCCTCACCTCAGTCAGCGGACGATCAACGAATTGCATCATAGATCTGATCTAGGCAAATAGATATAATATATTTTCCATAGCAGTATCCTTGTGAATGTCACACGAAAACCACTTTGGGTTATTAGGGAGCAACTAAAATGTACTGTAATTGAATCTCAATTAAATCAATTAGCAATTGAATAAATGTTCACCCTAGGCACATGAAAAGAGTTTTTACCTTTTTTTGTATTTAAGCTGCATCAATGAACAAGCACAATTTGCTGCACTATTCAAAGAGGTAATCGAAACCTGAATTTTATTCAATTTAAATTTACGTTGTGTCCACAGGAATCAATTGAAAATTGTAATGTGTAATTTAAAAAAAAGAAACAAAAGAGAAATAAATAAATGGATAAATGTGTGAAAATTACTTTTTATCAAAACAATAAAATTCGATTTTTTCTGCTGACTGGGGCTACTTTTCCGGATTTATTGTGCTCGATAAAAACTACTTTGCGAGTAGTTTTCACTTTCAAGGATAAGCAACTTTGGCAAAAATAATTCCATTTTTGTTGTTGCTTGCTTTGGAAAATGTAAAAAGCCCCCACATCAATACTTTTATTAAGCCAGAGGTAAGTACTTTAAACATTTTCTAATATCTTAAGCTTACTGAATAATTCCTGCTACCAATTGAAGTGCTATTAATCGGATGCATTAGGTGTTGAAAACGAAAGCTATTTAAAGTGCACTTTCATTCAACAGTAGCAGTTCCTCGGCTTTAAAGATAACTTTTAATTATTCGAAGAGCCTTAGCATTCCATTCAGAGTCCTGTCTTTTATTGGCCTTACCAGCACTTTTCAGACATCCCAGACGTTTTATATCTCCATTTCCATTGAAATGCTTACTCTCAGATGGAAACAAATCTAGAGAGCCAAAAAACAAGAAGAGATTACACTATGTGAAACATAGTAAACATAGTTTCCTCGTCGTCCGCCGGCCATTTAGAGTTTGTTTCCATGTTAAAGTTCCGGTCTGTGGGCATAAAATATGTTCTGGAATCCCTGCCAGGCATTGAAGTTTAAATGCAAACGGCATAATGGAGAGGAGATGGGGCTTCCGCAGAACAATCACTCGTATCGGAAACCTTGGCTGGACCTTTGGGCATCCTTTGCATGGAATTCCGCACACAGAATGCGACAAATTTTTAATGCGGATAATTTCTGGACTGGCGACAAAAGCGCAGGAAGTGTTACACATGGCTGCGTATAATATAATATGTTCGAGTAAAAGTATATATTGTGAATGGGGGGGGAGAAAAAAACACCGGTAAAGCTGACAGATAAAGGTAAACCCATGGAATGGTAGCCAAATGCGGAAAGCATTGGTCAAAGTTGGTTGCCCTTGGCTGGGGAAATATATGGCAGGTGAGTATTTTTAGCCAACTTTTTGTTTATACCCTTTAGCTTACCCCTAAAAAGTTCGAACGTGCCACCTGAGGGGGTGGGTATACAGGTATATCTGCCAGTTGCGGCTTACATTAACAACCATGGCAGATTTATGCCCCAGTTATGCACTTCTTGGTGTCTCTTACAGCAGTTCTAACAGCTCATTGGGCTGCCTGGGAATTTCGAACACCTGAGCTCCTGCCGCGAAGAGTCCTTGGCATCGGTAGCGGCGCAAATGTCATTGTTGCTTTGAATCAAACGCATTAAAAATTTATTGAATTTATTTTTACGAGTGCTCCTCCTAGTTCCCCGACAGCCATGTCATTCGACCAAGTTGACTCCTACTCCTTTCTCCTCCCACTGCACTTAAGCTTAGTTTACCAGGTGGCCGGTGGGAGTGGGAGTGGTGGGTTTCCAAGAGGCCTTGCTTATGCAGCTGGATGTCTCACAAATCGCTCCATAAAATGCAACGACAGGGATAAGCTGGGGCACTCGGCAAATGTCAATCAAAAGCAATTAACAGGATTCGAAAAATCCTTGGGAAAGGAATGTGGGACGAGAGGAATGCACCAAAATTGAGATATTGTGAGAACCGGTGTTATACATTGCCTTAAGGTATACCGGTTCTGTAATTGTTAAATTTTTATTTAGAAAATTAAAAAAATTAACATGAAAAAAGCTTATTAAGGTATCATTTTGATGAAGATCAGTATCAATACTTTCTAGGTAATCTTACTTTTTGTCTTGAATATTCCTGTTCTTACCCAGAGTATTCTTAGGCGTTATCTTGTTATTTTCTCTCTTTTACGAAATCAGAGTATTTTTATAGAGAGAAAATCCAAAAAAAAGTAATTAGTAAGAATTATAAAAAAAATTATATAACCTGCTTTACTTTCTGTTTATATGCATACTAAGAGAAATATATTTCGGTGTAAATTCTCATGGAGTATAATATGTTTTTTCTTAAAATTTTCTCTATTCATATTGTTCCCATTTCCTTTTATTCATTGTTATACAATTTAGAAATTTTAAAACAAAATACTAAAATGAATAAACAACTTTATATTCATATGCATTTAAGCAGAAATATATGTCTTAGCAAATACTCATCCAATTTAGTCTCTTTTAATAATGCATTTAGTGAAGTGAAAGCGGCACATTCAGGTTTCTATTGTTTCCATTTCATTTTATTCATCGTTATACAATTCGTTCTAGCAACTAAAGAAAATAATATTATGCAGGCGCCCACAGAGACGCCTCCGTGAAGGGAAAATGATGGGAATAATCGAGAGAAGGACGTAAATGCTCATCGACTGGCGGAGCTCCTCGAACAGTGCTCCCGGCTACAGTTTCCTCCTTTCTGGATGTCCTTCCAAGGAGCAGGGGGATGGTAGATGGTGGATTTCGGGGAAAATCATAAATGAATAACAATTTCCGAATAACAATATCAGGCCGTTTCGGTGGACAAGGGATCTGGACGGGGTGGTCAGTAGATGAACTTCTTCTGCTCCCCGTAAATGGACTCGTAGAGGGAGGGGGCCAGGTGCTCGGCCAGGAAGATCTGCAGCTTCTCGGTGGCCGTCACCGGGGTGTAGCGTGCCATGGGGAAGGTCCTGGTAACGGCATCGATGAGGACGCGCAGCGTGGGCTGGATATCGGCCGCCTGGAATGGTAGTGGAATCGGTAATGGACGAAAGTGCGGATTAAACACTCGTTAGCCACCGGACACACGTTTCTAGGGGGGGGGAGGGGTTGGGGGTTTACTCTCACCTGGCGCGAATACTTCTCCACCGACGTCATGGCCGCCTCGTAGTAATCCTCGCCGTAGGTCTTCTTCTGTTCCGAGGAAAGCTGGTTCCACATTTGCTTGGCCTGCGGAAAATATGCCAGGGGAAAGTTGGGAAGAAGCCAGGTTAATGAGTTCCCAACAAACTGTTTTAGCAGTCCCCGTTGCTCGGGAATAGTTATGGTATCGTAAAAAACTAAAAGCATGAAAAGGCTTTTCCACGTGGAAAAATATCAGTAGCTTATAAGGTATGTCTATAAAACCAATTCAAATTTCAAAATAATCTTTTTTCCGCTTGAAGGAAGGCATAGTTTTCTGTATATTTCATTGACTTACCAGTATTTTGGTAAAATAATATATTATTCAATTTTGAGAAATGATGTTATAGAACAAGAAATCCTCTAAAAATATGTACTATATAAACTGCGATATTTGATATGAGGAAGAATACGTTAAGTCGTAGGTTTTATACTAGTGTACACTGTACGAGTGGCGGCAAAAAACCAGCACAGCTATTTCGTATGCCCTTTTAATGAAAAGCTGCTAAACCTTGCTCTAAGTCTAAATGTAATCACTAATTTCTCCAATAAAGAATCTCCTTGAAGTTATACAATATACAGTAAGAAGTATACTATAGTTTTTATTTTTTACCCATACGACACAATATTTTTCCCAGTGCAGACCATTAGCTCCTGCATAATAGTGCAATACTGCCATTAGCTTCTTTTCTCACCTGGTCACGCAGCTCGGTCTCGTTCAGCCAGCCGTTGCCGGGGGCAAACTCTCCGGCAGCCACCACGGACACGTCCACTCCCCGGGTGCGCATCTCCTGGCGCAGACAGGCGGCGAAGCAGTCCACGGCCGCCTGGGTGGCACACTGGATTCCACGGACGGGAGATGGAACGCGATTCAGGCCGGAGGTCAGGAAGACCACGCGACCGTGGGCACGGCGGACCAGGGGCAGGAAGATTTGGGTAAGGCGGGCGGCACCTGCGAAATACGAAATCTTAATTGCAGTCCTCAGCCCTGGTACATTGTGTGTGCCCCAACTTACCCAAAAGGTTGAGGTCCAAGCTCTTGCGAAGCACGGCAAATGGAATCCACTCAAGCTCGCCCAAAGCTACCCAGTGGGCGCAGTGCACCACGGACCACAATCCTTCGGCGCCATGTGGCAAATGCTGCGACACAAAGCGGGCAGCTTCCAAAATCTAAGGATAATGGATATGTAGAGGATAACGGTGGCGAACTCGGCTAAAAGCTCAGGACCTGCTCTACATGTATGTAAACTTACGGTCTTATCCGAAGTAACGTCCAGATGCAGCAGCTTCATGCGTCCCGAGGTCTCCTCCTTCAGAATCTTGGCCTCGTCCGAATCCTCGATGGGCGTGTTGAAGCCGGCGTAGACGGTGAAGCCCAGGTCGTCCAGTTTCTTGGCCAGGTACCAGGCCAGTGGGGTCTCGCAGCCGGTGATTAGCACGCCCTTGCCCGAAGCGGATACCTGTGGGTGCATAGAGAGAAAGTTCCCAAGTCATATAAAGTTCTTGTCCTTATTCACGCTTTAATTTAAGCCTTAAGAAATGAAAAAGATTTACAAAATGCTTGGAGACTTAAAATAATTGATAAGTGGGGCTTATTTTAGGATCTTTTTGTTAGGTCTTGTAATTTTTATAAATAGGATATTGAATATTTCTAAATTATATTTAAATTTAGATATCGGATATCTATTTAAATGTAAAAATCATTTTAATTATAATTATTTTAATACCATTTATATTTTTTTTTTATTTTATTTATACTATGGTAGTTGTATACCATTTATATTTTATTCAACATTTTCCATTGTAATAAATCTATTCACGTGTATGAGAATACTGATGCTGGGTTTTTCAACTCCTGAGCCAATTAATGTTCAATAATTGTAATGCCAATTAGAAGAAAATTAAGCTTTGGCTTCTTGTTTGTTGTTCTGCTGGAGTATCAAGTTTTCGTAGCTTACTCGAGGGTCTCGTGTCAGAAGTTTGACCTTTGGCCCTAGCGAAATGACGTCTGTGGGCTTTAAGTCCGGCCACTTAAAAGTCGTGTCACAAACTGGGCTTAGAGGGCCGCCAGTTGGCAACTTTGTGAAAAGCGATTAAAGTTGGCACCCCCCATCTGAAAACAGCCTGCTTTCGATTTCAAAGCGAAAGTCCGCCGTGGAACGACTCCATGTGGGATGGGATGTGTGTGTTTTGGAGGATGGATGTCACAGATATTTGTTTAAGTTCATCACGGCTTGAGACGCTGATGATGATGGAAAGTTGAAGTGGGCGAGCAGGAAGACTTGTGCTCGCTAGGACTTCCGCTTTAGACACGAGCTCCAGTCACTTCACCCGCACTCGTACCACATATTCTCCTGAAATCTGTGGGACTCCACGGCGCGGATAGTGACATATCCATCATGGCATCCACCATTAACCAATATACTATAGTTCGCCCCGATTCGAGTGGTCGACTCCAGTGTGCGTCAATCGGTTTCGACAAATGGGCGGTGGTGTACGGCTACTCATTGTTGGGGCTATTAAACTGTTATAAAGTGCTCGTAAAATTGTGGAAAAAAAAGCAGCGGACCAAGACGGGTGTATTATTATTGGCCGTGCTGTTGACACCCATTAAGACTGGCCGACATTTTATTGTGGCCATAAGTGTTTGGCTTATCGAAATCTGTTGGCCGTTGTTTGGCGTTAATAAAAACACACAAACAGTCGCCGGGGGCTTTCGGGAGCTATGTTTTGGTTTGCCAATACCCAAACACCATACGACCACCCCCACCCACTGAATGCTGTCTAAGTTTCCAACAAGTTATGTTCCTACGGTTTTTACGCGAATCCACTTTAGATATAGTACTACGTAGTGCTGCAAACTTTGGGTCAACTTTTGCGCTAAAAATGCACGGAGCATTCTTCGTCCTTAGTTTCTTATGCTGCCACCCCAATTTATTGCGGTTCAGCATAAATTACTTTAAACTTTGCGGCAAACTAAAAACAGCAACTGACTTTACGGAATTGAGCAATTAAATTGCAGCAAAAAGCTGGTATAAAAGGAAAATGGGAAAAAAGCAAGCGAACAAAATGTTTAGAGTCAATTAAAGTGCATTGGGGGAAACCAGAAACTGTGGCAGCTTGGGCTCGAGAAATACGATGAAGGAACCCGGGCATTGGGTTTCCAAAGAACACTTATTAGGAAAAGCGAGGAAGCTGCTGGTTTTTTGAGCTTTCAAGTCATCAAAGCGGTTATAACTTTTCAAAGGCAAATATTTAATTATCGCCCGCTTAATTACTTGTTTTACTTTTGACCTTTTTCTAAATGGGGTGGTTCAATTAAAAGTTTCAGTTCTATTGGCATTCCGGAAATATAATATATTGAACAAATATAATCCTCAAAAGTTTTTTTAAAAAGGGTAAACAATTATTTTGAGAACACTTTTTGTATTACATTTCCCTTTAAGATTATAAACAATGGTAATATTAATTAATCGGATCAGATGAAGTTGAATTAATATAAACTTTTATAAATTAGATGTAAGTCATGTTAAGTCATGTTTAAAATAAGACCTTATATGTTTAGACAACAACACAGACTTTAATACGCTATCAGGAATCTCTCCCAGAATATGCAATGTAGGGATTTTGTATTTTTGGTGGCTTGCTAACGTGTTTTCTTGGCCCATTCACCCCACTTTTAACCTTTTTTCACCTCTGATGTGTCTCTTTAACAGCTCCTCTTGGCACTGGTGAAAGTGCGAAACAATGAGCCCGAAAAAAGAGGGAATTTCGACAGTGCAGTGAGTACGTGCAAGGCATGAAACAGCCGTCCCCTTGACGCAACCGACTGCCTCTTGCCACCTGCCACCTGCCACTTGCCACTTGCCTCCTGCCCATTTTGCCACCTTTTCCGCTTTCCACTTTCCACCTTCCCATTTCCCCCTTTTCCGCTTTCCACTTCCCCACCGCCTGACATCGCACCTCTGGGCGGTCATGTCGACTCTGTGATGGCACACGATGGCTTGCGGTTTTTATAAAACGATCCCGAAATAGAACCCAAGTTGCATGCACCCCGAAATAGCGCACGGCAGCAGTCTGGGGTTCGGGGTGCATGTCAGACATTCCATTTAACTGAGCACTTGGGTCGGAAATGCATGCCGAGCATTGGAAGCGAGTAAGTCAATAAGGACATCCCCATCCCCACTTTGTACTTTAGCAATTTAAATGCATCCTTTATTGCATTTTAATTGCAGGCAACTGGAAGTGCAAGATTTATTCGCCGGCCAGGAGCAGCAGGTGCTATCTGCGGTTGTGAGCCACCCAAAAGCGGAGCTTTTAACTCGCACTTTTAGCCACGAAATTGATATATGGACGCTGGGCACGCGATTCTACGCCTGCAGCTACTTTCGGCGGACTCATTACCTCCGGCTTACGTACACCGCGGCGTATGCGTAATGTTTATTTAATGCATTATGCTGGAAGCAAACCATCTGAGGGGCTTCTGTTTGTCTGTTGTTAGAGAAGAGAAAAGAGATATTGACTCTATATTATAGCGAATCCCTAGTGCTATTCAGGTAAGCGGCGAAAGTGTTGGCTAAAAACACTTTTCTCCATTTTCTCGGCTTCTGCCATCGCACGTGTTTCGGCGTGGGCGAGGTGAAAGTTATGAGTGTAAAATGTAAACAACAATAAGGAGGAGTCCAGCTCATGAACCTGCCAACATGTGCCTTCATTTGCGTGAATAAATTTATGACTGTCCAGGGGTGCGAACTACACCGCTTCCTATTTCGAGGATAATGCGGAAACGTGGGTTGTGGAATGAACTGCGTAAAAGTTGTGAAAATATGTTGACCGGAAGCGAGTCCAGCCAAGTAAAATCAATACTTTTGTATTTAAGCGAAATATTTAGGTGTGGGTAGCTGCTTGGCTTTATAAAACGCTTATCTAGAGGGTTCGTGATTAATTGTGAATATGTTTCAAGGTCAGTAAATGTAAATAAAAGTGTTCCAAGACTTTTTCGAAATTCTTAAGCACTAATTTAAATGATTAAAAATAGGCATATTTATATTTGATGATTCTAGAATCTAGATACAATACATCTTATCTATTTAAGTTTCTATATTCTATTTTCTTAAAATGACGTTTTGTAAATTTGTAGACATTTTATAATAATAATTTCGATGGCTACAGGCATGGAAAAAATATATATTAAATATATCTTGAGAATGTGATGAAAATAAAAGATAATCAAATAATTTCTACTTAAAATAAATTGGAAATACTGTTTTTCCTGTATTCCACAACTTTGATTTTCGCTCGGGTGATATTTTCTCAGTCCAGCGTTCGCTGGTAATTGAAAAACTTTGACTGGCCAGCCATAAACTGAATAAATAACCAGGAAGTGAAATAATAAAGCAGTTTTATTATTGCGCTTCCTGGGTGGAATTAGTGTTCGTAATAAATAAAATGAGTATCGAAGTAAACCGATTTAATTCCGAGCTGGGGAAACCATTGAACCCGTTCGATGTTCAATGCCGGACAACCGGGCTAACGCTCGCTTATCGGTGGTGCCCAGCGCTGGTTTTATTATCTTATTTTTATCCCCCTGCCAGCCTCGTTATCCTGGCAGACGCATAAACCTCTCGAGAAAACGGGACACGCTTGACCGCTCGAGAGGCCCCAAATAAATCTACATAAGCGAAATGGTGCAGTATCGCTGGTTGGGGGAGTCGGAGTTTAAGTGAAAAATGGCAAACAAACCGCATACAAATTGTCCTCGCTGTGTTTGCCACACCAGCCAGGATACTGGGCGCTATCCTTGGTGGGCGGTATCCTTTGTGAGCTCGTCGGAGGCGACGAAATGTGGCCAAAAGAAGAGAGACCAAGAAAAGCGAAACAAAGAGAGACACGCACACGCATGCACGCATATTAAATCAGTGGCTAAAAATAGCCGTCGAATAAAATACGGCCGAAAGAGAAAGTGGCCGAAAGTGTGAGTGGGGTGGGGGGGTGTGAAAGTGGGGTGAAATTCCAGGGGGCCTGCTGGCCATAAAAAAAATATAAATTAACTAAAAAACGAAGACAAACGGAACGCGGAGGGCGGGCGCCAAAAGTCATTGAACGTATTAAGCTGTAATAAATTAATTAACCGGAAAGTTAAAAACCATTTCTGTGTTTGGCTTTCCTGCCCACACACACACACACACTCACCGATACAAGTTGATACACGCACGCCGAGTGCCGAGAGCCGCGTATCCTGATGGCGTGTGGCAGGCAGGACCTCTGCCAACTTCAGCCATCCGCAGACGACAACGGCGGCATTAAAGGCTTTTCGCATTGCGCATACCACGCGTTGTACCGGCGGAGACCTAGGCCAATTTGCAGCTTGTTTCTCTTATTCCACTGTATCTCCGTGTGTGTATTAAGGATATAGAGAGAGTGAAAGAGAGGAAGTGAAAGCATGGGTGTGTGGGTGTGGATGCCAGTGTGTGTGTGTGTGTGTGTGTGGGGCAGGCAACACGCAAAGCTTTGACTTTGTGCCAAGCCAGCCATTATGGCAGCTCAGCCTGTTAGCCAACATCTCTCGGCGGGTGTTTAAACGAAGGATTAGGCCCCACATCCTCCAACAGCATCCCCCCACCCCCTTGGAAATGTATCTGCATTTAAATTCCCATTGTATCCGGTCGAAAAATGATGCCTCTGGCAATGGATGTTAATTAAAATTTAGTGTAACAAGGCTATAGGAGCTATAGGAGTACCCATGGACAGGAGTTCCCTAGCTGATTAAAGTACCTTGAAACAGGAAAATAAACGGAGGTGAAAAGTAATAGAGTTACATTTTAAGGAGTACAATTACACGATGTAATTGAGTTAATGTAATTTGATTGCAAACTTTGTTATCTTTAAAATAAGATTAAACTGAAGCCCCCCTCTTCCTTTTTTCACTTTCAAGTATTTTAATCGAATTATATGTTCACAAATGATAATATTTTTAAGAACTTCTCTGAAAGAAAAGCATTTTATAAACTAACTTATTTTTATACGGGCTCCAAACTAAGAATTTTTCAAGTTTCTTAGAAAACGGATTCAAATTCACATGGAATTTGACAAAATTTTTCGAGGAAAAAATAAAAAATCAGAAAAAAGATACTGGTAATACTACATTTAATTGTTTCGAGATTAGATTAATTATTGGAATTTTGGGAATTCTAGCAATTAGCGATATCAATTTAATATTGATCCCAAAAGCAAAGGTACAAGAATTTATTAAATGAATAACATAAAGAGTTTACTTAAATATTATTTTTATGTATTTTGTGTCTAAGTGCATACTTTTATCTAGATAGTCATAGAGAGAGAGTGTTTACAAAATAACTACCTAATGGGTAGAAAACAGAGATACATAAATATATGTATCCAGACACATCACACCTGAATGCCGGCATGTATGCAGCATGAAAATGGAGTCAAGATGTGGGAAATGTGAAATGAACTGGCTGCCAATCGAGCGGCTGCTCTGCCCGCAATTTGCCCACATTTGGCGACCTCTGACCTTTGGCTGCCGAAGCATGATGTGCGATGCGCGCTGGCTGCACGGCTGCCTCGTCTCCAATTGGATTTTAATTTAACTAAAGTGCGCAGCACAGCAGAGAATGAAATGTCCAAGGGGGAAAGGGGCCAAACGGTGGGAGTTGTCAAGGCGATTTAATAGCGTGCAATTCTAAGAAACGCATGTCCCATGTCCCAGCTCACAACTCGCAACTCGCAGTTCACAGTTCACAGTTCCCATCTGCCGTGTCCTTCATTTCCAGCCATTGTCAGGCCGGGCACGCCATTGCCATTTCTGAATGTCCTCAGTGTATTTATCTGTGTGTGTGTGTGTGTGTGTGCGGTGGTGTCCTGTTGTGCGTGTGTGAATCAACAGGCCACGCGCGACACCATAAAACCGAAACAGAAAACGGAGGAGTATATGTATCTGCCGGATACAAAGGCCAACGAAGTGGGGTATCCAATGGGTAAAAACAAGCGAACGAAACTTCGCACATAATGAGTTTTTATGGCCTGTTTGCGAGCATGGGAGCATGGTAGCATGAGGAGAGCGAAAAGAACCGCCCTTCATATAGCCTTCAGTTGTCCTGTGCCTTGGGCCCGGGGACCCCAGTTTCCAGCTTCCAGCTTGGGCTCCTTCTCCACCACCATCATCATCATCATCATCAGCGCCATCATGACCGTTCCCTAATTGCGAATGCACTCGCTCCCGTTGACAAACAGTTCTTTCGGCATTTTTTGTTCTGCGGGAACAACACACAAATCAGCGTTAAATTTGTCTAGGGCCAAAGTTTTATGGAGCTGTAACTGCGACAAAGTGTGCTGCAATCGGGAACTACGGAAGCTGTTCCTTTTGGAGCAAAAACCCAGGGAGCTAAGAGGACGGTTTACTGGGTAATAAACAGTGCAAAATACCAGGACAATGTTACAGATGCACTGCGAAATCACTACTCCACCAGATGCTATCTGCGCACTGAGAAAAGTTTTCGAAATTAAGCAGTCTGTACTTTATATGGAGACGGTAGTATTAAGTATTTTCACTATTTAAGGAAGGAAGGAATTTTTTTGGGTTTTGCCTTTAATAAATGCTAAATACATCTTTAAAAACTTCTTTAATTCCTGTCACATATAATATAATCATTTGTACGGAAATTTATCACGTAGTTTATAGTTCTTATTTTAGACTGCTTTTAGGAAAAGTTTTGCAGAAACTAAAATAAAAACTTTGGCTATGGTTATTTTTAAAAAAAGTTATAAAATATCTTAAAAATATTCTGCAATTTAACGATATTTTATAACTATTTATATGTGATATGGTAGTTTAGGGATATGAATTATACTTCAAGGATTGAAGTTTAAGAAACGATTGATGTTATTCCTTCCAGAGCTGAAGTTCTCAAGGGTTAGAAAATAAAAAGAGAATACAAAATATTAAACCTTTTGGACTATTTCTTTTCGCTAAGTGCCTCGAATTAAAGGAAAACTGCTAGCATCTTCCACGGAAGTGGTTGGATCATGATTACGACGCAACCGAAAACCGAGTGGATCAACTGCGGATTCACCTGGCTCAGATGGCCAGTTTATAACCTTCTGCGCTGGAAAATTCAAGATCCCTGTGTATTCAATTACACTTGAAAGTCGGATATGGAAAGGGGGTTGAGATGTCGAGGAGTGGGGGCGTTTTGCAGTGGGCGTTGCTGATGCGGAGCAACTGCTCATTAGCGTGGCTCACACGAAGCTATTAATTCAATTATTTACACTGTTTCTGGCAGCTGACAAGCCCCGCACCCATTTTCATCGACCATCTCGTGTCTTGTTCCGGGAAACTGTTGCTCGTCGCCCGAGGAAATTACCCAGACCCAAAATCCCCAAGGGGGAATGGGTTTGGTTTGGGGCTGGGGAATGGCGAATGGGGTATGGGTTTGAGAATGGGGCTATGGACTTAATTATGCACATTAAGCTGAGTGTAATTTGCGTTGCGAAAGGCAGCCAGGGCCGAAATCGAATCGAAACTGCAATGCAGTTGGTACCCGAGAAGCTGCAATTTAGGTGAGAATAATATCGGATTTATGCTACACCAAAATGGGGGCGCAGCAGGGGCGTGGCCGGCATGGGTAGCATTTCATTAGCTGCGCATTTACATTTCATTGCACCCAATTTGTGCTGTCGCGTCAACAATTGCCAGTAGCCTCGTTCCTGGAATCCCCACTCCCATTCCCATTCCCATCCCAATCCCTCAAATGAATCCCCTGGAATGTGTGCGTGCGTGTAATTTAATTCGACGGTCGTGCCATAAAAATGAAATGCACAACGTGATGTGCAAGGACAAACAGTCACTTTTAGCTGGCTTGTGTCCACAGGTCCACGCATGTTGCCAATAACTTTATCAACTCCGCACATGTAAATGCTGATGCGAAACGACGGCGGACTTGGGAAATCGGGTTAATAGTTGAGGCCTGGCCGGGCCGAAAAGCTAATCAAAGGCAAGGACACTCCGAGTCGTTTCCTTTTTCTTGTGTCGGCCCCTTAAAAGGGAGTGTTTTGGAAGCTACTGGCTTAAGTTCCGTTGCCGTGGCTAAAAATAGATACATAGGCTTCTTGCTCAAGGACGTGCTCATTGTTGTTATGCAAATTTTTCATTGAATGTCGCGAATTGAAGAGTTTCTTTGTGAAGAGAGGCATATTTAAGGGATTGGGTTCTAAGATTTGTTAATGTTTTAGATTTAAGTGCTAACAAAATAAGATAAGAAAGAGTTTTCGTTTGTAAGAGGGACTTCATAAATATAAAACTCCAAAGTACTACTAACTTTTGTGTAATACCGCTGGTTTCATATGTATATTAGGTACACAGAGAAACAAATTGATAAGATATAAGGATTTCAGTATCAATTCTATGTAGATACGGGGCGTATCACTATGATATTTTAGCCATCTTGCTTTTTGCTCTCTTTTTCAGAAATTCGCAGTTTCCCTCTTTGCCGTTTAGAAAATTCAATTTAATAATTAACCATGCGAATAGCAAATTAATCCTTGTGTTTTTTTTTTCTGTGTATAACTTAACATTTAAATTTCAATAACATCTAAATATATTTCACAAAGTGTTCTATTTGAGTTGTGAATAGGCCAAAAACTTATATGCATGAAGACCAGTCATGAAAAACTTATGGAAACATGACCAAACATTTAAAAATAGGAAAATGTCCAAATATAAATTCCCGTGGGTAATGAACTTTTGCTTTTTACGTCCAGGACTTCTGGACATCCACTAAGAGTTTTTTCCTGTTTCCATGGAAGTCACAACGTTGTCCTTGACAAATCCTTGGCAAAACGAGACAGCTGAGTACTGCCACCACACCAGCATTCTGCCAGGACTCAGCAGGAGCAGGAGCTGCAGCTGCTGGTGTTGCTGTTAATTATCCTGCCGTCGTGCTTATTACCTTAATGTCGGGTTGCGAAACGCGTTGAGTGCGCCACAAGCAGGCTGCAATTGCCAGGACAATGCCATCCGAACGATACGGATACGAAATGGACGGCCACCGGACGACGGCTACGTGCCACGAATGGCGGCCACAGAACCCACGGCTCTTATCCTCCTGTAATTGCCAGCCGGCAAATGGCCAATGTCATTTCTGAGGTCCACCTCCCAACTGCTCCTTCACCGACCAAGGAAAGCTAATTAAAGTGCACGCAAATTTGAATTATCCACTGACTTTGTCGACGCCATAATCATGAATGTGCATCGGAGCAAATGGTGTGAAATCGAGATATAACTCCATTCGATTCATCGGCATTGCGTATACGCAATGTGGTAATTTACGCAGTTAATCCTAGAAGATAAAGGCATGTAATCCTATTGGGGGCACCCAAGACCTGGGGAGTATTTCGTCTAAGCTCTTTAGAAGTTTAATCGAGCAAGACGCGGACTAACAGGATGTTCAAGTAGAGCCCTCAAGGCTTTTGATATTTAATATTAAACCATGGGAAGCAATAAAATAGAGTGTAGAAGATGATTGGGTATTGCAAGGATCAAGTTTGGTTTAGATTAACTTAGAGGTACAAAGTATATAAGAGGCCAAAACTCCTTGAACTATTTAACTTAGTTAGTATAAGTTGCATGACTGCGTAAAGCACCAAAATCTAATGTGTAGAAGTTTAAGGAGTTCAACGGAAGATTCAGTATTAAATAATGTTTGGAGAAACTTTATTAAAAGTTGGTAGGGTTATGGAACTTTATCCAAAGTTAGTTACGTAAAAAATACTACCTACTATTTTATCCTTCTTAAAAGTTAACAATATGTTTATCTGACTAAATAAGTAGTGAAACTTACTATTTATATCTGCAAAGTCTGACTCAACTAACTGACTTATCAGTCTTTTTATAGACATAATTTAACATGATTGACTTTCACAAAAACCCTTAAATTGTTAGAATGTTGAAAAGGGTCTTGAAATAACTACAATTTACAAGATGGCCCCTTTCCACTGCCAAAACCCTCGAATTTTTGTTTGGTCTCTAGCGAATCAAGACTTCACATTTTTCCTACTTGCTACTTGAGTTTATATTCATTACCAAACCCTTTTCTTTCAGCAAGTTTTGCTTGGGTTTCCCCTCTTTAAGGACTGGAACCCCTCACCCACCCCTCCCGGCTGCTTATTTATTTGTTTTCATTTTCATTTTCCCGGCTGGCTGCCAGGCAGTAAGCTTTGAAATACCAAACGCAGGCAAATCCGAAGCCAAATCCACAGCCAAGGGTTTCCTCTGGTCAGGTTGAGCATAAGTTGACGACGTGCCTGCCGCAGGAATCCCTATCTCCAGCCCATTTTGGATTTTCTGGTGGCTCGACTATTTTTAGTGCCACTGATTTGTTTTGCCTAGTATTCGAGACCCTCCGTCGACACTTGTGGTTTTGGCTTGGCACTAGCAACGGGCCAAAACGGAAGAGGAAAAAAAGAATACCAATGCGAACTGAACCGAACCGCCCATGGCTGTGAAACCGAAACCCGAAAGCCATATGTGGTTTTCGTTTTTCGCCAGGACTCAGGATTAAGACGTCTGCACTGGGTATGGACTTACCTTGACGAAATGGTAGAAGAGCACGGCTCCCACGGTGGCCAGGGCGAACCAGACGAACACGGCGAAGGTCGAGATGCTGGAGATGTCCAGGGCGTGGAGCAGGTGAGAGGTCACGATGGCAGCCGCCTGGCAGAATAGGAAGGGCATTACCAGGCGCTCGAAGATGTCCCAGGGAATCTCGTGCGACTTCTGGGGCAGGGCTGAGATCGAACCTCGTCGCAAGGAGGCGCGACGAGAGGCACGGCGCTAATAGATAGAAAACATAGCCACACAGTTAGTCATATCTAGTATATATCCCGGTTTAATTATTCATTTCACTGAATTAACATTTCAGTTTCGGTGTATAAATAGCCACACAAAAGAATAGCTGGGCGAGATGTTTGTTTGGCAAATATTTAAACAATTGCGGACAGGCTGTTTGTTTGTGTTTTGATCGATAAACAAGGCGTATATGCAAATTATTGCACACACTTATTGTTTTTTTTTCCAGGGGAAATGAGAAATAAAATAAAATCAAAGATGTGTATGCCATGGAATGCTTTTCTAAGTTTGAATATTTATTTATCTATATTTTCAACACATTTTATTCTTTTTTAATAAAGTTTAATAAATTCACTCAAGTTAACTATTTTCTTTGCTAGAAACCAATTTCTAAAATCTCAAAGATATTTAATAAAGATTAATAAATACAATTAAACTATTCCCTTTGCTAAAAAATATTTCCTAAGATCTCAACGATTTTCTGATGCCAATCAACCAAATTTGATGAAAATCTTTTATATATCCATCTAAATATTCCACATTTTTCATTTGCATTTAATAAAGCTTAACAAGTCCACTCAAGTTAACTATTTCCTTTGCCAAAAATGAATTCCTAAAATCTCAGATACATACCAATCAACAAAATTTGATGAAAATCTTTTACGATATGGAATTCATTTAATTTATTGACTCAAGACTTCCGTGTATTTAACATTTTTGGCCGGTTCCCTTTGAAATCGATAATGTTTCGACTTGCTGGCTCTGCTCAGTGTTCCCCTTGAGTGGCTGATGAAATGGCCAGGCACATATTTGCCAACAATACATCATCGAGTATTTCATTAGAGCTAACCAATTGCAACCGCAGGATCTGGACGGCCACAGGCACTTACATATGCTTGCATTTATCAGGCCCTAACCCACACACATTGACATTGACGTATAGCAATTACACATGACGTGCACAATACTCTCGAAAAAGTGGGAAAGCGAGTGGGAAATGGGAAAATGGTGGGTGGAACTGGCGAATAGAATGGTATGGAAAGTGGCCTTCTCAGCCCCAACCGCCCCTTTTGGCCATTGGCCATAAATCAACGACAGTGCGAAATAATCAAATGGTGGCATCTGCATAAATACAGAACCCAATTGATTTATTCGGCCTGAAAATAAACCAATTCCATTTCGGTTACTTGCACTCTTTTCTGTTTTCCCCTTGCCGGTATTGTAAAATCGCAGGAACTATTTATACCACCTCGTGCTGGAAATCACCGATGTCATTTCGTATTGCTTTCGTCATCCGGCGACCTTGCCACCGATTCTGGGATTTTGTTAGTTATAGTATCTTTGTGACTAATGCCGAATGCTGTAAGTGCTTTACATATGGTCGAAAACCGCCCGCGACAATTTCGAATGCCCATCTATATCTCCACATATATATATGCACTTGCGCCGGTTCAAATATATTTATGGGAACGCGCCCGACGATTTATGAACTTAATGGGGTCGCTCAGCTGCCAAGAAATCAGTATCCGGCGAATACTTATTGGGTATCTATTCGGTTTGTCTCCAAGCTTATTTTTATTATTAATAAAGATATGGATATGTATTTTTAGATGATGCGGACGAATCAAATGGAATGGAAAATTCTGGCATTGCAAAAACATTTGCCCTGCCCAAAAAGATAAAGATGTATTTCAGTTTCGGCATAGAAAATAAAAACAATCCACTTTTGTGGCTCTGGAATGTCCATAATAGTCTGCCTCAATGTCAGGATTTTTATTCTAGAAATTGAAACATTATTCAGGCATACTAAAACAATTTAAGTTGCACTTTATGACAGGCAGACGGTAGCATTTCCTACATGTCTCTGGCGGAACACTTAAGTTTTCATTTTGCAAATTTCTAGTGGCTCATACGTGCGTTGACCCACTTGGATCGTGGCCATTAAGTGAATTTTTGTAATTAATTTGGCGGCCCGTTCTGAGCACCGCATGACTTCCTGGCTGTCTACCCATCATATAACCCATACCCTATACCGAAATACCAAGACCCTTTTCTGGGGCCAAAAAGGGCGTGGTTGGGGCCAGGAGCCCCGTGGAACTGGAACCGGAATTTGTGTATTGGCATTTCTGGGTTAAGCTAACTGGGCTAAGTGTGACTAGGTATACACAGCGCGGCGGCCATAAATTTGGCTTGGGTAAACACGGGCACACAAATGGCTTTTGGCCGGAGGGTAGATTTCACTTACCATATTGTTATCGAAGACCTGCATGACGGATGCTGCTGGTGGCGGGGTTTATTGTCTTGAAAAAAGGATTCCCGAGTTCTCCTGGCACGGCACTCACTTTCCCAGTTCCGGTAAATCTGGCACGGCTAGTACTTGATATTATCGAATATTTCTGTATTTTTTTTCGGTTCTACCGGTACGATTTCAGGGGTACGAGTTTCGGGGCCCGTGGCCTGGGCGCTCTGAGACACGACGTGGCACTAAGCGGTACGATCGAGTGCCGCCGCAAAAGTTCGCTCGCCGATCGCTGCCGACGTCGCTGTCGACGCCGGCTTCTGTTGTATTTCAAAATCGCTGCAGCGAATATGTCGTTTTGATTTTTTAAAAATATATCTGAAGTATGTGCAGACATGCGTGTGCGAGATACATATTCGGCTATTCAGATAAATAAATATATTTAAATTTGTTGCTTTTGGCGGCGCCGCAGCATCGATGATTATTTTTTCCACAGATACAGATACATTCTCTGAGTTCTGTTGGTAAAAATGTATCTTTTGGGTTCATTTGAATATTGCTTTAAAACGGCCCTACTTTAAATACACACTTTATGCGCATAAATATGTATGGCGAAAATGGCGCATTTTTAACCCCGCGGCTTGATTTTGAATTTGTTTTTCTGTATCTTTTTCGGGCTGTCCCACTGTGACGTCACTTTCGTTGTTTACATACCCGTTATTGTTAATTTGCAAATTGCATTTTTAGTTTTTTATTAAAAACGCCCAGATCTGGCTGCATTCTGTACGCTTTCGTTAGCCAATGTTGGGAAAATTGGAAAATTGCATAAATAAACAATGGGCCAGCGGAGGGTGGAGGGAAAATTGGGGGGCCATGTGTGGGCAGCTGTGGCAAAAAATCATTCAACTTTAGCCGCAAGCAATGGCGAAATAAAATGCAATAAATGACTATTTGCAATCTCGCTCAGACAAACGAATAAAAACATGCAAATAAAAGAGTGTTGCACTGATGTTTGCGTTCCAAAATAAAAATGTAAATGATTCCAATTAAAAATACAAAATTATATAACGAGTATTTGCTTGGACTTAAATTGGATCAGCTAAATGCCCTTATGGGGGTTTAATAAAGGGAGTGATGTAAAAAGGAACCATTATTTGTAATTAAACCTTATTTTGGGGCGAATTTTTCAGTGGGATCAATATTATCTCAGATAAAATTAACTTGTTTTTTATTTTATAAATCCATAAAATATACAAACAAGTTGGAATATAAGCCTATTCAATATTTTCAGTACTTACCATACAATAAGACCCATAAAGTATATCAGAAAGTCAACATTAAAAGTATATGCTCATATAATTTGTTTGCTTTAAATACTTTTTCATTTTTATGTTTTCATTTTATTGTTTATGCATGTTTGTGTCCAACAATATATTATTGTTATGCATAGAATTTGTTGAGTAGCTGTTCTGCATGAATATAGACAGTGCCATAAATTGACGTCTATATTGGAGCTCTGCGGACATGGTGGGTACACATACGTCCGAATCTATATATAAGCACAAGAATAACGAAAAATATTTACCGCCGGAGCCAATGGAAGCATTTGCTTGTGCATCTATTCGAATTGGTTCTTTTTATTCCTATTTTTCAAATGCGGCTGCGTTGTCAGTCAATGTAGCCAAATTAACAACCGAATGGTTGATGCACGGTTTTTTCATGTGCGTGTCCCCAAAAGTTGTTGGCTCTCTCGGATTGTCATGCATTTTAAAAATAGGCAAAGTAAAAATATTCTGGACAGCGCTGCGCACTTTAAAAACACGAAATAAGATTTATGGTTCACAGTACCCTTGCCAGACGATCATAAAAACACCAAAAAGCAATCCATCAAAACAATTATGAATTAAAGGATTGTCAATATACGGTACACAATTTGCTTTGAAAATACAAAGTATGATATTTGGAATATTGGAAATACATATATTTCAAAATTCTAAATATTTTTTGGTTCTTAGTTAAGAAAAAGTACGCTCAAGGGTCCGTGTAACTTAATTTTAGGATTGTTAATACTCGGAACACAATCGCCTTTGGAAATACAACAAAATAAATATTTGGAAATACATATATTTCAAAATTATAAACACTTTTTGGATCTTGGTAAGCAGAAATGCCGCCCAAGGGTCCGGGTAAGAAGAAGAAGGACGTGGACTGGGCCGACGATGAGCACTTCTCCAAGGAGCGTTCGATGATCTACATAGAGCACACCTACGAGTGCCCCATTTTCCAGACCAAGGCCGACGAGTGTGTTACGTTCCTGCAGCAGCGGATTCCGGAGCGCAAGTTCCAGTTGGTGAAGAACAAGTATGGACGCCAGGTGCCCCGGGAAGGGGCCTTCGAAATAGGGTTCTCGCAGAATGCCCGCACCTCCGTGCACCTTTTGTGGTCTGGCCTGGACAAAGGACCCCCACGGCGGGACAAGTTCCCCATGGACTATGAGACACTCGTTCCCGATGTCAACAGGATCCTTAAGAAATTCTATCCCGACAAGGCGGTGGGCGTGCTCGATGAAGATGAGGACGAACAGAGGGAAGATGATATGTAAACATATTTTTATCTTTCACTAAATTATAAAGTGTTTACCATAACAATGGCTAATATAAGGCGTGAAAAGTAAACAATCAGTGACAGACCTGTTGGAGCAACTTTAAGACGTCATCCACCCACACGGGTGGCAATGCTCAGCGATTAGTGCTTTTGTGTTCGGAATATTGCTCTCATTGTTGTTGCCCCCACCAACTGACGTCCTGACATCACAATTTGACAGCTCTTTTCAAAAGTTAAATGCTTAAATCGACCAGAATAATTAACCAAACACAATACAATACATCGCACATCAGCAGTCACACGATATATTCAGCATGCCCCGGGGACATTAGCGACGTCCCATTGTCTGCCAGAGAAATCAGGGCGACGGAATTGGGGGATGTGGTATGGCGATGTGTAGAGACACTATCTCGTTCACTCGGTGTTGACACAACAAATGCCCGAAACACAATTTCAATGCACACAATAGAAAAAGAATAGTCCAAACAATTTAAATTGAGAGCTGCATTTGAAACAATAGATGCGGTGGGTGGATATGTAAGTCAATTTCTAAATACTCTACTACATAATTTTTTTTAACCAGCGGTTAGCAGCCTCCCATCAAGCGGCATAGCTCTGCTCGTTCTCTGCCGCCACACGTACAGTGTACAGAAGCAGTTGGCACGCACATAGCTTTATGACAATCTTTCAAATTTAAAACCCCTTCTGATTTTTGCACGAATTGTTTTAATCTGATTAGTTCTAAGGCAACTGAGTTCAGTCCTTTGCCATCACAACTATTTCTTTACCACATTTTTGTTAAATAAAAAAATGGACTGTTTCTGATCTGCAAAAGGCATGACATATATGTAAATGCAGAAAATATATATTTTCTCTTGTTATTCTGCTCCTTTAATCAAACCCTTTGAAAGCCAGAGTATTGCCCCAAAAAAAGAGCACCAAAGTCCACATCCATTGCGGACGTATTTGAAAATTGCAATGTGGCAGCAGCACAATGGGCAGCAAGCTAGGGAAGTGCCTGGAAATAAATAAATTGGGAAAAACCAAAATAACATCGACTGAGGGCAGCAGCACTGAGATGGGGGGGGGAAAAGCCAACAAGTCGTGAAAATCCAAACCAAATTACATTGTGGGCCAACAGCAATGACAATAACAAATATGGCATGGGGATGCCTCCAGTTGGCCCTTGGGGCTAATACTATTCCAGCACTAAAACAACCAAGGGAAGCGGGAGAAGTTGCAGCGAAAACAAGAGAATTTGGTATCCACCCGATGATTATGTGTGTGCAAATGCGAAACTATGGCTCTGGCCAGAGTTTTCCCTACTCCAGGGTCCACAGTACGGATCAACATGCAAATTAGTCTTGGTTGCAGATGGTTTTTTGATTGACTGTTATCATGGCTGACTTCCAGCCATGTTTTTGACCGAGAAGTGCCAGTGGCTAATTTGAATATTACGCATACGTCATGTTCAGCCAGAAACTACAGGGAGCTTTTTGGCTTGACCGCAGACAAAGGCGCAAGTGAAAGAGCCAACTTTCGGAATATTTAGCAACATCCGTGGCCCAGCACATCATTAATATTAATATAAAGGCTGTTAAAAAAAAACTGGCGGGCTGGCAGCGGCCAAAAATAACAAAAAGAGAATGTACATTTTTCCCGCGACATTCCCAGTGATTTCAACAGATTTTATGCGACCGGCACAAAGAGATGTCAGCGTAGCACATTTTCGTGTCACAATTCATTTTAAGGGTAGCCAGCGTCTGGGGAAATGGGTTAATGTCCAGCCCAGAGAATGGCCATGGATATGGATGTGGATAGCTCCTTGTCCGGAGGTGGAACTGCCTGCATGTGTCGCCTGTCACTGGGATATCGAAGGGGAAACCACACGCCAAGGACAAGCCAGGACGATTGCCAAGAGCCAAGAGCCCAGTGCCGAGTGAGAGGAGCTTTAATGGAAACAGACCGCAACATTTTGCATTAGAGTGTGCTAGCCCCGAATCCCGGCCAAAAGTGGAGCTGGAGTGGGTGTTGGCCCGTTGGCCCGCTGGCCAAAACCCGTTTGGCAACCCGGTCTGATTGTGATGTAAAAATAATCTTCGCAGGCAAATGCCAGGCGAAGTGCTGCAAGCAAACTGAATTGTTGTGTTATTTGTGAATTGCAATCCCCAGGGCTGGGGTTCTCCAGCTTCCGGTTCGTGGCTCTAACTTGCGTCCGATTCAGGGCACGTTTCGGTATCGTATCTACTGCTCTATCTATCCAATATACAATATACAATGTACAATACCCAATATCACATATCCCATATTGGATATCGCCCACATATTTGGGGGTGCAACAAATTGCAGTTGGTTTTAAGGGCCATTTATTTAGCAGCGATGCGAAGGCGAATGGCAAATGCCAGATGCTGCCATTTTAGGCTTTGGCATTTCTTTTATAGCGCCTAGTCGTCGAGGTCATGTGTGAGCGCTGTTAACTTGGTTAAATCCGCTTTTAATGAGCCCGCCAGCCACTGGATTGGCCTTTGGCTGATTGCACGCTTCACTGGCTGGCAGATTGCATTTGTCGCACCTTAATTAACCAGCCGCAGATGCTAGAAAAGGTCAGGCATCATCGGGCACCCTCCTGACCTTTGACCTATTTTCCCGTGGGAGCCCCTTTTTATACCCGTTACTCGTAGAGTAAAAGGGTATACTAGATTCGTTTTTATTTACATGCGTGGCGGTCATAAAAGGTTCGGTTTCCCTTACCGTTCTGCCACAAAAATGATGATTTCTTCGGGGCATACATAAGACTGAGGAGCCCATCTAATTAAGCGTAAATTGGCAGCCACAAAATAGAGTTTCGCGCATACTCCGTGGTGCAATGTAGCGCCCATCAAACGCTTCTGTCCGCCACCCACATTCATCACCCATCACCCAAAAGCCAACCACCCACGACCTTGGGACCGCCCCCATATTGTTGCTTTTGTTGTTAGCATGAAATTAGTTTTCGGCTAACGCTAATTAAAATTTACGACACCTGCTTGGCTTACAAAATATTTACGCCTAAACTCCCAAAAGGTCCCGCCAGCTTTTCAGGCGCCAACTGGCTTAAGCTAACATTAAAACTGTTAATCAAAGGATCAAAAAGATGGGGCCCAAAATAATAATATTATTTAATCTACTTGAATGTTTGGAAGTTTATTTAAGTAAGCAAAAAAAGAGTCTTTGCTCAATATTCACTTAATCACAATTTATACTTTTATTAAATGATATTACCTTAAAAACAAATAAATATAAGACAAATGTATATCAAGCCTTCCTTGACCAAGAAAGTATCATTTATTTTAGGTGTAATCCCATTTAAAATTGTATTTATTTTTCTGGCGGCACACAGAACCACATCTGACCATTAAAACTCACCCTGAGTATTCCCTGTACCCATTCCATAAATAATAAAAGGCCCCGAATGTAAGAAATGATCTGAAAATGCACAAAGCAAACATTTCATATTACCTGATGCTGGATATAAAAATGTTTTTCCCATTGCCACAATTGGGCCGGTCATTCCGAATGAGTGAGAATAATACATTGAACTTTTTA
The DNA here is from genome assembly GCF_014743375.2 of Drosophila subpulchrella. Classification (NCBI taxonomy): domain Eukaryota; kingdom Metazoa; phylum Arthropoda; class Insecta; order Diptera; family Drosophilidae; genus Drosophila; species Drosophila subpulchrella. Next base: position 13,703,450 of record NC_050611.1, read on the forward strand.
TACTGACTGAGGCTTCGTTTTTATTTAATTTTACATATACTTCTGTTGCTGTCATATGTATATATATAATCTCATAAATTAGTTGGTTTGTGTGTATATATATATAGAGATTTTTGTTGGTAATACATTTTTTCCTTATGCCGCAAACGCATATAATTAAATTTCAATATTAATAATGGTATCGTTTCACTTTTTTTTTTGGTTTCTATTTGGTTTTATTCGGTTTTTTCGCTTGAACTCGAATCCAGTTTTTGGTTCACCAGTTGGAAATATATATAACTGCAGTGCACCTATATGCACTTTGACTCGTAGGCAAACTGAAGTGGGTTGAATTCATAACCATACACATGTACACATCTATATATCTGGTAGTTCTTGCCGGGGTCGCTGTTGTCAAGCTACGTGGGGGGAATCCCCCGGCATCCGCCTCGTCTTCATTTACATTACACATTTATAACCATAATAATTTACAAGTTAAATGGCTTAGAAATTATTAGTAGGACTTCCTGCGTGGGCTACCCATATACTCGTACGTACATAATACATAAAACACTTTCTAATTAAAGTTAAAAACATCTCGCTTTCTTTGTCGCCTCATCTGGCCTCTTTGTTCTGTTCTGTAATGTTCGTCCGGTTTTCCTTTGGTTTGGTCTATTTACATAGTGACAATTTCTAAATTACTTAGACTTCGTTTTAGCCATCCTCCTTGTTCTGTATTTACATTGCATATCGATTAAATAAATTGTTTCGCAGACTTTTCTTGACTTTTGGTTTAAGTTAACATAAGAACGTTAAAGGAAAAACCCTCTCCAGGCGGTTAGGTATGTATATATATTTTGTTTAACATTTAAGAACTAATTTAGTTAAAATACGTTTTACTTTTAGTTTAAACTTTAAACTGGGCGTTTCATTGTGCATTTAAAAATAGTGCAAAAATACATTTGTCAAAAATTTGGTGCATACTTTGAGGCGGTGCTATATAATCACAACATTTACAATTTAAGTGCATTTGCTTGTCGGTGTGCGTGTGTGTGAGTGTTGTGGGTGTGTGTGTTGGTGCGGATGTGCGGGTGTGTGGGTGTACGGGTGCATGTGTGGAAATGGGGGCGTGGTCGGGGGCGGGGTGCAAATAGTTTAGACCTAATAAAAACTTTAGAGTCGAACTCCTCGGCCTGCTTGAGTGTTTTGTGGAGATTCCGCTCAAAAGTGTCAATTGAGGACGGATTGCTTTTAAGCCTTGATTGTGTGCATGTTTTTTTTAGGGAATGCATGTCCTTGCGGCGTGGAGTGGGCGTGGCCACCGAAAGTCCCAAACTCCCCGCGGTCCTTCGCATTCATTTCGATTTGCATTAAGGTACTTGTGACTACTTATGTTTATAGCTCGAAAATATTCATTTGATTCCATTAAAACTGGCCATTCCTGATTATGATGGGATCGGGACTTCGCCCTGTGCGTCCAAAGCTAAACGAGGGTGTACTGATGTCTGAAATTCGGGATCTTGGTGCCGTGGAAGACTGATCTGCTTGGCCAACCAACTCGATTGGATTGGCTTGGCCTGGTTTCCTCATTGTACGGAGTATTCTCTATGTGCTGATTCGTGCAATTACTACGACAACGATGCACATAAAATATAGAATCACTAGTTAATCAGGCTCTAATACGAATTCAGGTGTTTGATTTATGTTCTCATAATCTCAATTTTTAGGTAAGTGCAATTGTGGTGCATTTAAATACATATCATTTTGGTTTTAACGCGTTTTTTGATTTGGTATAATTATTTATCACATAAAATGTGCAACAGTGCAAACTCGTTAATGCTAATTGTTTGTCATAATTTGTCTCGCTAATTGTTTCGATTGAACATAATTTATTAGAGGTGGCGAGAGTGTGTGTGTGTAAGCTTGTGTAAGTTGTTATATAATTTTAATGAATGGCATGAATATTTAATGGGTTCAATTTTGGTGGAAATTAAGGTATACGCTTGGCTGAAGGTAATTAAAAACGAATTAGATGCCAAAATAGGTAAAGTATTTAAAAAGTAGTAAATAAAAAAATTGATTTGTGTTTAATTAAAACAAAAAACCAGATTTCAAAACAGAGCTGTTCTTGACTGAAGCTCTGTAAAAGTAATGCCCTCTGAATCCCTGTAACCGCCCAACTATTTTAAATTTCTTAAACTCTGCTAAAATCTGTAAAGCTCTTCACTCTTCTTCAAACTAAATTGTTCTAGTCAAAATGCCTTTATCAACAATTTATTTTCTGCAATTTGCATACAAAGCCTAGCAACATAGTGAAAATGGTTTTTTGCGTTTGACTTGGATATCTTTTTAATAGACAGTTCTATCATTTTTTTTTCTTTTCTGGCTTTAAGTGTTCGGCGATAAATGTTTACCTGTGAGTGGAATAAAAGTGGCATTGAATTGCATCAGTGGCTCTGGTTGTTTTAGCATTGAGTGCGGCTTTTTGTGGCATGGTCATAAAAAGCTGGCCCCAATCAATGGCTACAACACCTGATGCCCATTGAAGGCCACTTTAGATCCAAGTCTGTTAGCCCTGGCTCAATAATGCTCGTTGATTCGGCGTTGTATGCAGCCTCCAATGCTTCGATAAATTGCCTTTGGCTACTGTTTTTATGTATTCAAACTTTTCAACATTCTTTCTGGCGGAATCTTAGGTCGTACTAAACATGGATCTACATCAAATACATATAGTTTACTGGTTGAATAGTATTTTTTCGGCGATAGCTTACACTTTTGTGCTCAGCAAAAGCAGATACATTACGTAATTACCTCTTGTGGGTCTACACTTAGTTTAATAAACATTTATATTTTAGACGTGGATATTATTAATTTAAATATATATTTATTCTTTCCTCATTCGATGACTGCCTAACAGCTGTGTCAAATTCAATTTCAAAATCTCTATACCGAAAATATGCACGTGGCCAAATCCCTAGCCTGGTTTTTCTGCAAACATGCATTTACTTTCATTAAAGTTGAGTTTTGTGCTCTGACTTAGTTTTGTGCATTCCACTTGTGGAATTGTTAAAATATAAAACTACTTCCCAGACCTTGTTGAAAAGTTTGTTTGACCGCCAAGTGAAGAGCTCTATGTGGCTAAAGGACTAAGGCACCCAAGGACCCCCTTGTGACTTACCAAACGGAATTCAGCAAGGATTCAAGGATCCAAGGCTTCCAGGGATAATCTCAAACTTTGCGGTTTCAGGTGTTCTTCGCCAGGAAAACAAAAGCATTTCGCAAAATGTTATTACTTCTTCTGAGAAGGAGCTGAACTACGAACTCAAAAGGGTAAATATGTGCATTATGTTCGAGATCCAAGAGAAAGTTATAATATGGTATAATATGGTATTTGATTGCCTGCTTTTGTGTATAACTTACTTGTTGCTGTTGTTGTTGTTGTTAGTGTTGTCTGGTGTAGTTGTTGTTTTTGTGGAGAGAAAATAATATATATATATATTGTAGTGGTGAAGTATTCTGAAAATCTTGTGAGAGTAACAAAGTGAAAATCAGAAATGCATGTTTGGGTTTCGTTTTCAGTGTATATTAAGTTGTGTATTTGTTTTTCATTTTTTCTTTGTTTTTTTGTGTATTTTCTTGTTTTTCTTTCTGCATTATCATATATTCGTATAATGTATAATTAATTATTATAAGTAGTTAAGAAAACTGTTGTTAAATAAAAAGGGGGAATTATGCTAAAACTATACCTTCTACACAATGGAAATTAGTGTGAGAAAGATAGAGACGGGGATACAGCGAGATCGAAAGGAAGGAAGGCGAAAATTATTTACAGCAAATACTAATTAATTAGAGTTGGGTAAGACGAAATCAACAAAATTCATAGACCATTTTTTCTTTCGATAACTTGTGCGAATGGCATTCGCTGTTTGTCAATGCCATTTGCTACTCATAGTTAATTATATTCTCCATCTTTCTCTTTGATGTTCTTTTTTTATATCTGAGTTTTCTTTCTCGTCTGCAAATATACAAATACAAATAAATACAAGTTTAAGGGCCGACTATATATTCTTATATATATGTTTATATTTGTATGTGTGTGTGTATGTACCTATGGTTGTTTGTGTATATGTGTATGTATTTTTTAACATTCAACAATTGTTTTTTTATTCAGCTTTATTTTCTGTATTTGCTCTTTTTGGATTTTTCCTCTATAAGTTGCCTCCATTTCTTTCGTGGTATTCAAAAAATAATCTTTAAACTAAATACTCTACAATTATAAAACATTTAAAAATAGGAAATCAAAACGTTTTCGCTAATTTAGACGTAATATGTTTATTTACAAATTTTTTTTATACACAATACTGTTTGCAAAGGCCTTATAGGAAAATCAAAACTTTTAAATAGGCTGAAAGAGAACCAAATAATACGAAAGTATAGAGGAAAGAATTGTGAAATAGTTTAAACGATCTTCGTTAGTACTTCGTTTAATCATAATATAAAGTCATTGGGGGTATTCCTTTTTCGCTTTTGTTATTTACAGTCGAACTTATGTCTTTTCATTTGGGTTTGTCCTTATAGAAGTTGTCGTTTTGCTTTTAAAATTTCGTTCTTGGTTTTGTTAGGATTATAGAAAAATAGGCCAAAAATATATGTATCTGTATGTCTGTGTGTGTGTGTTGTTTTCTATACCTTTACCTCAATTGTCGTTCGTTCAAAAAATGTGATTAAAACTTTTGTTTGTCTTTGTCTTTGATTTGTTTGTTCGGGTTTGTCCACCGGTTGTTTGTTGTAGTTCTTTTAGTGCGCATTTGTTGTTCTTCTTGTTTGGATTCTCGATTTGTGCATAATTTCAAGGATTACAATTAATTGCATATACATACATTATTCGTATTCGTATTCGTATTCGTAGTCGTATTCGTATTCGTATTCGTTATGGTAGTTATCATTTACTTAGAGTTATACACACGTTGTCTTGCGTTTAGTATTTTCGTATGGTATAGAAGTTGTTATTATTACTTCACTTTCATTTATATTTAAAGGTGGGTTATTTTGCAGTTATTTATGTAAATGTTTTACTGAATCATTATCAATCAATTAAAAGAAAACACCAAGGCTGTCTCCTATTTATACTTTTCGGTTAATAACGAAGATCGTTGATATAGGAGGGCAGGAGGTTGGGGATCGATGTGAAATAAAAACTTATTCGTAAACGTATTCTCAATTAGATTTATATAATTTGTTTGCGATTTTTTATACGTACTGTGTATAAGATATGAAATTTTATTGCTCGCAATTTCATATGTTATTCCGTTTTAAATAACTAAACACATATAGGTTTTTTTTACACAAATCCATTAAATAACATGCATACATTGGGCCGATCAAAAAATTAACAGCAATAGTCGATTGATTAAAGTGCGTAAAGTCAACGGTTGAATGGAAAATGGAAAATTAAATGGGAAATTCAGGGGGAAACGCAGGAAACACAATATGTGAAAATCGCTTTCGAGGGTACACATTATTATTGTTAATTCGCCACTTATTTTTTCGCGTTTATCCTTCCATTGTTATTTGTTGGCATACACAACCGTTTAAAAATTTTAATTCGTAAATTTCGGCTTAAAAATTTGCTTGATTGTATTTCTTAATTGATTGATTGTGTTTGGGAACTCGGCCCCTTTACAGGCATAATAATAGCGAACAATTATCATTGATCAGAACATTATTGGCGTAAGGTTGAATTTTCAGCGTTTCCAATTGAGAGAATTGCGCGAATGAACAAAAAAAAACACACGAAATGAGTGGGAATAAAAACAATTGTGACTTGGTTAAAAAGGTCGAGAATGGAATAGTGTTAGTTAGCATTTGTACAAGCTTTTCGTTTCGCTTATAAGCTTATCGTTTTATGTATATTTATAAGTCCATTGTTATTTAAATATACTTTAATTATGTAAATAAATTTACTTAACTACAGATAGCTGCCGTTTCCGTGAGAACTGTTGTCACCCATGAACGAAATAAAAATCTTTGGTGGACTTGGGAGAGATCTTTACAGGCAAATAAGGCTGATAATCGAAAGTATTATTTACACACATGAAAAAAATAAAAAACCGAGCAAATCATCTGTAATGGCAAACGTAGTTTTAACAATGAGAGAACTGTTAACCAAAATAAATAGGTATTGGGGATTTTTAGCCTCAACTATCGAACAAAACTGGGGTTTTCAATGAAGTCAAGTCTTTTTCTTTATGTAAATGTTTTGCTTCATCTTCTAAGTTGTAAATGTTTGTTTTTGTCGCTAATCTGGCTGTTATTGCATTGTATATAAGTATATTATATTGCACTCATTAGCTTGTTCAGTTATCAGCAATAAAACCTAATGCAATATTTTCCTTCAATTGTATATTTGTTTGTTATTGGTATATGTATACTATTAATATATATTTAATGTCTGTTTTTTCTGTGTATATGTATATATAATTTCATTCTTCCTCTGCTCGCTTGCCTCATCATGTTTTTATCGCTTTCTTCCGCTTGCTTCGTTTTGATTTCATTTCTTTTGGTTTATTTAACATTTAAACTTTAATACACTTATAATTAAATAATGTACACGAAATATATATTTCATATAGTAAGATATATTTATAATATATTTATTTAATATATACTAAAAATAGTTAGGCCCAATTTTGTTTTTCCTCATTATTTTGCTCTGTTCCTGCGAAACAAATTAGAAACGAAAAAAAAACGTCTTCGATTTTGTCTTATTTTTGATGTTTTTTTTTGGTTTTGTAGAATTATAATTTAGCTTTAGTATGTATAACTGCTTTTTGTTCTTGGGCTTTCATTAAGTTAATTTTTTTTAATAATAATAGTGTAATAATAATCATACCTTTTTTTAAGCATAATTGCTGCCTCATTTTGTTTTTAATCATAGCTTTCGGTTCTCTTACTTGGCAATCCATTCAGCTCATTGCAGGCTGGGTTTTGTTCTTTTTTTTCGGTATTGGTTAGGGGTTTCTTAGGAGTTTTTTGGGGAATCTTATCTCATGTCAAAGGACAGGCGGGTGGTTGGCTTGTCTGTGTGTGTTTCTTGTCGAGAAATGTTTAAACTTAATGGGGGGTTTCGCTTGACTGGGGGGACAAGTTATAACTAATTTTTTGACATTCATGTTTGAAGTTCTAGGAGCTCTAGGTGTTCTAGGTGTATCTTGTGTGTGTGGTAGGGTGTGTTTGCTGTCTTATAGAGCGGCTGAGTGGGTGGTTGGGGCTTAACGCCCTCGCGCCCAGCGTAGTAACGCATCCGCTAACACGTCCAAGTGAGCCTTCGTCTGCAACAAAAAGAGGGGGAAAACAAGGAAAACCATTAATATTATGACATTAAGTATACGCCCGGGGGCCCAGGTGAACTTACCGTCTTGTAGAACATGCAGGATCTCCGGTCCTCGTCCTCGCCATCGGGACAGTCGATGAAGCCGTCGCACAGCACATGATCGTCTATGCAGCGATACCTGCCCTGCCGGTCGGGAATCGGGCAGGCAAACCGCTCCATGCCATCCATGGCGGTGGGACACTCTGCAAGGAGACAGAGATAAAACAGAAAAAACACAGGTGAGCTGGTGACAGTCAGTCAAAATGGCTTTCTCTTCGGGAACAGGTAAGAAGCCCCGAACTTTTCCCATAAATCGTTCAGTGCAAAACTTTTGCACACGCTAATGTCTGCCATGATTTGCGTCTAAATGTTGCAACTTGCGAAGCGGCGCATAGAAGTATGCTATGGATATATCTCAACCCCCCCCCAAACCACCCAACTTTCAACTCCCAACTGCATTTGTTTGTGTGGCCGCTTAGCAGGTTTTTGCTGCTATAAATAGTTTCACGTTCGCTACTTTACTACTTTCTGCGGCTGATTCCATTCCATTTTCAGGCGGGGGGAAAAGCAGGGAAAAGCGGGAAATGGCTGAGGAAAATCCTGGCTTGGCTGGCTTCGCCTGCACCGACGCCGCCGCCGCCACCGCCATGGAGCAACAAAAAAACAAACTGAAATACAAACTTTACTTTTTGTGGCATTTCACTTTGTGCTCGCCTTTTCTCCTTTCTCGTTGCCATTTCTTTTTTTTTCCACCAACAAATACATAAAAATAAATCACTTGTAGGACATGTTGGCGCCTCCGGTTTAGTTTCGCTGCCACATGAGTGTTGGTGTGTGTTGGTTGCATGTTTGTGTACTGTGATCTGCTGTTCAAGTTGCCCGTATAGGTTTTCCCACCACCCACTTTGCCGCCCTTCTCCAATTTCCCCATTTCTTGCGAAACTTTCCTCTGCTATTTTTGGCTGCATCCAAAATTGTTCTGTTCTGTCCTGTTATCCTCTGATTTTTTTTTGCCACGCGACCAGCTTTGCCACTTAATAATTCTGTATTTTACTAGGGCTATCATTCAGGATATAAAAATCACTTGGCAAGCCCTGTGGCATTTAATTAGTAGGTGTTTTAAACTCAGCTTTGGCCAGACAATGGATTCATTAATTTTCCTCAGACTCGTTTGGTGGAATGAATTTTTCATTCTATTTTCTGTTTTCCCCTTTTGTTTTTATTAAATAAACTTCTTAACTTAATTATTTATTTTCAACTATATTTTGGCAATTAAAGTGGCTATTTAATTGATCTAACGTCTTGCTGTGAAAATTATTATTTAATTTATGACCATTAAAATACATAACATATTAAATTGCCAATTGCATTGTATTCCTTAGCCAAATGCAATACAACAGGCTACTGTAAATTTGGTGATTTTAATTTTCATTTATTAGTTTATTGCCCCTAAAACACCCATCACTCCTAAATGTTAGTATTAAATTGCCAAATGCATGTTATTCATTTAATCTATTTAATTTATTTAAATAAACAAATGCCAATCCAGAGCGTGTTAAATTGGCAATTGCATTTTATATTCCTTTTACAAATGAAATTCCAAAAGCTTCTGTCTAATTTTTACTCTTCTATTTCGTTTATTAGTTTATGGACATAAAAACACATGTCAATCGAGAATAGATTAAATTGGCAATTGCATTTTATTTATTAGCCCTATTTGTTCCTCTTTTTCATAAATTAAATGTAAAGCATCTGTAAAATTTGAATGTTTCTATTTACTTTATTTGTTTATTCTCAATTAAGCACATATCAAACCAGAATTAAATTGACAATTGCTGTTCACACGTTAGCCCAATCTTAACGTCTTTTTCACAAATGAAATACAAAAGGCTACTGTTAAATGTGTGTTTATTATTTTCTTTATAAGTTTATGCTCAGAAAGTTTTAAATTGGCAATTGCACTTCATTTGTTGGCCCAATCTGCTCGCCTTTTTCACAAATTAAACACAAAAAGCTGCTTCATTTCTGCCATCCATCAAGGGGTGTTTAATTACGAACTGTGACTCTGTGAGCTGGCTGTAATGTAATTTTATTTCTTTTGCTCACGCTCTGGAGAGTCGTGCCAAGTGCAATTCATTCATTAAGTTGATCTGTCTACCCGAAACTTGCACAAGTGCTTCTAGCTGCCGGCTGCCGGCTGCCCTTCAGCAGCTGTCAGCTGCATTTCAGGTGTTTGCCGGTGTGTTATTGCAATGGCAAAATCACCTGACAAAGCATAAATGTATGCACCAGTAGTGCCAGAAACTCGACACTCGAATGCCTTCCCCTTGGGATTCCGCCGGGGAAGTCCCCTTTTCCCATTCCGCCGGATTGTTGTTCGGCTGTCAGCGGGGAATCAATTGATGTCTCTCTCTCCCTATATCTATCTGTCGCCCTGAAAGTTCGCTTCGTTAGGCACCTGGCTTGGGCCCACCTGCCCTTCCAGGATTCGGAATCCAACAGAGTGGCGTGCCAAGAAGCCATTTGCATTTTGAAGAGCGCCCACATCTACTGCGGCACGTTGGTTACGCTTATGATGATGGAGATGATGGCGATGATTCACTTAATGGTGAATGGCGAATGGCGAGCGGTGAATGGTGATGACAATGTCGCACTGCCGGGAGCGCTTCTCACGATTGCCATTTATCAACCTCGTTGGACGCCGCATAATTGCATCGATGGATACTTGGGCACGTTTCAACATTCGTGGGGTAAGGGGTTATGCAGATTACGCATACGCAACGTGGCCGCGGAACCCTAGAATCCCATTAGTTTTATTGCCAAATGGAAGCCAGGAGCATCTCTACAACCCACATTTTGTACTTTGAACTTAATTTCGCACACACAAATAACTTGCTAACGTTGTTGCAACGTTGTAAAGTTGAGGCAACATTTTTGGGTGGCATTTTTTTTTGGGCCAAATCAGCCAAGTTCCACCCTACAAGCAGCACCCACATACATAAACCCATGCACCCACTACTCAGTCGGTTAGCTAGCTACTGAGGCTATTGAACTTTAAATTGATTTTTGCGCTTGTTTGCTAGTTTTGCTCGTCGCCTCTCTGTTCGGGCGGGTGGCTCGAATTGCAGCCAAAGTGGTGGTGGAGAAGAACCCCTTCTTCTGGAAGTGCTTCTGCCTGCGCTTCCATTTCTGCTTCCATTTCTATTTCTGCTTATCGTTGTTGCAATAAATCGAAATAAGTTCTGCCTTGGAGCGCAGGGTGAATGGCATACTTTCTGATGGACGGGCCAAATTAGGATGGTCTGGTTTGCAGTACAACTGTTTTATATATATTATTGAACGATAAACAATCAAACATCCTTAACTGTGTCACCTTAAATGTTCGTGCTGAAATAACTTTGAAATAATCGGCATTTTCTGTTCAGGTTCTAGAAGGAAAAGTAGTACATTGCTATGCAATGCCTTGAAATAAGTGAAGTTATTTAAGGAACCCTTAACATAAAGCATCGCTTGAGGTTTCTTTATCCCATAACCCTGAAAACCACTTCAATTCCATCACAAACCATAAAAGCCATAAGCAGGTATATGCGACTGCAAAACAACATGGCAAACAGATATAATCACATGTCAACAATATCCACTTGCAGTAACCAATGGAAATGGAAATGGAAATTGTGAAACTCATTATGACATTCGAGTGCATCTAAGCTATGCAAATCACCACCGTGCGGGGCAACTGTACCCAGAGTTTCAGCTGAGCAGCCATCCAAAGTTTAAGAGAATCAACGCATGTTGACACTAAGACACCCGGCAGCAGCAGCAGCAACAACAATAACAGCTAACAAGCCACAAGGAGAACAACAACAACACGTCGGGTGTCAAAAAATCAAAAGCATAAAAAGGATTTGGCTGTTGCCAAGCCAAGGAGCCATATATATATATATCTACAAGCTCGGTGCTTTTTTTGTTGGCCAAAAAGTGCCAACTGATGCTATTTTCGTCGCACGACAGACGTATACGTGGCGTATACGTAATGCAGGAGCATGGAGTTCGTGGCGAAAAATAAGTCGCAGAAATTTGTAACAAAGTTCGCGTAGTGAGAAAACCTTTTGCTCCCACACACACACACGCATTGATATGTATATGTATGTGTGTGTGGAGATGGTAAGGAGATGAAGAAAAAGGACGAGCGGGAGAGCTGCAATCGCCTGTTGTCTCGTCAGTGTGGCGCCTAAAAGGCTGCCAACAATAATAACAAAACCCACGAAAAGAGAGCAAGCTGCACACAGATGCACTCCGTGTTTGTGTCCTTTTTGCACTATGTGTGTGTGTGTGTGTATCTGTGTGAGGGCGTCAGTGTGCAGGAAGCGACAGCCAAAGGAAACAGCGCGCAACGATTTTGCAGCAATAAATTGATAGTTTTATGTGCTGCACATAAACAGGAGCAGGCGGCCAAGGAGCAGCAGCAGCAGCAAGTCCTGGGACATTAAACCCGCCTTCTTACACCCACACACCCACACAAAGGAAATCCCCCACCCCCCTCTGCATATATTTCGGCCGTAAATAGCCAAAGACAATGCATAAAACAAAAAGGGCCGAGCAAATTTATAAATGACAACTGCAAAATTGATGGGCATTTTCCTCTTTCGCAGCCCCTGCTGATTCTATGCCTTCCCGGCAATTTGTCGTGCTGAAAATTTCACTTTTTGGGCTTCAAGTTATTTTGATCCTTCTGTCCAACATTGTCCTTCATCAAAAATGAATTCAACGTTTGGCAAGTCTCAACACGAAAACCTGGACAGCAGCTACAAATTGAGGTGTTTCCCCGATGAAAATAAGAAGCTCCTGTCATAATTTGTTCGCCTTTTTCCCTTTCTGTAATAAGGTTTTGATTAAATTTGTTCGGAAAATGTATTTGTCAGGCGAAAATCTTTCGTTTTTCTATCTATTATTTTAGGACTTTTGTTGCCGGGAAACGTTTTTCCTTTTCTTTTTTTTTGCCTTTTCTTTGGGTAGCCAGTTTCATGAGGTTGCCAGCATCTAGTGCTGCGTTTCGCCTCGCTTCAATTAATTTAACATATTTTTTTTGTGTTTTTCCACCAACACACCCACATACATATGTATGTACAACAAATGGCCGCGGGTTAGCTTTTCCTCATTTTTTTTTTCCTTTTTTGCCGCTTTGTTTTGCTTTGCAGGGCGTAAAAAATACGGAATAGAGCGCGGTAACATAAACAGCCGCCAGGTGGCGCGTTGGTGGTGTGTGTTCGTGTGCGATTCCCTGAAGGTACATTTTGCTTTTCAGATCGCATTTATTGTAATTTAATAAGCCCGTTTCGGCGTTCTGCTTGTACCTACACATCCAGCGAAATGTGATGTGAGTACGCTGCCTGCAGGCTAATTGACGGTTCCGCCTTCTGCATGTAGGCGAAAAGCATTTTCCCGTCACTTCATATTCATAGCTGATAAATCATACACCCAGCGAACCACACAGACACGCACGCACAAAGGACCGCCCACTGCTGGGCTCGGCTGACGACATGGGAAACCTTTTAGGAGGCATTCGTCCCGAAAACGCTTTCCACTGAAGTGCTTTGCAATGCTCTCGATGGCAACGCAGGACGAGGATCCTTTGGCTTTGCGGATGCTTCACCGCAGGCCCCAGTATCGTGTATCCAAAGGTTAGGCCAAGCATCCAATTATCAGCCACTTGCCGCTTGAATTTTAGTGATAAATTTCCAAGGATGTACCGCAAAATTTCACTCCTCATAACTAGTTAATGGAGCATTGGAGGGAGGCCCTATAAACACTTGGGCAGACCTTCCCATCGTAACCAGCTTGTATGCAAATGTTATGTCCCTCGCGGCCAACCCCTTTCTCCTTTCTCCTTCAACAGCCGCCACATTTTGCATATTGTACTGGAACATTTAAAATTTCCCATAACTTAGACTCACTCCGCAGTTGGCATTGAAAGCCTCGGGCAGTTTCTCTCACAATTTCGTATAGTTTATGGCCCATTCATGTTTAAACTTTTTCTATTTTCAGGCAAGTCAGCACTTCTGGGATGCGTTATGCGGCATATGTACATAATGCTGATGATGGCAACAGATTCAACCCAAATTAAGCTTAATCATTGTGAGCAATGGCAGCTATTTGCCGAAAGGGAAACTAAGTATTAAGTATACGCACAGTTGTCTGATGGAGCTAGTAGTTACTACAAAATATACAAAATCTCTTTAAACTACCATTTAGGAGAATGTTGCGGTGTACTAAGTGTTAACTTGTAGCGTTAGGATATAAACAAATTAATAAACATTACTAGGATATTTAAAATCACCCATAGAAACTTAAATAAGTTGGAACCAATTATAAATAAAATATCTTTTGTACATTTGAAAGGACAGCTTTCTCGTCCGCGTGCTAAATCAAGGTTTTAAGCCGATGTAAAGTAGAAAACGGTCCTAAGTGTGTTTTATGATGCTCACAAAATATTTTAAATATCCAAATTGTAACTCTTATGTGGCGAATTTCTATTAGACACCCAATCTTTAAATATAATCATAAATGGTGATTTGATGCCATGGAAAATAGCGTTCCAAAATATATACATAATATTTGCAAATAATAATGATGTATTCAAGGAAAAAAAAAATTTTGACATATAAACTCATTCAAAGCGATGATATTTGTTTCCCATATACTCAAAACTTATTAGCCAAGTTAAGAAAGACAGCAGATTGTCAGCGGATCAAAGGAAAATGTTATTTGAAGCCGAATCAGAACTTACAACTGGCAGATGGAATTAAGATTGGCCTAATCTGCTTAAAAGCGTGCCAAATGCCCTTTCAACGGCTGTGTCATTAAATTTTGGTTTGTATATTTTAATTAACTTCCATCACACACATAGTGGGCGAAGAGCGAGGGGGGGGGAGGGTGGCAAAGTGAGGGGGCGTGGTGGGTCAAAGGGCACGGCTGAGGCTCGTCTGCAGAGAACATAAGAAAGGAATAACAATGGCAAAGGCAAAAGCGAATGGCCAAATATAGCAACAAATAAACGAAGCAACAAACCATCAACAGTTTAATATGCGACGTCTGTTCTCCGTGAAAGAGAAATGCGGGGTGGGGCGGAGAAAGGCGGGAAAAGGGCGGTAAAAGCGAGAAAAGCTGGAAAAGCGGCGAAAGCGGGGAAAGCGAGGAAAACTTCGGGGAATTGCTGCTTACACATTTGTAATCTTGTCTTGTCTTCGCTGGCTGTCTCTGTGTTTTGCCACTGAGTTGCCACTTTTTAGGGAGTGCCGCCGGGAGGCGCATTTCTATTTTTAGACCCATGTACTCGCGCCTCTGTATTGGTGCGTATCTGTGTGAGCCAGTAGGTGTGAGCCCTGTAAGAGAGTGTGTGTGTGTGCACATTCGTTACGTCCTTTTCGCTGGTTTCCTTGGCTCACTTCCTTTCGCATTTCGTCAGGAGTAATAAAAACTCATATTTTTGTTGGCGCCTCTCGCGCTCACTCTCTCTTTTTTTTGTCCTGGCCAAATTAAATGAATTTGTTAACGCGTGCTGGTTACTTTTTTTTGCCTGCCGCCCTTGGCTTTCCCTTTCACGCATCAAATTGGCTTCATGTCCTCGAAAACGGATCGATTGGGCCCAAGAAACCAAAAAAAAAGAGCCATGCAAAAATCGAAAATGAGAAAAAACTTCCTAATTGGCAATTAAAAAGTGTTAGAGTTGGAAGAATAATGAAAGCCATTAGAAGTTTTGTGACCGAAAATAGATGGATTCTTCGCTTCCGAAAAGGGAATTCATAAAGAGAATTTCTGAGTCATTAGGACGAGTGAGCCGTCGTCTCCAGCGTAATTAGGGGAAAGTGCTTTTATTCGCCTAGATACATTTTAAATGAGCAGCGAGGGCGGGTCAGAAGGTGGCTCATGTGGGGCTTAAAATGCGCCAAATGATGAACAAATCTGCTTGAGTGTATATAAATTAATGATGTGCCACGGGGATGAAAGGTCGATTGTAAATCGTAATTGTAATTATTTTAATTGCACTGTCAAATGTCACATTTGTGTGTGTGTGTCATGTTTTGGCAGCAATAGCAAAAAAAAACAGCAAATAAGCAGCAAAAAAGCCGCAAAAAACGCCGCCCCATTGCCCACAAAAGTGTTGGGGGGGCAAGAGCAAACAAAAGTGCGAACGGTTATTATTTGGGTTTGACGTCAAAGGCCTAAAACGCCAATTACAAGGCACAAACACACACAAACAAAGTGCTACGTGCTTGGCCAACACATACAAAGGAGGCTAACACACACACAGATACACAATTGGCACACTACAATTTTAATACAGCATACTTTCGGAGGTCTCATGCTGCAAATGACAACAAAAGCGAGTGGGTGGGTGGCTAATGGAGGGTGTTGGGCTCATCCGACCCTCTCTTTCTGCGAGACCATCTCCGTCTCTTTCTTTCTACCTTCGGGTGACTTTTACTGTCTGTTTTCGCTGTGACCTCGCCCACCTGACCCCTTGAGTCGCCTTTGGCACAGTGGTCGCAGATCCTTTGAAACCGAACCATAGTATCTGGCCAAAACCCCCCCTTTCAACCTCATCACTGCTCGTTAACCGCAATACTGTTGTTTTTTTTTTGTGTTTTTTGCGGCCGCAGCAACAAATTTTTATGTGTTTACCTTTTATTTTTGCTCTTTGTTTTGGCTCACGTAGCCGGGCGTGTGAGGGGATTCCCGGGCAAGGACGAGGCGGAAAGCTTGACCCCTGGACGCACCTTCAACCTGCCAGCGGCCCGACCTCAGCCTAAACCAACTGATATTTTAGGCCAAAATGACATCGGCCATTTCGACGCTTTTGCATTGTTACATTTTATGGAAAGTCTTGGGCAAGCTGGCTAAGTTCAAGAGTCTGCTCCTTGAATCCTGCCTGGTAATTCGAACCGCAATAAAACTGACTGCCCATCCCCCCCCCCCCTTTTATGGGCTTAATTATGGGGTTTTGGGGTAATTGAAATGTGAGCTGGCTGCCACTTAACTTGTCGAGGGGAAAATCAAATTGAATTTCAGCCACATCACTCATCATCAATCTTAATAAACGGATGCTCGCTGCTATTTATACACCCAAAAAAAAAACCAAAAGTATACACTTAATAAGCGTTGTATTAAAAGTATACTAAAGTTAGTATAAAAATGTAAGTATTAACTCAACACTTATTAGTTTCAACTGTATACTTTGTAGTATTAAGCTTATACTAATTATTATATGAGTGAGACTCAGTAGTATAAATAGTATACTGAACATTAAATAGTTTTTCATGGTGTGAAACTAGGACAATAGCGATTATTCGAACATATATTTTGGTGTGAAACCAGGACAAAAGCGAGTATACGAACACAGAAAATGCTACCGGAGTTGGCGTTGCTTGACGCGTTAATTATTATTGCCATCCGGACGATCTCGGACGACGCAGCGCTCGTCATTGCAGGCCAAGTTCCCCTATGTGAACTGGTGCGGGAGCCACAGAACCAAGACCGAGGTGAAGAGGAGTGCCAGGATGCAGAGCGTCGACAACTGGCAGGCAGCCTGGGACAACTCCAGCAAGGGACGCTGGACGCTGGATGCAAGGGTAATTAGGAAGCACGGCCAGGTAGATTTCTACCCCACGCAGGCGCTGAGTGGACATGGTTGCTTCCGAAGCTTCCTTAAGCGCTTTGGACACGACACGGAGAACGGTTGTCCAGAGTGCGGCAGTGGGATTGTTGAGGACGATCAGCATGTCCTATTTTAATGTCGCCGCTTCGGGTCTGATCGCCAAATGCTGATGAAGACCACCGGGGCAAGAGTTCGGCCAGCGACGGCAGCCTTCGCAGCGAGTGTACTGCGAACGCTGCGTCGCATCGAGAAGGAGAGGAGAGAAGCTACAGCCTAGGTGGCTACCATTGCGCTAAGCAATACCTTGCGGTGATACCGCGCAATCACGGCCCCTACTCTTGTTGCTTGTACTTATTTTAGTCTGTATATACGTGTTAGGTAAAGGAATATAAAAAAAAAGGAGCTAAAACATGTTATGTATGTTGCGCAAAATATGAAAATTTATGAAATAATAACAAAATAATATGTGAAATAGAAATAAAAGAAAAACAACATACAACTTGAATTTATTGGGTTTGGAATACCACGAAAAACAAAATAGTATAAATTTTATGTATACTACAGGCAACGGGGAAATCGTATAAGTTTTATACGAAATAGTATCAAATGTATACTAACGATTTCGATAAATAGCTTAAAAAGTATACTACGGCCCTCTAGATTAGTATAAAATGTATACGAAATAGTATAAAACGGAGACTACATAATATAGCTTTTATACTAAATAGTATAAAAAGTAAACTATCAGCATAAATTTCAGTACACTGAGTGAGTATAAATTGTATACTCGTTAGTTTAACTTTGATAACTTCGAAAATTTCAGTTTAATACTTTCGGTGTCATAAGGTTAATACGCATCTTATCAAGATATTTTTGACACTCAATAGTTTAGTTTTAATGTACGAATAGTTTAGTTTCTATGATCATTTTTTTTTGGGTGTAGCCCCAGATCTATGCATAAATTTTGGCCTGAACTAAGGCAAGAATGCCATTTTCGTATGAATTTCGAATTTGCATTTAAATTGCATCCTCAGTGTTTGCATAAACCGCGAAAGACGGTGGAAAAAAGCGGTGAAATTAACTTGCCTTTCTTTCAGCCAGCCAGCCTTTTATTTTAATTTCAACAATGACTAAACTTAGTTACACACTAACACACACAGACGCCGCGGCACGAACACACACACACACATACCTATTTGTATTGTTTATAATTGGCGGTGTGTTAAAAATAAAACAAAGTCGCGTTATTTTTGTATGTGTCGACGTCGACCGACAAAAAAGAGCCAGCAAAAGCTAACGATTTGTATGTAAATCGTTCTTAACCAGCGACAATGCCAGCCATACAAGAACTTTGCACTGAAAGAAATGGTTTTAAAGATTTTAATTCTATTTAAGAATTTTATTATAATTTTAATTTTTAAATTTAATTTTTGATTTGCAGAATAGTTATTTTAAATGCCCAACATTTAATTTTATTTAGCTATAAAAAATCAAGAAGAAGTGTGTGCCTACTGCTGTGGTATACTGTGCGTGTGGCGGCAGGGAATGGGTAGGGCTATTTGCAATGCCAGCTACATAGGAAGTTAATTACTGCTCATCTAAATACACTCTATTCCTAACAAAAAAAGGAATAGTTAAATGATAGTATAACTCATTAGACTATAACTCATCTTAATTTCGAACTTGTTCCCCTTTTTTCTCAGTGCAAACACACACACACACGCGCTATCGCCTGACTGCTGCCGGAATTCTCACATACATTAGGGCCTTAAAGGAAAAGGTAATCGCGTGCTCCGTACAGATTAAAATGCGACAAAGCAACACGACAAAAATTATTTTAAATAAAAGCGCAGCCAGCGAGAGAAGGGCGCTAAAAAAAGCGAAAAGGCTCGACGCACACAGAAAAGTCGAAAAGCGTCAAACGCGCGGATTTGTATTATGCATACGCGTACACTAACCGCATACGAAGAGTGAAAGAGAGGGGGCTATTGAGAGCGAAAGAGATGGGCATACACCAATTAAGTCACGGCAAAATGCGCGACGGAAATGTGAAGGAAACAAAGCTGGAGACCCATTTTTGGCCTTTTTTTCCTGTCTACATCATGTGGCATTCACTTCGCGGTGGCGCAAAGTACTCGCTTACAGTGCGCGACGAGGCTATAAAGCTCATTGAGAGAAAAAAAAGGCAAATATTTACCAAAGAAAATTTACGAAGTGAAGAATTATTCCCAAATACATTTTTTGGTTATAATGATAAATATTAAAAAATAGATTTTGAGTTATCTACTTTCTTTATATTTTTAATAACTTCTGTTTTTGTTTATTTTTTTATAAAGGACCAATTAGGATTATTCCAAAAATGTTTGAAGACTTGTATAATAATACACATCTTGATATTAATTTAAGTTAATTTATTCTCAATACATCAAGAAAATGTTAATTTATTAAGTAGTATATCATTCTCCAAGGTGGAGTTCCTTAGGCACCAACTTCAGAGATGGTTTTATACCCATTACCCGCACTGTAAAGCAACAACTTCTGTTGCGGTTGACATCCGCGAAGGCTTGAACCTCCGCGGGCAACAATGAGAAGGATAAAAGGCCACCTCGGCCCCATCCGCGACCTCGTCATTTCCGCTTCGCTTGACGCCTTGAATAAATGGGTGAGCTTTGCTGGCATTTTCTTGTTTTTTTTTTCCCCTTCTTATTTTAATTTTTTTCCAGGGGTGAAAAGGTTTTTTCAATTTTCCTCGGCTTTGCGGCACCTGTTGAGTGATGGCTGCGGCCCAACCAATTAATATCTAATTAAACCGAAACGAAGGCAGGCTTTTTGGTTATGTGACACAAATGCTCTTGGTAATCGCCCCCACCAATTGTGGCATTTGCAAAAGAGTTGCAGCGAAATCAGCTTAGTCTGTTGCGGTAATTGTCAGGTCAAATGGCACAGGAAGAAGCAAGGATAAACTGGAAATGCCACAAAAGGGGCAATCGAATAAGGCATGTCAATTGGAGGTGCACTAATGGGAAACAAGGATAACCGGGAGAGATTCAATCGAATTTCGAACGATGTATCTCGTTTGCTCTGCAATTCCCAGGGAAAAGGAACAATTTACTAATTGCCCAACGGGCAGTCGACTGTGAAAACGAAGTTGGGCTTGGCCACACTATCCAAACCAAGCCCCCCACACCCCACAATCGTCGTTTAACCCATAATTTCACACCCAGGCAATTGCTAATTGACAACCCACTAGAACTGGAACCCACAGACCACCCACCACCATTTCTATTCACTCTCAAGGACGTCTGCCTATGACGTCAGCCGCAATCCTCAGGGGTTTTCAAACTTGGCAATGGAGAGTCCACTGTTGGCCGTCATGGAAATTAACCAAAAAAAAAAAAAACCGGGGATATTTCAGAAGCACTTGCAAATTAAATTCAGGACTTGTCGGGATCATGCAATTTCTGGAATAAAAAGAAAAAATCCAGCGCCAGTGGCCTTGGCGCAAATCAAAGTAATTACAGGCGAGAGAGTGTGCCAAGTGGTCGGGCCACGCCCCTTTGAATGGGCGTTACTGGGGGGCACGACCCGTCGTCGCATTTTATTTATAACTGTAATGGTTATAATTTCGGGCCTGCGGTTGCTTTAATGATGATTATCGTGGTCGAAACCCCCCCCCCCCCCCTCCAGGCATTTGCGTCAGTATATCGACAGTGGCTGGCCACCGCCCTAACCCCCCGAATCCTTGGATCCTTGGACCTCTGGCTCCTTCACTGCGGCAATCAATGCCGCTCAATAATTTAAATTGCCCCCGCGACTGGGGCATGCCTCAAGTTATTTATACAAAATTCTAAATACATTTGGCGTTTATTTCCGGTCGGTGCGGTCGGTGGCACTCCGCTCTAATTTCCCGGGGCAGGCATTCCTGTTTGGCATACGTGTACGATGTACGTGTCCGACGCATTTGGCAAAACTACTTTTCGCAATTGTTTTCCTGGCATTGGTGGCCATAAAAATTTCATGTCTTCGCTACCGTTCCCATCCCTTTGCCAAAAGTCATGCGGCAAAACAAGACCCCGCCTTCAGGTGCTGGTGCTCCTAACTGGACATAAACATGTGCAAATCAACATAACTCGTGGAAGCCGTGGATTCCCGACTTTCCAACTTCCTAACTCCCAAGCTCCCAAACTCCCCAACTATCCAACAATCCGAACTCCTCGTTTTTGGCTGGCAGCTGGTGATGTGTTTGTTTGTTTACTTTGAAGTTTTTGCCTTGGCAATTTCTCGCAAATTGCAAACTGGGACAGGAATCTCGAAAGGATAGGTATAGGATTAGGGATCCTGGCGGCCACATGGCTCGGACTCTGCGGTGCACTGACAACATGTTTTGAACATATCACACTTTTCTATATGGAAAATTATTTATAACTTTTGACATTTTTAGTGCTTCGGTGCTGTGCGCGGGTTTTTGGGTTGTCGTAATCGGGGGGTTTACGTACTTTCCTCGAAAAGTTTGGCTTCACTTCTTCCACCCCCACCTTTTCTTCATTCGCCTTTCTCAAATTATTAATATTACGAATCCATTTTTTTTTTTTTTTGTAGGGGGGGATACCCACTGCTGGGCACGTAGTCCGCTTAGCTGCCGACTTTTCATTAACACCAAGACAATGGAGCTGGGAAAAGTTTCATTAAAATTGTTGTAGCTTTCTGTGGGGCTGGTCGAAAAGTTGCACTGTAATTTTCCACACAATTTTTATATTTTCTCCCCCCACTGCCTTTGGATTTGGAAGGAAAGTTTCTGCGCAGCTTCACTACGAGTGGCTAAAAATAGGCACCGAAATATATAAAAGTCGGGACGGAAAATGCGAACGAAGGCCGCTTAAACTTTTAAGGCAAGTTTATGCCTTGTTTGGGCGCTATGACAATAAAACTTTTGCTTTTTTTTCCCCCAGCCACGCAACTTACCTGCGCCCTTAATGCTTTTATTTATATTTACGATGAACTGAGAGTTTTTATTGTGAAATATACTCTACTCCGCACTTGGGGGGCGTAATGAAAAGTTTTGATTATGCTCAAATCCCCCCCAAAAAAAAAAAAGAAGAACAAGTATAGCTGAATCCTGGGCTCTACTTAGTTACTTAATTTCCGCGCGACATCCCCTAGTACTTGGCCAGGTCTCAGCCTTGGCATAGGGCTTCTCGGGGGTTAAAACAAAGAGAAATGAGGGGTATCTCTTGAGGGGCCGGGCGGGGGGGCCAAAGGTGCAGCCAAGATGTCGACTGTCAAATGACACAATGCCAGGGGAGTTCAGCCCCCGTTGACAGTTCCCAGACGGCAGCCACTTAAGTACCAAAGAGTGCGCACCTTTGGCAATATTAATAGCCAGGCCGGGGAAAGCGGGGAAAGGCCGGGAGAAAGGAAGCGCAGGACGAAGGACGAAGGAGTGCAGCAGACAAGTGCAGGCTTCCACCTTCAAAGGGGTGGCCTAAACGACGAGGGGTCGTCCTGGCAGCTCGGGCAGCCCCCAGATGAAGCTGAGCAACCCCAAGAGCAGCCAGGGCTTTTCATTAGCCTGCCAGCTCCATACAGCTCCATCCCCCACCGGTCTCCCCCATTTAATTTCCTGGCCAAACTCAATTTGAACTCTGACCTTAGCTGGATTTAGACTGCCGCACACCGCCGCCCGCCTTGGCATATTTTAGAAAACTGTCAAGCGTTGCAAATGGGTAAACAAGATGCTAACCGGCTGATATAGGCCACGACTAGGCAGCCAGTGACGGGAACTGTGACCAAAACCAGTGACTGAAAACTCTTGGTAATAGAAACAATAAGTAGACAAAATTCTGGGAAAATACTTGCACTGAACAAACACAGAGGACTTTGAAAAGAAATCCTATTACGGTGAAGGTATATTGTCAATACAGAGAGAAAACTGCATAAGATGTGTAAGAGGTAGAAAGCAAACCGAAGTGAAAGCTGTGAAAGTATAAAGACGGCAGCTCCTTGAAATAAATAACATAAAACATTTTTCGCAATAAAAGAAGGACAAGTACATCAATTTAGACAAAAAAAAACTTTAAATAAGCCTTCATAAATACAGCAAAATGAAATAAAACATAACTGATCCTTAAAACTCATTTCATTTGGTTAGATTTAATAGACCCAATAATATTTTATGTATTTATGGAATCCCAATTTTACCTCTCTACTTTTTGTTTTATTTACTTATTATATAAAAAAGAAGTGCTACTAGAAGTGCCATAAATAAAATCCCAACAAAAATCAAAGCCATTGCAAAATTTGAAAAATGTGTGCTTGAAACTTGAGTGACTGATAGGATAACAGCAATTTAAGCTCACAAAAAATGAGTAAAAACCAGATAACATTATTAAAATCAAAATAAAGTTATCAGCTTTAAGGCAATAAATCAATTGCATATTAAGCACTTTATTCCAACAGGCTTGGCAGCTTGAAAATTGAATAGAATTTTGTTAAGCCGATTGGCAAAGGCTTGTCATATATTTTACTAACTTTATAAGCCTTTAAGTGAAAGATATGGCTAGTAACCAGATTATATAAAACGGTCAGTGCTACAGTTTTCCAAATCACAGCAAGGATTTCGAGATTCCAGTACCAGTGAATGGAGAGCCAGCCCTAGCAGGATTCAAATGTCCCACGCTCACTTGTTTTCTAAACGGAGACAGGCCTCCTAACCCCAGTTCCGCCCCCTCATCGCCATTTGACCTCCTCAACCTCCCCACAACCCCCCCTTCCCACTGAGCTGCGGCCATTCATGGACATCGGTTCCATTCCGTTCCGAAACGGCTGGCTTTTGTTTCTCTGGCAGCTTTCGCACTGTAGCCACTGTCACAGCCAGGCCAAGTCCCATTCATGTGGCCAGAAGCAGCCGTCCAGCAGAAGTCCCACTTCTTACCCCAACTTGCCCCCCCCCCCCGAAACCCATTCACATTGTCATTCTGCCGTGTTTGTTTATGGCTTACGCAGTGGCTCAAGTGTTTGGGTCCTGTGTTTGCGTTTTGTTTAGTTTTTGATTGGAAAACAATGCTTCAGCCCGAATGAGTGGTTGTCCAGGCGGTCGGGTGATTTTCCAGGATGGGCTTCACTGATGCCCAAACTCGATTTGGCATCGTTATATATATTATAGAATTGGCCACGTCACTGGCGGGCCTAGAATAAATTATTTAGCTAGTGTCGCGCAAATTGAATTATGTAAGTAAGGGTCTGCCGAGCATTATTGGAGAAAGTGCGTATCGCCACTTTGTAGACCTCACAACCCCCATGGCACTCAAAGAAAACACTAGATCTTATTATTGAAAATCTGTGAGAAGAGGGGGGATTTAAATATAATGGTAAAAGGTATGCAGAAAACCAATTTAGCTATTTTTCCACTCTGCAGGATCATCCATCGCTTAATTGTGGCTGTATAGGATAAAAATAATACCACAAGAAAGTGTTGCTGTTGTCGAGATGCCGAGGTATATAGGTAGATGGTCTGTATATAGACAAACCACTGAACCAAAGCCAGGGCCTCGAGTATTTGCTCAGCCATGAACGGGGGATTTAAGTGTGGTCTTAAAAAGTACCCCACCTACGAGCCCTTCGGCTGATGATAAAGCCTTCCCCGAGCGATTTCTTCTGCAGGTCTGCTTCTTTTGTCAACTCACCTGCTTAATGTGAAGCGACAAGGACGGGCGATAAATTAAACATGAGAAATCTCCCGGAGCGGCGTATTATTTCTGGGGCTCGAAGTAAATTCAATTTGACATGGTGTGCATCCATTAGCAAAGTTCGTGGCTATATTTGGTCTACGCACACGACCCGCATTGACAGCCCGAGGTCATTTGGCGGAGTCACCTACTGGCATATTAATGCAGAAACTTGCGAATGGCAATGGCCAAGATTGCTGCGACTTGTGCGGTTTCTGCTGGCTCGGCCTTTCCCGGAGTATAAATCTTATTTAATTGCAAACCAGCTGTCAATTTCAACTAAAGCCCTCCACCGCCGGCGTGGGAAATCGGGCGGTGACAGAGCCTGACATTTATTCGCCAGCCGCTGTGGTCTGGATTAAGCTTTTCAGCTAGATTTATTCGAGCTTAAAGATCTCGCCAGCTGGCTTCGTTAGCGGTCCGCTGGCCATGGAAATTATCTCAGCAGCATTTATTTGTCCACTATGGCCAAAGGTCAACTTGATTTGACCCCCTTGTTTTTCAGGAAGAGGAAGTCCCCCTCTCACTCTCTGGGAAAACAATGGCTTTTCCTCTCGATTTTATTTATTTCCCGGTATTTTCTGCTGCCCGACAGGTGTGGCTCCAGGTTTTCTCTAGGTCTGCGGCGGGCAACAAGTGTTGGCCTGGCATTTTCCATCCCCGCATTTTTCACCTGGCAATTTTCATCGTTTCCAACCAGCTTTTTCCGGCAACTGTTTGCCTTGCTTTCTGCCACCTGGCTGTCGGATACTTAAATATTCTACACGCAGCCGAAAATACTGAAACATATTTCTTTAAAAACGTACTAGCCTTTGAGTAGTTTGTAATTTATCTACTAGCCTCTTCTGATTTTAATTCGAGAAATTCCTTCGAATTCGTCTTAAGCAAACAAATAACAATTCAAATCAATATTATTATATCGTTTAAACCTTTATAGGAAATAGTATAAGTAAATACTTTTCTCTTAAAAATCTACTTTTAAACTTACTTTTAAACCGATTAATAGGATATAAATAACTTATTTTATCTTTTCAAAAAATTCATAATAAATTTTATATATCTTATATAAAGAATCTGCTTTTGTCGTGGCCTCAAACTCTTCCTCTCTCTTTGTACTTAATTTTTCTCAGTGCATATACTGAGGACAGAGAGAAATGTACCAGCACACACGTTGCGAAAACGATGGCGGCAGAAGCCAATGATTGATGGAAAAGTATCAGCAGGTTTTTGCTTCTTAGCTGGGGCAGCAAAATAATATCTTTCTTGATGTCTTTCAGACAAATTGCTTGTGAATTAAAATAAACAAAAACCCCGCATAAATATTGCATAATTTCGGACCTGAACCCAGAACCTAACCCAAACCAATCCACTTATTACACGACAATGACGATGATTATGCGGAAATTGGGGGGCGGCCAGATCGATGAGCTGGGAAAAGGTCAGCCGGCGGCGTTTTTGGGAAGAAAAGCCCCAGCTTTCTCCGCTCTGATTCTGCACTCTGCGGCAGCTTTGAGGAGATGGTGTGCTCCAGTATCCAAGTATCCCAGGACCCAGAACCCAGTATCCTGGGAGGAAACCCCTTCTAGACCGTCGGAGCTCCTGCTAAATTATGCATGCAGCTGTGTGAGTGCCAGCCTCATTATGCACGGCTGCTGCGAGTTGCCGGCCCGGAAGCCTTTAAGTAGGCAGCTCCCAAAACCCCTAGTCCCTCTAACCCCATTCCCCCATTCCCCGACCCCCCCAATACCCCAATCCCCCGACCTGGCCAAGAGCTCTCCGCTTTCTTTGCTACTTTTCCAGTGCTTTTTCCACTTTTTTAATTTCAGTTTTTAGTTCTGCCATGCATGCGACATGCTGAAGTGATGCAGCCCAGCACCTTAAAGTAGGCCCTGCTGATGCGGTGCTGTCGGCTTAAATAAGCCATAATTTGCATTAGCATGACTATGCACTTGGCCACAGTGATGCCTCCTATAAGTAGGTACATATACACATACAGAAAGTCCTCGTCCCCCCTTGCCTGCTCCAGTTTTCACTGTTCGGTGGTCTGTGGATTTTTATTGCGTTTGATTTCCATGACCTGTGACGCACATGGAACACATCCACTATCCCCACTTTCCTCGGGCGGAGTCCCCATCAAAAAAACTGGCGGCATATGTCATTCCTGTGTGTGCGCACTTGAGAACTCTGCCAGTCTGCCAGCCAAATTTGTATCCTCGCAATTGTTCTTGGACTCTTTTTGGGTTCGCCACCCAATCCCATGCCCATTCCCATTTGGCATTTTCAAGGACACGGACGACTGCGTATCTGCGTAGTTCAGAGTCCTGGGAGGTCGCACCCAACTCTTTTGGTGATGAACGAGGGACAAGGTTCCTTAAATATGGTTTCTTTACTCAATAAAAAGTTAGGACTTCTCTTTTTTATAGAACAAAAATAAAAATGTAGATAAATAGTTTCTTTTCTATGTACATTCATGGCTAGCATAGCCATTTTTGATCAAATATTTTAATCGTCTGATTTAATAAAATCCGAAAAACATTTTAGTTAATTTTACAGAACACTCTTTGGAGTTTGTAATAGGGCATCGCCCACACCTGTGTTGCTAATAAATATTTTGATAAATTAATTTTGTTTCCCACACTTTTTTGCTTGTTCCCACGATAACTTCAGCTTCAGGTATAGATTTTCATTCACAAATCCGGTGGGTGACATGCGTCATTTACCAATGACGACGTGACGATAGACCCAACACAGAACTCAGGTTCATGGTATCAATATACAAATAAATAGGGTATAATTAAATTGCAATTTGCGTGGATGCCCCAGGGGCTTAAAATATTATTAAAAGCAAGGATGGCATGTTCGTGTGATGACGAGGTATGTACGTATCTTCTTTAAAAAATATATCCCACAAACCTTTTCAATTATATTTATACTACGACTTTCGATTTATCTTATTTTAAATACATATAAGTAACGTTTAAGGGTAGCCAATAAAAAAGATATTAATCAAATGCAAAACAGCCGAATAAGGATATGTAGGCTTCCGCTTACTTATGCTATTCCACTTCTAAATATACACATCTAAGAATATACACATCTAAGTATAACCAGTAAATAAGCCATTATTCATAAGCCAAGCAGGCCAATTACGTGGAGCTGCTAACACTTGGTTAATTTTCCGCTCACTTGGAGCTAAAACAATGGCAGGGGAAGCTGGTGGGGGAATCTGGAATCTGGTTAGGGAACTGCCTTCGTCCTGCGTCCTGCCTGCTCTCCTTCTCTTTGGGACCCCCTCCACTCTACTACTCACATATTCCGCAATTCATTCATAAATTCCGCGTCAGCTCACAACTCATTAAGCACGCCGGGGATACAACAAGGATGCCATACCTACTATGCCACAACTACCCGCACTTCCTTGCCAGCCGCCTCCTGATTGCATTGCATCATCTTTTGTGGCTGAGGACTTGCTCTCTCTGTGTCTCTGTCTCTACCTCTGCCTCTCTCTAGCCCCTTTGGGTAAATATATCATAAGCAAAAAGTCCTTGACGCTTCATTGACTAAAAAATTCTAGCACAAACACAGGACATACCCACACACACACACTCTCCCGCGATTACTCAGCCACATTTATTTGCCGAAGAGTTTTACTGGTTTTTCTGTTTTTCTTTCCGCTCTTCATTACGGATGACTAAGAGCTGACTGGCCAAATAGGATATACCATATATACTATATATATATATGTCTTATTATAGATTTTGGCCAACAATCTCCGCCTTGGTGTGGTTCATTATTGCCCCATAGTTGATACTATATTTCGCCATGTTTATTCAGCAGCATGCCACAATCCTTTAGCCACTCTGCCCGGAGATTCATACAGTGCTCGCCTCTATATAGATGTAGATATAATATATGGGATGTGGGCATAAGTATGGATATAAGTATAAGTATAAGTGTGTCAGTCTCTCGGATCCCAGACGACCGTTCTGTGACGCAAGAAGAAAGCAAAACTTTGGCTGGCTTTTGGGCTGCTGTCGTCAAACTGGCTGAATGAGCCACCATCACGCACACTCTCACCCAGACAATTGGCCTGCTCAATGGCCGCGTAGACCCCTCTTCGCGCCCCCGAGCCCCCCGTTTCGACGCCCCTCTTCCCGGGCTTACGCTAATGTAAATATTTTCCCCCCAGCTTCGTTGTTGTCGTGTGCCACAATTATATATGCAGGCCCGGTCCGAAGGATGGGGCTATTCTATGGGTTCTAAAGCTGTAAAATCCCCCCACCATCTGACTAAATGGCAAACTGACTGGCTGACTAACTGGCTGACTGACTAACTGACTGACTGACTAACTGACTGACTGGATGCTGGCGATGATGTCATTGTTTATTGATTCATCTACTGGCCGGCCAGCCTCGCTGTCCACTTCCAGCACGTTTCTGTTTATTTTTGGCCAGTGCATTAAGTCAAAAGGCTAATTTGCCGGGCCGAAACGGTCTGGGCCCGAAACTGTGTCCACCTCATTAACAAATTCAGTGTGTGGGCGTGACCGGGGCGTTATTGCTTCCAGTTCATTTGGTCGCCTGCAATGCAAACGGGGGTTTGCCCCGTAATTAGCCATCGGCCAGGTTCTGGATTTAAAGCCCAAAATGCTGGATGGTTCGGCGTAATAACGTGACAAAATTGGCGGCGAGAGTATTTTAGGCGCCTCCAGAAAATGTCAAAAGTGTGCCCTGCCATTGGCATTGATGTGCCAAAAAAAATCTGAATAGGTCAAAGGGCAGGCTGCGTGTACGCAATAAGGGAGTCCCCAAAAAGGCTAAAAGTCCACAGAACTTGTATGTCAAAATTCCACAGACTTGACGTATCTTTACGATGCTCAAAATAAAATTAAAGTTAAGAGTTGGCATAGCTTTTAAGTAAAAATTCTATAGACCTAAAGTATCTTTAGGATACCTAAAATTTTATATGTAAATACTAAGGTTTCAATACAACATTTCCCTTTAGTAACATAGTTACTTTAATTACTAAATTAAAGTTATAAGTTCACATAGCTTTTTCTTAAAAGTTCTATAGACTAGGAGTATCTTTAGGATACCTATAATATTATATGAAATAACTATGGTTCATTTGCAACATTTCTCTATAGTTACATAATTACTTTAATTAAGTGTTTACACACCCAAGCTGTTGTTTGGAATAAACTAAATAAGTGAACAAAACCGAATGTCCGACACATTTAATTTAGTTTAATAATATTTGCTTTTGATATACAGGTAGATAGGTACAACATTTATTTTATTTATCGATAAAATCAGTCTACTGAAATATTGGGGAAAAAATGTATTTATATGCGCCCTATTTTAATAAAAAAGCTATGAAGCTTATATTTTCACAAATAATAAAAATGTTTTTGCAACCCCATGGATCAATAAAAATCCGTATGCCTTACAAAATAGTAAAAAGGGCTGCCATGGAGATCAACCAATCTGTCGGCGAAAAAAACCCAGTGTTTGCCCAATTTGTCCGATCTTTCGCTGCTGCCCCAAGTGTCCTGAAAATCGACCATTTGCATATCCATGCCCGATTATGGGGGCACACAGCCACCAGAAGTGAAGGGAGGCGGAACCCACAAGTTGCGGCAGACAACCTGTCGCTGTGGTAAAATTTTCCATCCGCTCGGCTGCAGCCGCAACACGCACATGACGCGGAAAATGGAAAAAGGTCGAGGTTGGCCACTGATACCAGGGCACATAGACAGTCGGACAGACCGACAGACTGATGGACGCATCTCCAATATCCATTTCCAACTAATTTGCGTAATATTTGACAGGAGCGAGGGGCGGGGAAGGAGCCATCGATGAGGAAGGACCGCCGTCCGCACAAATCGATGATCTTCCCGCCGCCAAGTGGCCACTTGAGGACCGAGCGGTCCTCAAATTACAAATTAAATCAACCGCCAGCGTATGAAAATGTTAGTTTGAGTGTGAAGGAAAACTAAAGGCGTGCGCACACGCACTCACACTCACACACTCGCATACACACACTCGCACAACCAGGACATAGGCGTGGGCGTGGGAGCAAGGACTTGTCAAACGGAGGCGTCCTGTCCGGTCGCTTAGGACCCCCGGGGTGTTGTTACTAAATTAGCTGGAAACCGGACCAGCAGATCGTAAATTGTGAACGCGTTTTAATGATGTCAAGTTGTAAACGCAGCCGCAGGTTTCCCGGGAAAATGTGTGATGGCTTTTTTCCTACTTTTTTTCGGGAGCGTTTTCCTTTACAATTTCGGCACAGAAGCAAACTCTTTGGGTCATTAGGGACCGAATTAGGACTTTATGTGATGTGACTACTCAGAAAAAATTGTGTCACGATTTTAGGAATTTTTCTTCAAAGTAATAACAATAATTCCTAAGAAGATATTAGATTATTAGTATAAGCTCAAACATTTTATGTTCAAGCTATAAATGAGAACTATCTTGAATTAAAACATCAAATCAAAATATCAAAGTTAAGGAGCTTCTTTTTACCGTAAAATCAATTTTTTCAAGGAAGAACACATATTATAAGTTTTAAATAAAACATTTTATTCTCAAGCTGAAAATAAGAACCATCTTAAAATAAAATATTTATTAAAAAACGAATACCTTTTTTAGTTTTAATAACTTTATGTATTTGAAAACTAAAACAGATCACTTTAAGACACAATCGTTTTAATAAATTTAAGTTATATAATTATAAATAGGAACTGGAAAATAGGGCCCATATTATAGTTATAAAAGTTTTTTATTTTTCCTTGTGAAAACATTTTAAATTTCTTTTTAAGATATAGATCCCTAGCTTCTACTGTAATATTAAATGTGAATTGGATTCGAGGAACCTGTTTTATATTTATAATCACTTTTTTTTTTTTTCAATATGAAAACTTTTTAAAATCCTTCCCTAATTATAGATCACACACCTTATCCCTAGCTACCGTTTTTTCGTTTTTGGCAACATATGTGTGGCTTTGAGGGCACTCTTCATCCGCATAATTGTTTTTCAGTGTAAACACTTAGAGGACAATTGTAGTTTTCCCAACTATCCCACCGCCAGGGAAAGTGTGAAGTGAGGAGCGGCGGGTGGCGAGCGTTGACGTTTTCACAGCTGACACTTGATGACGTTATGCGGAAATAAACAAACACACATACGCAGGCAGAAATGTGGGAAAGCGGAGCTGCTGGCAAGGAAAAATTTCAAATACTAAAATGCGAAAGTGAGAGGGAGAAGGATAAAGAAGACAGCGACAGCCATAACAATGAGGAAAATTGTGCAAACATGCGCATAAAATGAAAACTCATTGATTGCCTCATATTGAATTTTCGCCACATCTCTCAATCTGCAGAAACCTTGCCAAATCAATTGTTCAAAGATGGCCAATTCCGCAGGGAAAAGGGAGGAAAGTGACAGAGCCAGGAAGCTACAGACAATCAACTAATCCAATTTAGTTTAATTGGCTAATCTGTGCCCGGGAAATTTCTACTCCTTTGTTTCACTTTAAGTTTAGCCCCCTGTGTGCACAAACGTTAATTGAAAATAACAATAACAAAATAACATAAAAGCAAAGAACTTTCCAAGTAAAGATAAGAACAAAGAAATATGTTAATCTAAGGTTGTTTCATAAAGAGTTTTGAATTTTACAGAATTAAAAGGGAAGAGCTATAAACAATGTGTTATAAGCAAACAATAAGGCGTTAAAATACGTTAACTTATAAACAGCATTTATTCAAATTGAATTAGAAATGACTAGTATGTTTTTTTTACCAATTAAAGAGACTGTCTCTGGAGAATAAACTGAATTGTGACTTTTCATAGGATACAAATGGAAAATCCAAGCTGGCAGATAAGTTATGCTCTGGCCATCCTGCGCCTTTGTTTTCTGGGCAGGCCAGCAATGAAATCGCATTTAGCTCACGGCCATAACAATGTCGCCATTAAACTTGAAAGTGTTAATTAAAAATTAAAATTGATTGTCCCGCAGGACCAGCAGCAGCAGACCATAGACCATGGCAGTCATCTTCCGCCGGTTCCAATCCTGGCCAACTTTCTCTAAGCGCATTCCGTATTCATGGCGACCATCAAAACTTATTGTAAAGTAATTTAGCCAGCCAAGTGATTAACAACGGCCCAAAAACGGAGGAAAGCCAAGGACGAACTTCCCCGCACTGCCCCATTCCATCTGTAATCCTCGGACCAATTTGCTAAATGCAATGGCCAAAAATAACGGGCTGAAAAGTTGGCCAAACTACCGAAAATAGCTGCAAAAACTTTTCCGCTTTGGCCATTGTTGACAAATGATTTAGTGACAATCTATTAAACGCCGGATGATTGATGATTGATGAGCCGGTCGCCCACGAACCGGCTAAAAGGATTAAATTGCCCGGCCGAAGTGCACCGTCTTGGATCATGAAATATGCAGGACTTGGCCGGGAATAATAAGACCGACCAAACGGCCGTAATGAAACGGGTAAATACGCCTAGGTATACGCGTTTATAACTGCCGCAAAATAAATATGGACGGAAATAGACCGATTATGGCTTGTCCTTGGGGTCCTGGCCCATTTGGTTCGGGGGCTTCGAACCGAAAAAACTAAAATGGGTACATGTATACGAGAGGGTCAAGTGCCGGTTCCACTCGATTCGACTCGAACAAAATTAACGCGACATGAAACGCAGAGATATTGGAAAGATATTGACCAACTATTGGGAACAAATGTTGTCTTCCTAACCCTCTAACACGCATTTCTAAATTAACCATGACTGAGTAATTATAGTACACTGGACTTTTTAATATATATATTAATATTTAATACATATAAGTTCATTTTGGAAGGCATTTTATAACGGTCAGGTGTTATTTTAGGATTAGTAATATAGTTATAAACCCTGTAAACCTATTAGATTAAACCCCACTTTCTCACTTAACTTAAATAATTCAAGCTTTGCTTTCTTTTTTAGAACTAAACATCTATTTTCTGTTTAAAAGTTTCATATTCTATTTTGGGATTCCAAAGTTTCCGATCATTAAATAAATTGCAGTCGCAGTACGTGAATATAATGTGAGGTGAAAGTTCTGGGCTTTCGTGCTGCGCTTAAGGGAATTACGGCGTTAAGTGGAGGTTCGATTGGATCGAATTAATGCCAGACAGCCGGCAAAAGGTCACAGGTGAAACAGACCGATGATTGGTTCCATCGATTGCCACGGGGGCAAACCCTATAACCTATCCCCCATTTCTAAAAAGTACTATATATGCATCTGAAACTCACCGATTTGTGGCACATCGTACTGCCGTTGACCGCGGGCGGTGCGCAGCATCAGCTGGCTGGCTATGCTGTGGGAGATGGGTGGCTGCGCGGAGTAGCCGCCTCCTGGC
Organism: Drosophila subpulchrella; assembly: GCF_014743375.2. Classification (NCBI taxonomy): domain Eukaryota; kingdom Metazoa; phylum Arthropoda; class Insecta; order Diptera; family Drosophilidae; genus Drosophila; species Drosophila subpulchrella. The sequence continues at coordinate 13,737,590 of NC_050611.1, forward strand.
GATCCCACGGATCCCGCTGATCCCGATCCGGATCGCTTGTGGCTGGGATCCTTTTTGTCCAGCTGCTGCTCCGCCTGCTGCTTAGGATTTCCATCGCCGCTCGCTTGTTTGCCATTGGAGCTGGAGCCTGAGGTGGATGCACTGCCTCCTAGTGGCTCATTATGGGGCTTCTCGGTATCCTTGGAGCCGGAGCGACTCGATGGCTTCAGGTGCTTGCTGGCCGTGGCCTCTGAGTTGGCCGATAGCGATAGTTTGCCACTCCGTTGCGGCTTGAAGTGCTGGGCGAAGATCTGGCGCTGCAGCTGCTTCTCCGCCTCGGGATTATGCGCAACTCCCTGCCCGTTTCGCTTCCTGGCCCACTTTTGCTGCACCCTTATGTTGTAGTTACCCGGGTTGTGCATCTTGCCGGCGGAGTGCGTCCCCTTGTAGGGGGCATCCCGCTGCTCTTGCTCCTGCTCAAAGAGCTGTTGCAGGGAGTCGGGAGCGGCCAGCTCCAGCTGCTCCAGCGTGCGGTAGGGATTCTCTGGGAGTGGCTCCTCCTCCAGGCCGTGATACTGGTAGGCATCCAGTTCCCGCAGCAGCTCATCCTCGCCCAAGTGCGGCTCCTGTTCCGGCTCCAGCTCCGAGAAGTCGTCGAAGTCGCCGAAGGAGTGCAACGGTTCGTACATCGCCTCCGCCGGCTCTTCCCTCTCCGCCGGCTGCACCACTCGGCCGTAGTATTTCACCGGCCTGTTGTCCACATCCCGCAGCTGGTCGTAATCCTGCTCCAGGCTGATCGGAGTGGGCGGCTGCTTCTGGACATTGCCAAAGATGTAGCCCCTGGCGGCCTGCTGCAGCAGGGCGGGATAGTCGCCCACGTCCAGCTCCTCGCTGGGCTGCATCTGTATCCGGCCGGCGATGAAGGGATGGCCGCGATGATGGCTGCCCGCCGGCGGCGGGGCTTGTTGCTCCGCCGTCTGCTTGGCGCGGGCCAGGAGCATCAGACGCTCCCGCTCCAGCTGGGCCATGTCCGCTATCTCCTTGTTCAGCCGCACGGTGGTGGCATCGAAGGCGGCCGCCGCGGCAGACCGGTGGCCATGGGACGAGGATGCGGATAGGGAACCACCGCCCGGCGGAGATCCTCCGGGATGCTGCTGGTGCTGCTGCTGCTGCGAGGGAGCCGTCTGCCAGGCGGCGGACACTCCCGTCGAGGGTCCCAGCGGCTGGCTGGGCACCTGGCCCGCCTTGGCCGCCTCGCCCAGGGACTTCTCGTTGCCATTGCCGTTTCCGTTTCCGCTCAGGTGGAGGGCATAGAGGCCGCCCTGGATGAGCAGGACGCAGAAGAGCGTCTGGGCCAGCGAGCAGAACATTTTCCGTTTGTTGGTCTGGCGCAGCTTCTCGATTAGACGGCTTATCTTGACGGTTCTGGGTGGGTATACCAGGGGGGGGGTAGGAAAGAAATCTATTCGCGGGGTGGGTGGTGATAGTCTGGTGGCAGGTGGTGTCTTAGGGGCTGGTGGTGGTGGTGGTGGTGGTGGGGGAAAGTCCCGACTTTAAGATTGTTTCTCTATATGGGATTTCGATGCTTTTCGGCCTGGGCCTTTAGGCCCCACACCGCTGACCAACACTGTGCCGGCCTAAGCCTGGCATTGCACAACACTGGCCGATACCGGAGCAGTTTTCCGAGCTTTTTCCCACTTTTTCCGGTTTTTCTGGCTGCCTTTCAACGGCCCTTTCTTGTCACTGGTGTTTTTTTTTTGCCCCCGTCTTTCGTCGCCCTTTGTTGCCCTGCTGCCAAGTTTGTTTTGCGTTAAGCTGTGAAGTTCTGCAGCCTTAGACAAAATCAATAATCAATTGTCTACTCTGGCCAGGGAGTTTGGGTTCCGCTTGGGTAGGTGAAGTCGGAGCGTAGGTATAGGTATGGGTTCTTATATGGGTATAGGTATATGGCCGTTTGAACCTGGTTGTTGGCCTCTGACAACAACTAGTTGCTGTCTTCCGTCGGCTTTTCGGTTAGCAGTTCCAGTTCTTTCGGGTTTTGATTTAACTTTTTTACGTTGGTAGGCCTTTAATATAGCTTTTCCACACTGGCCAGTCGTTCGTTTATATATTTTTTAGTAAGCTTATTAGTTAGTTTTTCCACGGCACTTTGGTTTTCCTCTTTCGTTTGTTTGAGCTGCTCTCTTATACTTTTTTGTTAAAATGCAAAGAATATTTATGTTGTATAATTTGTATATTTTTATAAGCAGTTGAACAAATATTTTGTTTTTTGTTATTAATATTTTTTAAGGAACTTTTAGCACTTATTTCGTGTTTAGCTCTCTCAGCTTGCGGCACTTAGTTTTTTTTTTTTTGGGGATTGTGGTTGGATAACTTTTGCACACGAGTCACTGCACTTGAATGGATGAATATATCTTGGGATATTTTTTCGAAAATATTGTTTTGGGTTTCTTGGGAATAATAATGCTTTGTTTAGCTTTCTTTTTGCGTTATTATTATTTTGTGATGAAAACTTTCCCTTGTTTTGGGTGAGTGTGAGTGGTGTTTTGTGGACTAGCTTTGCTTCTAGTGGTATATTCTTTTTTTCGGCTGCCTCCAAGAGTGTTCCGCACGTTTGAACCGACGAGCAAGGACTCGTCGTGTCGTCTCAGCAGGATTTGCCTGTTTGTCTGCCTTTTGCTTGGCCGCCTGACGCGTGTCCCTCTGCCGCTGCCGGCGTCGCAGTCGCTGCCTCGGCCGACGTCGCTGCCTCTCCTCAAGGCGTTTCGGATTTCCACTTTATGGTAGTCGTAGTCGTAGTCGCAGTCGTACTCGCACTCGTACACCCACTTCCTTCGCGCCCCGCCTCGAATTTCACTGCTCGGCGAACTGGCTGCTGGGTCCTCTACGCTCTACGCTCTCACTCTCTCTCTCTCTCACTGTCTCCACTCCCCTGCTCCTGCTTTCTTTACTTTCTCCTCCTGCTCCTGTTCCCGCTTCTGGTTCTGGTTCTTCCTCTTCGCTTCTGGGCTTCAGCTTCAGCTCCAGCTCCAGCTCGTGCTCTCGGTCAGCGGGAAAAAGTCGAGCTCGAAACGACTGTTCGCTCTATACTGAGCACTACGCCCGCTCAACCACTTGTTTTCAACCAGCCTCATGTGTAGAGTTTTTCCCGAAGTCTAACGGGAACGGAGAAAGCGAGCGAGAGAGAGAGAAAGCGAAACAGAGAGAGAGAGTGTGCCTGATCCTGCGCACTTGGTTACCGTTACCGGCTTCAGCGACACCCAGTTTCCCATTTCCCAGCCGCCATATGATTTGCGGTCGCCTCTTTGCGTGGGTTGCACGGCCTCGGCATCGGAATCCTTCGTCCTGGCGGGGCATTTCCCCAGTTCGATTCGAGTTGGGTAATCCCATTTGGCTGTCATCAGCTGAGGCTCCCCTAATCCCAAATACCCACCAATCACTAAATGCACTTTTCACTGGTTTATCCCGAGATTGTTGTGCTTTCCGGGGAAATTAAGTGAGTTCGCAACTTGGGTTAGTCCCGAGATAAGAATTGTGATTTAATTAGAGGACACCTTATGGGAACTTTACCGAAGTCATTCGTCAAAAGGAAACCAAGCCACTACTGGCTTTGTAGATTGTGGAAATATACTGCGTCACTTTTTTACATATTTATCATTCAGTTAAAGTATAACTTGGCCACATTTTAAGGATTTTGGAGTGCAAGCGCAGTTTCAAAATTTTAAAGTACTACGATTAAAATATATATATATATATATATTAGCTCCTTTTGTATCATTCAGCGATATAAAGATTTCAAGTGCAAATTGGCTTTATCTTAATAGAAAGGAAATTGTATTTTCATGTCTCCAGGATTATTATAGCATTTAAAAATACCTATACTGAAAAAGTCGTTTTCCAACAATAATATTGAAGACTAAATCGTTAAGTCGCTATAATATTTAAACGGTAGCTAGGCAAGAGGAACCCCGAATGGGGCTCGACTCGATTCGAACTATCGTATTATGAAATCCAAACCGGTTCGTTTTTCGTGTTGCGCTATGTAATCCAATGATGTTTAGGATGTTATATGTATATAAAATTATAATTAAAAAAAAAAAAATTTTTACATATTTTAAAAAAGTGTTACTTGCTAATAAATATACTTCGTTTACCGTTCTTCACATTCTGTTGATAATACTATTTTTGACACTATTGTTTATGTCAAAGTGCAAATAAATGATATGTCTTAAAAAAAATGTTAAGTGTCAGTTTTACTGATATTTTTTTGTCTTACTTTTTAATTTCAAAGACATACCCACCTTAAAAATGTTGTTTACTTTTATTATTAATAACTCCAAATATAACTCAGGGCCTAAAAAAATGTTGGACTGTTTAAAGATTTTTTAGTACTTTAAATATATAATTATAGCTTTCCCTAAGCCAATTTAGTATACAAAGCCATTTTAGATTTTTATACTCGTGTTATACCAAAAAACTGCTTACTATTTCCTAATGACCCCAACATACCCCTAATCTTCCAGTTCCGCTGATACTTATAATCCTATAATGATCGCTTTTCCCTTCGAACTTTGGAGTCTCTTCCCCTCTATTTCGAAATACGAAAAACGATGACGCCCACACATTAGCGACAAATACATAAAACCAAAACACGGCTCACGCAGCAGCATCGATATTATAATGTGAATAGAAATGAGCACAAAGATTGCGAGTCATTAAAGCCTCCGAACCGAACCCGAATCGGGAACCAAGGAGGGGAAGTGCGGATAAGGACGAGGAGCCGAGGGTCCTGCCGATTCGGGCGAAAGCCAACATGAATGAAGGAGAACGTCCTGAAAAGAGAGTCGTCATCGTTGCTTGCAGCCTGCTTTTCGCTTTTCGTTTTTCGATTCTTGCCGTTGTTTTTGCTGTTGCACACGCCCTTATGCAGGACTCATCAGATGGGGGCGGGGGGCGTGGCTGGCGGACCGAGGACGAAGACGAGTCCAGTTGTCGTCACAATGTCTGTGGCTTTTACGTTTTACGAGCGAGCTATAATATATTCGCCGTGCCAACGTAATGATTTTCGAGCCGAGGTGAAGTTGAATCGAGAGCTCGGTCCACGTGAATGGACTGGGCCCACGGTGTGGAGAGTTTTGAATGGGCGAGAAGGTATACTCGAAAAAGTTTCCAAGTCCAGCGTAAAAACAAGGTGCGAATGTGGGAATTAGCTTATGGTAGTCATTCATGAAATGGTTAGGTTACGTTCTGATTGAAAAGATATTTTCCACATACTTAAAACATTAATACACTGAACTTTATCTATTTTCTAAGTGATATATCTAACCTTATTTGTATCCAATCCTACCTTAGGTGCTAATAGGCTTTAAATAAATGGTGAAATATATGAAAGACTAAAATATTACTCGAATATCTTAAAATTTAAAATCTTTCACATATAATGTTTTGTAAAAAATAATGTACCTTTAAGATTTCGAAATAAAGATCCGAGTTGCACCATCTTAAAAGACTGTAACATATCCAAGTTCCAAATAGTTAGGATCTATCATCGAGAGCAGGTCTCCACGCGAAAAGCCGGCTTGGACTCTCAATTTGTTGCTCGGCCCGAAAGTCTCCAGTGCCGTTTGGAAAACTCTACAGGCGACGGCAAACAGCTGAGCCTGGCCAGGACTTCTCCCTTTCCCCTGGCCCGGAACTCGGTCCTACCACAAGCCAAATGCACTTGCTGGGCCCAGACCCCATCGAAGGGTTCCTGGGGGGACAACAACAGATGATTCTGCCAGGCGAGGGCGCAGGCGCAGACGGAAGAGACGACTACGTCAACAACAAAAATCGAAGCCACGGATTTTCATTCAGGAGATAGCGCCCCCCTCAGCCCCCCAGTGATGGGGAAACCAGAGCTCGAGCCCTCGAGCAGAGATATGGAAATGGGAAATGGGGAAAATGGGAGTGCGATGGGCATGGGTGGATGGCAGGAGCAGGGGCATATGGGGAAAATCAGCGCCTGGCTGGCGTCGTTTTTCAACGATGTCGCCGCCCGAGGAGCCGAGGCATCGGGGAATCGGGGAACTATATAGCCGAGAAAACGAGGAGCAGGATGGGGACGATGGGTGCGCCGCACGACGATGACGCCTACGCAGCTTTGTGACGTAAACAGGCTCGCAGGACCTCCGACCAAGGACCCGAAGCGAGTGCAGGCTGGCCCCATTGTCTTGGCCGATGGCGATTCATTGGCGATTCCACAGTTGGGCTCGTCACATGCCCACCTCGCCGTAGACTCCTTGTTCTCCTTCTGCTCCTTGTGCCCCTCCTGGTCCTTTTGGTCCTTTCGTTCCCTTGCACCTTTGCACTTTGAACTTGGCAAATCAAAAGGGTTTTCATCGTGTGGGAACGGCTTAAGTGACAAATCGGAATTATGCAAATACAAGCAGAGGTTATATTGGAAAAAATTGCTATTAGAGTAATTTTATTCATGGGCTTAAATTACATAAATTATGCTCATATAAGTTTTGTCAAAGACTTAAGGTTTTACTGCTTTGGATATACTTCTAGAACATTTTTTTTTAATTAAATTAAAAACTTACAAATAATTGCGATTATATAGAATACTGATTTAATATTTACTTTCTTTGCTAAATATATTCTAGAAAATTAGGGCTAAGCTAATTGCTTAGAAAAAATGTTTTTTTCAAACAATTGGTTAATATACTACAGAAATTAGTTATAATTTTTTTTTCTGAGGGATCAAAATTGAGTAGTGGTGTTTTTATTATTATAATAATTATAAGTTTTAGTATAACTCTTATAAACAGCCACTCAAAATTAAAATTTGTTTTATGTTTAACCATTAAGACTGGTGTGTATTTTAATATACCCAAAAAAATTGCATGGGTAAGTTTAACCAATTCGGATAGTTACGCAACTGTAAAAAATGGTTAACAACTATTAATAATATTGATGTGTACTTTATTGTTGCTATTTAAAAGTAATACCATCATAGAATGATAAGTGGTGCGTATTTTGTTGTTAGGAGAGTAACTATTGCGTTGGTCAATTTAGTAATTCGATGGGTTGAGACTATTTAACTAACATATTGGTCAATGTGTGTGTTTTTTATTCATTAACCAATAAGCCTGCATCGGATTAAATCAAAATGCTCATTATAACAAAACATTTTGTAATTATAATAATAATAATAATAAATCAAAATGTTTGGTTACACAATAACCCTAATTCTTTCCTCCCCTGATTTCACCACTCCTGCTGTGACTTATGGTGTGGCTTTAATTGCCCGCAGAGGGCCAAGTTCAATTACAGCTCCCATAAGTTTGCTGCACCTTGGTGGGGGACAGGACCCTAATCGGTTGACTGATGGGCGATGACGGAGATCGACTTGAGTGGCCGCCTGTTTATGCTCAAGTCGCCACTTGCGGATGACAACTTTGCCTTCCGACCTCCAATCCGGGCCCCTGCCGTTCCCCCACCTCCACCTCCAGCACCGATTCCACTTCCACTTCCGCCTCCCATCGACATCGACTGGATTCCCGGCTGTGATGTTGACATTGAATTCCGTGGGATATGGCCAAAATGCTATAAATAGACAACCAGCCGAGTTGAGCTTTTCCTTTTTTTTTTTGCGCCGCCTGTCTTTCAGACTTCGTCCACAGCCAAACAGGAAATTGCATGGATTCTAGGAGGCGCTGCCAAGACGCCATCAAAGCCGTTGATTAAAAATTGAACAGCGAGAGCAAGACTACGACGCAATGGGATAAGATAAATAAATATATTGACATGGAGCGGGGAGAATGGCGAGTGGACTCAGGAGGGCCTAGCCGGGGGAAAATCTTGTTGCCAACGAATGGCCGCACAAACAAAATCAGACTTCAAGGGTCACTTCCGCTTCGAATGGCAAATCGGGCTTATGTTTGCCACCACCCACTGGCACAACTCCCTCAATCCCGATGCCCGAAAAAGAAACATATCTCAGTCGCACTGCCGGCTTCGAAGAAATTTCTTAAATTAGTTTCCGGCCAGAAATACTTGTCGCTCGGCAATTTTTCAAGCCCCTTGTTTTGCGCTGCTCAACTGAAAACTCTGACACTTCGGATACACCAAAAAAGTCTGTCACACTTCGCAAAAAAAGATACACTTGCTATTCGTCCCTCAAAGATGACAAAAGATTAATATCCAAAAGCCGAAACAGTGTTGCGAAAATCCTACATACCCATATCAAAGGTTGGGAGTTCCAATAATTTTGTTGAAGCATACAAAACGCTCTAATACCTCGATTCTGTTCTGCTACTATGATGAATTTATCCGACTAAACTGAAGGAAAAATGGGATCTTTGAATACAATTAAAAGTAATATTTGTATATTTTTGTTGTGATTATCAATACCCACCTACATTCCAACAATTTGGGAAACAGCCGTATTGCTGCATGCATATCTCCATCTCTCTCGCACTCTCTTAAGCTGAGTATAACTGTCATGGTTAACTTTTAATAAATACGATTCAATACCTGACTTTAAATAATAAAAGAATTGTTACACATTACAAATAAGGTTCATCGAAGCTTTCACCGATTTAGCATTCCATTTTTAGGATCTACTGCGCAATTTGGCATGTATTTCTAAAAATCAAAGACATTTTTCCCTGTGTAGAGGACCTTTCAGATAATGCGTATCGTTTCTTCGCCCACAAAATGCGCATCTTTAATAGGGCTCTCAACTTCAGTTGCTATCCATGTTTTGGGCATGTGGTATGGTGAACCCAAAAAGTTTTGTGCGTATTGTCTATGTGAGAATGTCTAAAAATAAACGCTTACCAAATTTTAATGCCACTTTCAATGTCAACTGTTACGTATTTCGGCCAGCATTTGTGGCAGGACTTGGGTTTAGGAATGCAGACGCTTAACCCGTAAACACAGACTCTATTTTCGGGGCAGTGCAAGGCGGTGCTTTGAGCTGTTTTTGTCTTTTACGGCTAGGGGACGAGAACTGGGATTGGGGAAGTAGTATATCACTTACCAAATGGCTGTCAATGAGTCAATTGTGACGACAAGTGGCTGACATTTGAGACAGGACACTGGACTTTTGATTGCATGTCGCTACAATGTTAATTATACCATAATTATGCGAATCAAAGCGGTACTAAAAACCACCCAAAAAAAGAACTCATCGAGGGAGGCCGAACCCATCGAATTCAATCCACGAAGTGCAACAAATCGGAACGGAAACAGATACGTACTTGTAGCTACGCAGAAATAATTGTCGGGAAATCAATAAGCCACGCCCCACGCCCCCGATTTTCACGGCGCGTGCGAGTAATCAAAATGACATTTCTTTTGCCTATGACGCCGCAATGAAGTATGCCGTAAAATAATTCATTCAATTCACTGACGACCGATGGTCTACTATATATTATAGGATGTACATATAGCGGGTCGCCATGTGTGTAGGTAGTTCATGCTCCTGGGTGATGTCCTTGGGGTCTATTGCATTGATTTGTGCAAATCAGCAGCCTAATCACCAGCGATACGTTAATTGGATCAGGAAACACACACATAGATTGGGCAACAAATGTCAGCATACTGGACAATTACTGTTCCAAACACATTTAAATATTATCGTAAAGTATAATTAAACATGAACAGCGGTCGGGGCACTAATATCCATGACAACACATCAAGTGTTCGCTTCAAATAATTTATAATTAACCATAATGTCATGAGGTGGTGGTGGAGCAGTGTTTAATATACCGCGCACAGAGTTCAAACCCCACACCCCGCAGGCAGGTCATATTCATTAATTTGTAATTAGGATAATTTAGTTGGTCCTAGTGCGGCCCAAGATTTGTGGCCATGTGTTGGTTGAGATTAACTGATTGGTTTGTTTATAGAGGTAGGGGGTTCCCAAAACAATAAAGAGATACAGATATCAATTATTTTGGTAGTACCCAAGGCGCTTAGGTTGTTTTCCATACAAATAAATACAAGATATTTCAATTAACAACACAAGATAGGGTTTGTTTCTATGCCAAAAACAAGTACATTATTTCGGTCTTGAATATTCTTTAAACCATTTCCTAACACTTTACACAAAAGGATTCAGAAAAACCAATATTAAAAATGGTTTTTTTAGGGAAACGCTATTTTAATAAAGTTATTTAAAGACCTTTTCTTAATTCCACAATTTATTTCTACATAGACCAAGGTGAATTGTTGAAAATATATTTGTATTCACAAATTTAGCTCTGGAATGCAATTTGTCTGCATTTCCAACGCTGTTGAATAGGAAACCGAATCAACCTAACATTTCTCCACATCCGGCGGGAAAGAGTGAAGTGTAGGGAGGGGAATTCCCGAACTGCCGGCAGTTTTTAAAATACAAGTTAAGGGCAAGACGGGGGGCTTAATCGAATTTCAACTGCAGCTGCAGCTTTGAGAAAATGCCGGCGAGGACAATGCTGACAATCTGTTTTTATGCAAATTCCCTGTGGCCGATGGGCTGCCGCAGTTGCCTTCCAATGGAATCCGCCTACAAGGCTCAGCCATCCTCAGCATTCCAATGGTGATTTAAGCATAAAATACAAATTTACACAATTCAATAGCAGGTGTATTCAATACTTTTTATCATTATTACTTTAAACGTATAAATATACTTGTCAGTTATTTAAAGTAGTTGTCTTTAAAGAACATATTGTATCTATGTACGTGGTTGGCAAAAAAATATCTTCGGGTGGAACTTTACGTACATTATTAAAAAATCTAAATTTTATGATATCCACAAATCCATCACTAAAGATTATTTCGTAGAGGATTTAGATTTAGAAATTCACTTTTCTTGATATTTATAGAACCTAATAACCATAAACAAGGGAAAACATGGCAAGCTTCAAAAGAAATGTTAATAAATGCAACAAAAATAATAATTTAGTTATGTTAAACATTACAAGCTTGAATAAGAGGCTACAAAACCTAAAAAAATTGTTTAGGACCCAGTTTTATTTCTCTTTATAGCAGTTAAAACTCGATTTTCCCCGCCAGCCCTGACAATCTTTTCGGTTTTCCTTTGCTTTTCCCACGCGACTTAGCAACGGGCCTTTGTGTGCCACTTAACGATGCGCAATGGAACTGTTACATTTCATTACTGTCATTACAAGGGATTGCCGCTGCTTTTGGCCATACTCCTGTTGGCCAAGTTGTTGTTGGGCCGGTCAGCCTGCCGCCATTTTGGTGACGTTGATGAGTCTGATATTTATTTGTTTGCGTTGTCGTTTGCTTGATTTGGTCTTGATGACGAAAAGCAAACTTTGGTAAACTTTTGTTTCCCTCTCGGTTTGTTTTCTTTGCCTTGTTTGTCGAGTTTACCTCTGTTAGATCATAATTGTCCCAGGCACCGTTGCGCTTTGTTCTTGGCCGTACACTTAACTCGGCAAGGACAAACTTGTAAATTAGCATAATATCGCTCGTCATGATGACGATGCTCGGTGGGCGGTGGGTTCATAAATTAACAGCGCCCACGATCTGCCACCGAAACTTATCCGTTGACCTAGCCACCTGCCGAATCAATGGCCAAAAACTAAACGGAAAGCAATTACAAGATCAAACAACATAATTCACTTGGCCCGGTTAAATGTCACCTGCCACGCCCACACACGCCCTTCGAGTCCGTTGCCCATCCCCCTGTATCCTATCCCTACTTCTCTTCAACTTCCAACTAAGCACATAGATCATTAAAAGCAAATGTTTACCATTCGCGACGTGGGCGCCTGTTTGAATTTCAATTTCTCGCGAAAATCGAGCTTGGGTTTTGCCCAAGATATCATGTCATTCGAGCCCCAGCTCATTAAACATGTAATGGCCCCTCATTAAAAACAATGTATTAAAGAATATGTATTACTTGGCATTGACAATTGATATATCGAAGTAAATATGTTGTTACTAAACTTTGACAATTTTATTAATGTTCGTTGACAATTGGTAAGTAAGTACAACCTTTATTTGAGAATGATATAATTGCTTACATGTGTTGATTTATCATTGGCTAATGGTAAACGTATTATACATATAAAATCATTTTTAAGATTGTTTTACAAAACAGTGAATGTTGAATGTACATCACAGCAAATTGAACGGATAATTTCCATTGTAAACAAGTAATTTCAATTTATTTACATTTATCACGAACAGAAATACCCCATTTATGTATTTATTTTCAGGTCGATGCGAATAAAATTGTGAAATTATATCAATTCCCACCGGTTTTTCACCCTCGGAAATTATTCCCAGTTCATCCAGCAGATTATATCCTCCATTTCCACTTGATGTTTGCTTTTATAAACCAGATATTTGCGAGTATAAAAAGAGTCTTAACGCCTGTCGCTTATTGACATATGTGCGGGTTCGATTATTTTTAGACTTTTATTATCGGGGGAGTCGAATCCGCCCACTAAATCGACACCGCTTATAAAGCGGCCCAATCCGTTGATCTATTTCACAGGCAAACATCAACTTATTTGCATTGCTAGAAAGCCCACTAAAATGGCACTTACATGTGTGTATTTTTAGAAGGCTTTCTAAAATAGACAAAATTTAGGTATATTTTAACGCTGTGACTTAACACCGGCTAATTGACAAGTTGAGAACGAACTGACAGGGGATTTAATTAAGCCCAAAACTGTGCTCGAGTGCGTCTTGGTCCGGCCTAATCTCGTTAGCTTTAATTAGACTTGTTTATCAGACACATACGCTTATCCGCTCCGATTGCAGGCGACACACTTTTGGCATCCTTTGTCCGCTCGGGAGGAATGTCCTTTGCCCAGCAGGACGCACCACCAGGCAAGGACCGTCCAAGCGGTCCTCATAATGACAACTAATTGGGAATGGGCCTGCAATTGTGTGCTGTGGCTGCCTTGCGCCACATGCTTAACACTCGAATTATCTCAAAATTAACTAATCCTGGGCCCAAAGCCGGAAAGAAAGTGGTCGAGCTCTGTCCATTGTGCACTAAGAAAAACCCTTGTCCATTATGGCACATATCATAAAGGGTTACGAAGTAAATACAACAAATTAAATCACAAGCGACATATTCAAAAAAACATTATAATATCTTGTCATAAAAATGTTTTAGTTCCGAAAAAATTAAAGGATAACATGAATGTTCCCAAAATCTTTTCCTTTTATCTATCGTCCAAAACTTGTACTGAGTTCCTTAATAATTCAAACCGAGAATAATTCCGAAAAATGTATTACTTCCATAAAATTTAAAGATAAAGATGGGTGATCCCAAAATCTTTTCCTGTTTTTTATCGTTCGGAATTTGTATAGATTTGCATAGGGATTTCAATATAGATAGTTTAAGATATATCTATGTCTCCCCCAAAATAAAAACTTTAAGAATTTTATTTTATTAATAGACTTTAAATAAGATGAAAAGTAGACATAATAAGACTAATACCTATTATATGCAAAAGTATTCTAGTAAGTATTCTCATATGATTCTTAAAGATTCTGTTAGATTTACGTTTTATCGTTCCTTTAGATCCAAATGTTATAAGCACTGTTGTACATATAATCCTAGGTATAATGATTAGTAATTTCAATATTATATTGTATAAAAAGTACAAAGTATTTTTTTCCGTGCTTAGATAATGCATCAGTTGGCATTCCATTCACACAAGCCAAAAGGGCGAGAAGAGAGATTGAGCCGGCGAAATGAAGAGTAGTCTCTGGCCAGAAGACCAGTCTGCATAGGCATTAATTATTGGAATGGGGCTGCCAAAAACCGGACATCACATTGCCGTACAATGCCGGAAAATTTCCATACTTTTCTGTACATTTCCGTACCGTGTTCGCACTTTAATCAAGCCAAAGTCTTGCGAGTGGGCGTGGTCAGTCATTTTGAAGTGAACTAAAGTGGCACGTGCACCATGCTGCTATTTTCCACTTTTTTGCTATTCGCTCTCCTCTAAATTTCCCCAGAAGTGGGCGGAAAGGTGAGCGCTAAGTGTGTGCTGAAAATGCTTTTTGAAACTTTCACAGCGGTTTGTCATAATTTGGCCCACACGTCCCGAACATAAATTCGCAAATGAGTGGGCCAGAAAACAGATGCACAGTGGAGCAACTTGGAAAGATTGTATTATAGTTATTATAATATCATATTGTATAAGCATATGAAAAATAATTAAATTGCACTCTTATCAAATCTCTTTCAAATCGTGGTAATACCAAAAACTAGTCAACTACAACCATTATGCACTCTATACCATACAGTTCTCTGCCATTATTTTTAACCACAACACATCTGCAGCTGATTGGCCTTCAGGCACACTCACGTTCGTGTGTTACCACATCTTCGACATGCCTCAAGTTCAGATGGGGCCAACGTTCCTCGGGATCCTTCCGAATTGCAGCCTTTTCCCGTGGTGCTCGCCCACCGAAACGTTTTCCGGCTGAACGAGTTCAGGCCGCAAGAGGCCGCATCGGGCATTCGAAAGGCTTATGTCTGCTTATGCAATTACCCTGACATAAGGATTATCAGGTGCAACACCTTACGGCAAGTTTGCAATCCATCGAATATATAATCGCGTCAGCTGCGCCGCTGAATGCAACGACAGTCTGTCGATTGCAGATTTCGGAAGGCAGAGCTCTAGGGGGCTAAGTACTTAACATTCGCCAGGCAAATATTATTTACGAGCCAAACTAAGGGCACAAATAGGCAGCTACTGCACACAAAAAGAAACTATCTAAAATCTACATATATGTTTTGTATAGAAAAATGGTTCTATACTATTTATTAAAATTTTCCTTCACTTCGTAACATCACAACTGAGCTGACAAAAGAGCAGAATAGTAAGATTATAAATATCTTCCATTTTAATTAGTATAATAAATATTAATTATGCAAAATTGGTTAAAAATAAATTTTAAAAAAATAATAATTTAACCAATTTATGTTCATCTTATCCGGAAAGTTTCATTAATTATAGCTAAGTTACTGATTTCTTAGGCATAACCTATAAATTATAGGCCTTTTGGGGACAGTTTTTTCAATAAAACCCTTTATTTTACAAAGTATTTTCTTGTTGTGCATGGCAATAAAGCTGAAATGGGCTTTAAATGAAATTTATTTTATTTATCAACTGAATCATAAATAAGCCAAAGACATACACCCGCGCCATGTGGCTCCAACTCAAATACTGACAAAGGGGTTTTTCCTCCCTGTTTCTTGTTCTTTCTTCTTTTTTTTGGCAGAAGTCAAGAATTTTCCATTTGTAATACAAGACTTTTCGAGGGCGTTTTGCCAGTCAATGGCGCACAAGTTGAACCGACCGGCATATATGAATGAACCCCGCTAAGTTTCTTGTGGCGAACGGGTCGGATGAGTAATATTTAGTATAGGATGCAACCTTTGGGCCGCAAGTGCAATAACTGCCGGCTCAATTGATTGAAAAGCCATTTGTTCCGCCCACACACTCATCGGTTGACATAATATAGGGATGTGTGTGGGCAAAGGCAGAAAATAGGATGCCAGTAAATATCCATAACTGATTGCATAGCGAGTGCTAGCGTATTATGCATGTCTCAGCCGACATATCCCGCTGGCTCTTGCATGCAACCGGCCCCTTTTTAATGTGGTTCATTGCCTCGACTGACAGCTAATGAACATGTAAGGGTTACCGCAGGAAGGCGGCTTAATGCCAATCTGAATTATTACGGCAAGTGTGCGTTGGCGATTTCCGCACACGCTGCAGTTAATCTCAGTGGGTGGTTTTGGTTGGTTGGGGGGTGGGGTGAGTGTTTTTCCACCCGCCGAAGCGAAAACTAAGAATAGTTTTGCGTTTTCTATCTGTGCACAAACATAAATTTCACACTCGCATAAATTCCATTAAGAAAAATCAGCAAAGCGCGACAGGCATACACAATAAGGGAAAACCGCAGTTGGGCTAAGGGGGGAGGTTGGAAAAACTAGAACGCCCACGCTCTCTGGAAATTTTCCTTATATTCGTTTCTATTTTCTTTTTTTTTCAAAGTGCTGCTGCTGCGTCAACTGTTTCCATCCAAAAGAGCCAGCGACACTGTCATAAAACGAAACTTAATGGCGAGCAAGGGAGACGGTTGGCCGGATTGGGTTCGAGATAGAGAGGGCCAGAAGCTCAATAGACCCATTCGCTGGTAGTGGTAGTACTTTTACAAGAATTTTACCACTACAAATATTTGGAGTATGAAAACAACGGGCAGCAAAAACAATAATAGCAATAACAAAGGCACGCAACGCCCACGCGAAAAATCTCTACGACTCTCTGACTGCCAACTAGCCACTTTCACACACACACACTTTCTCAATGAATGATTTTTCAAGCCCCAATCGGCCAACACTAACGCCAAAGACCCAAGGACAAATGGAAATCGAGGGGGTGGGGGGGGGGGGGGGGGGGGGGGGGGGTGGGGGTGGGGAAATAGTGGGTGGCTGGGGGTTTGGGCCAACGACAATGGCGCGTAGGCGTTTGCCGCCAAAAATGCTGCCGGCAAATATGCAGCCCCCCGCAAAAATTCCACCCCTTTTTCGGCCACCCCATTGTTCCATTCAGAGAGTTTTATAGCGTATATTGCACGGCGGAATGTGTATGATGTCAACTGCTCAGTTGGCCACAAGCACTAACTGTTTTAATAGCCCACTTTACCGGGATTTCCTGGAGCCCAGGGACACCTTTATTCATTAGGCGTTTATATGATTTGAACCAAGCTCTTTATGCAGCTATGACAACGGGCTGAAAATGAATAAATGAAGATATACTATGAATGTTAATATAAAAGTAGACTTTACTATAATAAATAATAAAATCAAGTACCAATCAAAACGTTTGATATTATATATATATAATAATATATATATTAAATATTCCCTTACCTATTAGTCATTTAATAAAGTGCCATAGGGGCATAATTTCCGGTTTACCTGATGTCATTTGAGAGTGGCTTACATAATCATAGTTCGGGGAAAGTTTGTTGACTGTGGCAACATCGTTAATTGAGGGAATTACTCCTGCACAGGCATGAGAAATTCCGGTTAATTGGCGAGCAAATATTTATAATTACAGCTGACCGCCGCTGGTTTCACTTGGGCATTTGCATTTTTCAGCGGAAACAGCTTTGGACTTCATTGAAATGTATCTCTGTTTGGGTATCCCTTTCGTTATCAATGGAATTTTAATTGGCACATTTTCACACTTTCTGATCTATATAAGTATCAATTTGTTTTGGTATCCTTTTCAGAATCAATTTAATTTTAATCAGCACGTTTTCACACATCCAAGTTGTACTTAAACCAGTTAAATAATTTAATAAATAATAATTGACTTCATTTTTTTCGAATTTTTTGCATGTACAACATATCAATTGGTATCTATATTACAGATGTATCTATATCTGCTAATTGCTGCCATAAAGGTGTGCTGATGCCGAAAATGCCGGCCAATGGGTTCGTGGGATTTTTGAGTTCGCCAAGCTGCCATGTTGCCATGCCAAAATGCGCTTTTTGCTGACTGTACTCGAAAAATTTGTGTTCAGCTCTTGGATGTTGGCCAAAAAGTGTGCGAGTGTGTGCGTGTACGTGTGTACGTGTGGGCCAAGAATACAGCGTTGACAATGGCAAGTCGCAAGCAAAGGAGCGGAATGTGGCTTCCGTTTGTGCGGAAGTCGTCGCCATCTTCTTGCATTCGGTCATCCTGCGCCCACTCGATGATGCCTCCCCCCCCCCCACCAGAACCCCATCCCGGTTGGCTTTTCCAGATCCGGAAAATCACGGGAGGGGGCGTTGTGTTTTGGGCAGAAATTATGGCGGCATTTGCCACAAATCGTGCGTGTAAAGTGATGTCATGGCCTGGAGTCGCAAGTCGCAATTCGCAAGTCGCAAGTCGAATGTCGAAGTGCATGCGTCAGCATTTGCGTATGATGCAATAGTTGTCTTGGCCAGTCCAGGAAAGAAAGGAGAAAGGAAAGGACTGCGTTTTGCATCGCACAGATACCTGATGTCATGCCAGGATTTTCCAGGACACTTGACAGTCCTGAAATCATTTTGTCAGCCCCTGTTTACTCGCATATTTCATAAGAAGATATGCCAAAAAGGCCCGGGAAAGGCGACAGATGCAGACAGTCGGCCGAGGGGAGAAAGTAGAAAGTAGGGGAAAGCAACAGTCGCCGTCGTCGTTTACTGTTCTCATTGCAATAAACTTGAGCACTTTGTGCCGCCTTGTCATGAATATTTGAACAACGCAAAACGGCGACGTTTTCAAACCCCCCACCTCAAGTGTCTTTTTTTTTGTCAACAACCTGAGTTGGTCCTGTTTTTGTTTTTCTCGCTTCTTTTGCGCGTTTGTTGTTTATGCGGCTCCCTGGGCTATTTATAATTTAGAAGAAAAAGCATTTTCGGTAATTAATTTTTGTCAATTAAATTCTCCAGGGCAATTTTGAGTGTTCAGCTTAGAGTTCATGGGAAAATCGCAGAGCAAAAGCTCCACTTATGTGGCCATAAAAAAAAGAAATTCCTAAGTACCCCATAGACAGAATTACAGATGCAATACGTTTAAGTGGAGGAGTACTTGACTTGGCTCAACCACCCCCTCAATGTTTTATATGCATATTTATATTATACACACATCAGAAGTTAGACATATTGGGTTTTCCATTAGCATGAAATGCTCTTTCGAAAACAAGGTAAACACGTGGGATCTGGCATTTCTTTATTCACTTTTTTCGCATAACCCACTGATTCAGGTGTTCCCGTGGCGTATACGCAATGTTATGTTAGGCAAAAAAAAAACAGGAGTTGTCCCTTCTCCATTAAGCCCACCAATATTTATATGTGTTTATACAAATAAATATTCGCATATAGGCTGACATTTGGTTTATTGAGGCAAATAAAAAGGTTGACAAGTCGGGCGGCAATAATACAGGCAAAACGGCAACAATCTTTTTAGGGGTCCCACATGGCCTACGAAACTCGGGCAAACTCAATTAGCAAGTGCCAAAGAGGGCCGCTAAACTTTTTTCCCTTGATCCCAAAAAAAAGGAAGCAAAGAGAAATTGTCAAAGTTATTTCATTGCCGGCCAACAAATTAATTTGATATATGGGATAGGCGTTGAGGGGTATGATGTGAATAACCTGGAAATGATCTACTTGCCCTTTGGATCGATTTTGATTCGAGGCATAAAGATTTTTAAGGCAGACTTGAACTTTATATTCCTTCAATTTCAGACGCATTTGGTGGGCGATTTGATGGTTATGCCCAGCATCAGAGGCATCATCGTTATCATTGCCAACGTCATCGCCGTACACGGTGTACCCCTACCACACAATCCAACCCATCTCATCTCATCTCATCTCATCCGATCCCATTCCATTTAATCTCGTCTTGCCAGCGGAGCGTACAGTGTGCAGCGCACTTTTCGTCTGCTTTCCACTAATTAAATCCGCTTTCACTGTGGCCGTGGGTTATATTTGATTTTTATGCGCACTTTTATATACGGCCGCATAGCATAGCATACTTCTCAGCGCGGGCCCCATAAATCAGCGCTGTTAAATCAAAGCGCAAAACCAAACTGACATGCATTACGTATTTATATCTGGGCGAACGAAGGCTGAAAAATATGCAAAACATTTAGATATTTATATGAGCATATACATATATGTAGTAGGTATATGTATCCGTATCCCCATCCCCCTTCCATAAGTGTATGCTGGATGTCCTCTGGGTGCTCTTACGCTTGGCTTCGGCCCTGCTACATTACGGCCGACTGTTTTTATGGGCTTCATGATGCAAACCGAGGCGGGGAGACGGCTTTAAAAAGTCATAAATGCCGCCAGCTGAAATACATTTTCCGATAAATGCTCGTCGCAAAGGTGGTCGCTCAGTCAATGGGTTAAGTGCTCGGAGGCACGTGTGTTACCATACTGAACCGAACTGAGCCCATCTCCGGATCCCGACACTTTCACTCTCACCTCGTCTAAGGGTCCGCATCGCCACGCGCTGATGCACATCGTCAATTTTTAACGAGCAAGTTTTACGTGACCTCCGCCGCCCAACCGCCGACGCACTTACTCCCTACTCCCATCTCCAAACTTCTTACTCTCAACTGCCAACTTCCTACTCCCTTGTTCCTGGGTGACGTCATTGGGGACTTAAAGCCACCGACCGTCAAATGTCATATCAATAGAGGTGCTCTGAGGTTTAACGCCCCCAGCCCCGAAAGCCATTTTAAGATATATGCCTTACTCCACTTGGGTCATGACATAAGCAATCTGGTAAAAAAAACAATAAAGAGATTAAAATTCTTGAAAAATTCCCCCAAGTGTGCGAAATATGTTAGCCTAAAAGTGGAATAGTAAATTTTATTTATATTTATATTTGTCATATGTGGTTGTGGTGTGCAATTATTATAAGCTGCATTAATACTCTTACTAGAACTACTATTCAAATACTCCCTACTCCCATCTCCAAACTTCCTACTCTCAACTGCCAACTTCCTACTCCCTTGTTCCTGGGTGACGTCATTGGGGACTTAAAGCCGTCGACCGTCAAATGTCATATCAATAGAGGTGCTCTGAGGCTTAACGCCCCCAGCCCCGAAAGCCATTCAAGATATATGCCTTACTCCACTTGGGTCGTGACATAAGCAATCTGGTAAAAAAAACAATAAAGAGATTAAAATTCTTTAAAAAATTCCCCCAAGTGTGCGAAATATGTTAGCCTAAAAGTGGAATAGTAAATTATATTTATATTTATATTTGTCAAAAGTGGTTGTGGTTACTAGAACTACTATTCAAATACTCAAAATTTTAATACAAGTTATATATACATTACTTATATTAAATATACAGAAAAAAATAACCAAGAAATGTGTTTTTACCACTTAGCATTTAGTAATATTAATAATATAATTTAATATTGATAATATAAGTTTTTGATTTCAAATTGATATAAGACGTTTTGAAAACTTTTATACCTAACGCTTTACAACTTTTATATCCTACAAACTAAGTTCTCGGTAAGTAAGGAAAAGCGAAAAGCCAGGCGAGATTTAAAGCGATTAAAGAGTTCTTACCAACGTATTTTACATTCGAAATACCCACCAGTGTTTCCGCTCACTTTGTAAATGTCACTTCCCGCTGGCAGTAATTAGAGAAACGGGATTCATATGCTCAACGGGATAACCAGGTGAAATACGAAAGGGAAATTTAAAATCAACATTTTTGGCATAAACGTGGTCGTAGGAAAATGTAAATGGCTTAGCGTGATAATTACACTGCGTTACAAAATGATACCTTTGTTTGGGTACCTCGCTTAAATATGTTCATAAAAATTCCCCTGCAAAGTAGTTCTGAAAGGTTCGACCGCAAAATGGGAAAAACAACAAGTACATGTCTGCAAAGTCCGAAGCCCTAACTTAAAATAACTTAAACATTTTTACTCCGAGGAGACATAAAATTGGACCTAAAATAATATTATTGCCAACTTCTTTTTAAAGGTTCGGTGTTATAACTTATCATATTATGTTTGTCTTTTCTTTATTATAATCACACTCTTAGAAGGGATTAGATAAGATCAAAGTCAACGGAATGCATTAAGCCTTTATTGAGGTAATTTTTTGGTGTTACATAGTGTTATAATGTCTGGACTTGAAAGAATCACTTTCATTTCTACGTTGGTTCTATAAATGTTTATAGTGTCCTTTTTGCTTCTTTTAGCAAACGCTGAAACAGTGAATAGAAAAGAAGTCAGAAACTGGAGTTCATTGAGATGATACCGTCACCTGTGGAAGGTTGTCCAGGGACTCTCCAACTTTCGCATCGCAATAAACGCGTATGAAACGCCCGATGGAATATTTCTTTATACATAAACGATATTTGCGTACACTTTGGCCGGGGGAACTGCGATTGCTTTGTGCCTCCTCTTCGCCTTTTATGCAGGAAAACGAGTGTCGACGACATCGTTTGTCGGGCAAATTGAAATTTTATTATAGTCAGCTTATGTGTGCCGTACAATAAATTCTCATTTTGTATAACCAACAACATCGAGATTAAGTTGGCGAAGGAAATGTGGATGGTGGCGTCTCGGCGGGCAGGTGGCTTGATTGAATTGACACGGCAGAGCCCACCTGGAATCCCTCACCTGGATCCCATTCCCGCTGAAACTACTCTCCACCTTATGCGGCCCCCAACTCCGACTCACCTTTGATATTTCAGGCGGGATAAAGAGTGGCAGCGCAAAATTGAATGAAAATATTAAAAAAAAAAAAGGAAAAAACAAGGAGAAAAAGTACAAAATTAATGTACATAAATGATTTTCGCTGACTGCACAATTTCATTTATTTGCGAATAATTTCATTTAGCCCATAATTTCATAACGCGCTGACATTAAAGAACGGATAAAGGCCTTTTGGTGCTATGGTCAAATGATTTGGTGTATCCATGGGGCATACACAAGGCGCGTCGAAGCCCAAAAGGATACTCGTATCCTTTGGGCTCGGGCCCTTTTGTTTGTTCTTTTGCTTCTTGTAACTTTCCTATGTCCGCCGGGTGTTTTTTCTTTGGGGAAGAGGCAGGCTTTTCCTGCAGTTTGCCAAAGCGTGAACTTTGCTTAGGCCCCCGAAAGGTTCTCGAGTGGCCTTTTACGGCCCCCTCCTGGGGGAGAACCCTTTCCAACTTTCCACCTTTCCACCTTTTCACCTGTTGCTTCCTCTTGGCAACTCCTCCCCCAAGACGCAAAGCAATTTCTTGCGCGTTTTTTCGGCGCGCTCATTAATTTAAAACCAGTTGACTATGTCAAATGACTTTGCCTCGGGCAGATGACAGCATCAGAGACTCGCAACTCGAGGAGTTCCACCGCGAAAAGGTCAGCTCTGAGTTGCAAAAGTTGCGGTTGCCCCATCCGATGCACTTTTCACCTGACACGTGTCGTTCGTCCACGTGGAGTGGGTTAAGTCGGGGGAGTCAAAGTGCAAGAGCACATGGAAAAATAGTCAGCACTTACAAAACATACTTCCTTTCATTGCTAAAAAATGTATATACCATTGATTACATTTTTGATAAGGGACAGCATTATAAAAAAGCTGTTTATAAAACCTATTGAAAGTTATTATCTTTACTGAAAATCCCTCCCTTGATTATATATATATTCTTTCCAGTTTTATGTTAAGGGACATCATTAGCAAACTGTTTTATTTATTTTTCATTGTAGGTAATAAAGTTTTTGCAACCAAATTAACGCCCTTTTTTATGAAGTACATTTTGTATAGTGCAAAATCGTCGGAAAGAAATGTTTTAAAGCCGTTTAAGTACAACAGCCCAAGAAAATGTAATCAATAAACAAACAACTAACCAAGGAATAGGTTTGGTACAAAGAGAAATTAAAGTAAATGCTGTTTAAAATACCAAAATTATATTTCCACCTGTTTGATTAGATTTGGACTTATTTATCCAAGCTCCAAACTAATTAAAAATGTTTTTCAAATTCCATTTTAGAACTCAACTGGTGATGGACAACTCGTGCGGCTCTTTGTCCAGTGTGCTGTATTGTTTTAGCACGAAGAGTGGAAGTGCGGCGACAGGTGTCAGCGACAGATTGTGTTTCCTGGGAAGATGGCATTTTTATGCACACGTAGGAGTAACAGCATCCACAGCCACCTGGCCAATCGGTTTTTGGATTCTTTGTACTTTTAAGAGCTTTAAATATATTTTGGACTGGTGCGAGCGTATTAAATATTTAGGGGTCTCTAGGAATTTGCCAGGCAAATAGCCGCAGAGCAAGCAAACCCGAAACAAGCAGAAATAAAATGCCACATGGAAAGTGGGCGGGGCAGTGAGTGGGGGCGGCAGGGGCGGAATGGCAAATGAAAGGAAGCGGAAACGCTGGGGCAGAAGTCGAACGAGCAACAGGAAGCGCCGGGCAGACAAGCACACAAACACACAAACACACAGACAAACAAACAAACGCTCGTGCACACTCCAACACACGTGGACAACAGAGCACTTTTATGAAGCCAGCAACAAAAGCCAGAAATAATAACAAGCTAGCTCTAGAAGCCTGTCTCCGTCCTCCGCCGAACGAGATATTCCGTACACTCTGTATATTCCGTACTATTCTCCACTTTGTCGTTACCAGAAACAAGGCGTGACACAGTTGTTGCACTTACAACACCCTCAAACACAGAGGAGCACACCATCCCGCATTGGGTCAGCAGGCAGAGATGACAGCTAGGATCTATTATGAAAGCTATGAAGGGGCTAAAGTAAGAAATCTCTAGGGAACTCAATTATGAGGTCTGTATTATTTCTAATGTATATTTTAAAATTTAAATTGATCAAAATAGGATGTTCCAATCCTTAAGAGAGAGGGGTTTTCCTTATATAGGCACATTGTATAATTTTGTTTATCTTAAAATCTGCGTGCATAAGATATATTATTATAGAAAAGCTAATCAATAAATTGATGCATATTATAAGAACAATTTAAATTTTATAAATTAAGTAATGAATCAAGTTTTGTATCCTTACATGATTAGCGTTCGTAACCTTTTTTGAGATTTAAATCACTAATATCCCCTTTTTGTTGGTTTTTTAAAAATTGGTTAATGAAATTACACATATTTCGATAACTCCATTTCAGCTTGAACAGTGCGGCCAGCGTAATTAATAACACAGTTCGTGGGCATCACTGGCAGCACATGGTGCTGGGTCGTGTCTTATTTATAGACCCAACAGTCTGTCCTCCCGGGCTTTGTGTCAAAGTCAGCCTGTCAGATGCATCAAGTCGAGTTCAGTTCCCTGAAGTTTCGTTTCTAGTCCAGAGTGTAACTGCAGCCAAGTTGGACATCTGTTTGCACTTTTTGCCCATTGTCCGTTGTCCCAAGTACATATATATGGAGTTTGCTCTGGACAAGCTGTGTGGCAAAGAGCATAGCTAATAACTAGTTGACAGGAAGAACAATGAAACTGCATTTTCGGGGAAATTGCCTTGAGCCCTAAGTAATTGAGATCTGGCTCTATTGATTGCAGCACCTCACCGATCGTATGAGTATCCAAAAAAAAATCCTGTTCGGGCGCCATTTGTTCCAATTTGTATGCTGGCTGGGCAATTTGACTGCTATTAAAATTGCGATTTTCTGTGCAGTACATTGAACCCAGTAAGCAGAAAGGAAAAGGAAATTACTTATTGTTCGCCTGCCATGTTTTCTTTTTTTTCACTTGTGGCATCAGTTACAGGCTGCCACTTACCTTTCGCTTTTCAGTTATTGCCTGGGGATTTGCTGAGTTTTGGGGAATTTTCAGCCAGTTCAATGCACAGCAACGAAGTTGAAAGGTCGCAATTTAAATTTATGGCCAGGTTAGCTTTAACCCACTGCACTTCGAAAGAAAGTTTTTCTTGTACTTTTGCTGGCAACTTGAGAAAAGTAATTAATGCGCGATAACCGTTTGTTTTAATAAGCCGATTCTAATGGACGCTAATTTAAAATCCAATCCACCACCTACGAAAACGCCAATTATGTATTCACATTAATGGCATTAATTAGCTGCGTGGTTTATTTAGTATGGTGCAATTAAATATTAGCAGAAATTTAATTAAAAGCTCGTTCGTCGTCGAACAACAGTTTAAAGTTTAATTTACATTTCAAATTGGGCTCAAAAAGTATACGAACTAAAATTTGTAAATTATTTATTATTGTTTAAATGTTTGATGACATTGGCTTTCGCCACTTACATTTTTTCGTTACATCAATTAAAATGAACTCATTAATTGATTATTTATGTCAAAAGTTAAGGGCACAATGAACAATATTAAAGTAAGTTATTAAGGTTTATCAAACCAATTTTTTTAACAATGCAAAAAGTAAACCAAATGAATTGGTTCCATGACGTTAAAAAACTTGAGGGAACTCTACTCAGGCGCCACCTAGCGGAGCGAGGTGGTACGACTGAAATGGCAGTCTTTTTAATAAATGTAGATAACCGAAAGTTTTAAAATATAAAGATGTCGTCAAAAAAACCATTCTCCATTTACACTGAAACACAATTCGGTAATCATTAGGTTATGACGAAGCAAAAGTTTTTTAATTCAGTTTTTTTTTTTTTAAACCAAAACTAATGGCAAAGAAATCGGACGAAATTAAATATGGTAACTGGTATAAAAATATATATACCTTACCCAAATTCCTAAATATTTTTGTATCATTTTTTAAATTATTTAATGTCAAAAAAATAAAACCTATATAAAAATCGGGTTACCCTGCAATTTTACCACCGTGCAGGGCTGCAGCACTACGATCGAAATGCGGTCATACTAAAACAGCTGACTTTCGCAATTTGGAGATTTGTTTATAATCTTGCAATTGGAATTTTGTGAGTGAAATCTACTTAACTGCCGATCGATCAGTGTGCCTAGCCAGATTCTTCAGAACAGTAAACTAAGCAATGGAACAGGAAAGCTGCAGTAATATCAGACCGAAGAGAAGTCCATGGCAGGATGACGGGTCCTCCGTCACGGTCTTCTACGAATTCGTCTCCAAGAACGTGTCCATGCCCTCTGACCTGGGTGAACTGATCGCTTACGTGTTGCTTCTTGTCATTACGTGGTACACACTGCTCTTCGCCTTCCGGTTCCTGCTCTCCCTGGTGAAACCCGTCCTGGTGGTGCTGGTCGCACTGTTCGTCTTCCGGTTCCTGCGGTCCTTCGAGTTTGAGGACATCATAGATCTTGGCTTCACCATCCTGGGAATGGTTGCCAATCTGGTGGTATCCGTCGTGTCCAAATTCTTGGAGTTCATTCTAAGATTTTTTAGTTAAAATATGTGTGTAGGTTCACCAATCCACATTCCTTTGTTATGCGCTCTGTAAATGACATAAACTTCATAAATGTTGCACATCTGTTTATATTTTTTAATAAATATTTTTGTACACTAATAAAAATTGCATTTGTATCAAAAGTATTATAACTATAAGGCAGTCAATGAAATTAGATTAATTTCGCATGCTGTGGGAATCCCCGATTTATTTTTCTTCTCAACCAAATTGAAGAATTACAAGTCAACCAAACATTCTCTTGGGACAAAAATAAAGAAATCAATTATATTTTCAATGTTCCATTTATTTCAATAGTTTAATGTGCATCAAAATCCTGGCATAACCAAATTTGAAACGAATTAGTATGGATTTTTGTAGCACTCCATAATATTAGCTAAGGAATCCACATTAAAGCTTCTTGCGATGGGAAAGTCAGGGGCACCCAACTACTTCTCCTCGCACCACTCGTTCTCCTTGCGCACCTGCTCCTCCTCCTGCGGCGAAAAGTCGTTGCTGATGGCGAAGGTGTCGCGGATGTCCTGCGGTGTCTTGCCCTTGATCATATTGGCCACCGTCTTGCAGGTGACATCCAGCAGGCCCTGGATGTTCAGGTAGTTCGCGGCCAGGATCAGCTCAAACAGGGTGCCCTGGTCCACCTTGAGGAAGTCGGCGTCCCAGGATGAAATGTCATCCGTGCGCTTCTCCTTGTTCTCATCCTCCTCGGCCACCATGGGATCGTCCTTGTGGTAGGTGGCCCAGTGGAGCACCTTCTTCAGGATCAGCGAGTTGACATTCGGCAAGGGCAGGATGCTGTTGTCGCTCTCATCGCCCAGATCCTCGAGAGCGGTGCGAATCGTTTCCGAGCACTTGGCGATCTCCTGGTCGGTATCGAAGATCTCCTTGTCCGCGGACTCCAGCCGAATGATGGGCATTTTCTGCAGAAATCAGATGGAACCCATCCATTAACTCATAACTCGGCACACGCCCTTTTGTTTTCACTTACCTTTCCTGCTCGTGGTTCTCTTGATTTGATACGAAATCGGTTTGATTTATTTGCAGTCGCAGCCAAACAAAATTTTTACACAGAACACGGGTGACACTTAGCTGTGGCCTACTGGCTAAAAATAATATTCTCTTGCCTTCAACTTGAACCGAACTGGTGCGGCGGCCGTCTGACAGCAGGGCGATGGTTAAACAAACAACTTGGCTGCCAATAATTCCCCGAAATATTCAAAAGACTTGGATTCCGTCAGAAGAGGAAGAGGAAGTTGCAAAGAAGAATTTTCGCCGCCAGTGTGTGCACCCCCCTAGGGGAATTCAAAGTTAGCGCCATTAAATGCATCTGGTGTGTAAACACTGCTGATTTTAAAAACTATGTGGCATTAAAAATAAAAACCATTAAACAAATACTACTATATTTTTGGAAATGTAGCTCCTTTGTTTGGTTTTCAGTCATTTACCTTTTTTATTTATTTACTTTTAAAATAAGAATACAAAATTTTCTACACAAAAATTTACAATAAAAGTTTAGGTGCATGTCCTGGCTAACGCACGCAATTGGCTCGCGGTATTTTTTAGTGCATTTCGCTCGTTGCAGGGTTAATTATTTGCAGGCTACACTCCACACTGCTTCCAGCGGATTGGCAAAAAATAACATTAAAATCGCCCTGTGGATAATTGCAATATTGCCGAACCAAAATTGTCTGTGAAATCGCAAATTAGCGGTCAACACTTGCGCCAGCTAAATAATTCGCGGCACCTGCAGTGGGCCAAACGAACCGATTTTCCGGTTAAAAAAAACAGGCGGCGGCGTCGACACGCGGACCCCAAACCGAAGGATCCGAACCAATCAGATCCCATCCGGAGAAATCTCCAGGAGCCACAGGACGGACTATCCCCCCCGCACAAGAGATGGACGTGTACGACGTGAGCGATGATCTGGTGAAGAAGCTGAGCGACTGGAAGCTCATCGGAATCATATCCGGCAAGTTCAACGAGCTGAAGGAGAACCACCGCAAGGTGGACTTCGTGGAGCGGGCCCTCATTGACTTCAAGTACATGGAGAAGATCTTTCTGAACGTAACGCTTCGAGAGGACAAGTGCAACAAGCGGAGCGTCGAGTTCCGGATGCTGGGAAACGAGCAGTTCTCGCTGAAGAACCGGAAATACTTTCAGGTGAAAGCCTCCCCCGTGGATAACCCCCATTTAATTTACTAATTAACCCTGTAATCCTTTCCAGGCCCTGGAGCTATACAACAAGAGCATATGCTATGCCGAACCCAACTCGGAGCACCTGTCCATAGGCTATGCCAACCGCTCGGCGGTTTTGTTTGAATGGAAGCGCTACCGGGAGTGCTTGGCCAATATCGAGCTGGCCAGGAAGGCCAACTATCCGACGAGACTAAGCCACAAACTGGACAAGCGGGAAAGGGACTGCCAGCAGCTACTCGATCAACAACCACCGGATGTGGTGCCCTACGAGTTCAAGCTCAGCTTTGACTCGCACGCCCAGGTGCCGTACATCGCCGACTGCCTGGAGCTGCGCGAATCCGCCGACGAGGGTCGCTTTGTGGTCAGCAATCGGGATCTGGTCGTTGGTGATCTGGTGGCCGTGGAGCAGCCCTTCTGCTCCACTCTACTGCCGCCCATGCGGTACATCCGGTGTGGCACCTGTAAGCGAGAGAACTACCTGACCCTTATACCCTGCGACAGCTGCTGCTCCGTCATGTTTTGCTCCGAGGAGTGCAAGCAACGGGCCATGTCCACCTATCACCGCTTCGAGTGCCCCATCATTGACTTTCTGCACCGCATGTTCAACAAGATCCACGGCATCGCCCTGCGCACCACGCTGGCCGCCCTGGATCTCTATCCCAGCATCGAGGAGCTGATGGCGTTCTGCGAGCAGCCGCAGAATCAGCACAAGTGCGCCTTCGACCTGGACTACGGACAGCTGTCGCCGCAGGAGCATTATCGGGCCATCCACGGACTGGTGACCAACCAGCACCTGCGCTCCGTCTCCGATCTCTTCCAGCGCTCCGTGGTCTGTGCCGTGCTCAAGCACTTCATAATCGAATACACACCGCTCAAGGACCATTTGGGCGGCGAGGAAGGCATGAACTTCTTCACGGATCTGCTGTTCCGTCACCTGCAGACGTCGCCCTCGAATATGCACGGCATCGATCTGGTGGAGCAGGTCAACGAGACCAAGGACGACCAGACGCACTCGTCCGGGGCGTACGCCTTCCTCTCGCTGCTAAATCACTCGTGTGCGCCCAATACTCTAAGGATATACGAGGGTA
Source organism: Drosophila subpulchrella (assembly GCF_014743375.2). Taxonomy (NCBI): domain Eukaryota; kingdom Metazoa; phylum Arthropoda; class Insecta; order Diptera; family Drosophilidae; genus Drosophila; species Drosophila subpulchrella. The sequence goes on from NC_050611.1 coordinate 13,767,707, forward strand.
CCAAGGCGTATCTGTTTGTCCTGCGGCCAATTAAGGCGGGAAATGTGCTCTACGACAACTATGGGTGAGTGGTGGCCAAAGGAGAGGGGGCAAGACTTATATGTATGCCTAATTAATATAGATTTATAGCCTAACACTAATTTCACTGATAATTATCCAAGCATGGCCCAAAACACAGTTAATGGTAACTTATTGGCTATTATATTTCCTCTTCTTCTTCGATCTCATTTCGTATAACTTATGTAACATTTGATAAAAATAGAATATAACTCGATTGTAGCTCCTACTGAAGGTAGATATAAATACTAATAAATATCCTATATTTCAGCGCCCACTTCGCCATCTTCAGCAAGCAGCAGCGGTTAGACAATCTGTCCATGCAGTACCGCTTCGACTGCAAGTGCGAGGGCTGCGAGCTGGACTACCCCACCTTCGGGCGGATGCCCCACAAGGCGACGGTGCCGTCGGTGACCGATGACACGGACATGAAGTCGCTGGGCGCCTACAACTACGACTTTGCGGTGAGCAACTACCGGAAGTACTGCGACTTTCTCACGCAATACGGCGCAGCCTATCCGTGCGAGCAGATCAGCTCCGCGGAGGAGTGCCTGAAGATGGCCCTGCATATCATGGTGGACGCAGTGCCGCTCAAGGCGAAGATGTAAACGGATCCTGCCGCTGGAGAACCAACACCACAACCACCAACACGGACGAACTTTTCCTTTGCTGACTTTGAATGGAGGCAGCGTATTACAAGCGAGACACACAAAATGAGAAGAGTAATTGATTATATATATGTTGTTGCCATAAGTCTGTAGCGCAGGCAGCAGCGCGATGAGGAGCACGCCCTTAACTTTTATATTTGTAATTGTACATTTCGACCTTTGGTTCTATTTTACCTTGCACCACACGCCCCCACCACACATTTCACAGTTGTTCACATAAGTCGCAAGCTCAAAATTCTAACGTTGATTTATTTTTTGATCACAACAATGTCTTCGATGAAAACAAAACAAAAACAAACGAGAACTATGCAACTTACGGCGTTTTTATAATTCATTTACAAAATCCAACTGAACAAGAAATACAATATTTCCTAAACGTAGCTGCTTTGGCTCTAAGGCATTTTGCTGTACAAGTCGAGCAGGTTCTTGTTCAGCGAGGATCCCCCACCCCGAGACATCATCGTTGTCGCCTCCTTATCCGAGGATGGGGTCATGGGCTGCAGCTGGACGAACTCGCAGGCAGAAGAACTAGCTGCTGGATCATCAAAGAGCACGTTGTTGAAGGTCTGCTCGAACTGCTGCTGGAACTGGCGGGCGTTGATGGGCTGCAGATCTTCGCCTTGCGGTGGACTGATGTTCAGCTGGGCGGCCAGTTGATCCATGCTGTTGGGCTCGCGCTGCTGTCGCTCTCGCTGCTCCGCACTCTTCGCATAGATATTATCACCGGCTGATTGGACGTAATCCGTGAAGTACGCCTCATCCACCTCCTTGAAGAAACTCCCGTCCATGGCCTGAAAGCCCATGCGAATCAGCAGTGATATCTTGGTGTTGAAGCATTGCAGCCAGGCCCGATTCGTCTGGTAGATGGACAGCTGCGCCTCCTCCCCGCAGGAGTTCCAAAAGTCCAGTAGCGTGTTCTTCGTAAAGTCAATCAGCATGTGCCGCTTGGCGTCCGGATACAACCTGTTGACCGCATCCAAGTGCCGAAAGGTAATCTCCAGCAGGTGGTATTGATGGCGGGACACGAACAGTTGCCACTTGTAAACCATGGTCATCAGGTTCCACAGTTTGGACATGGATTGCTCATCGAGCCTCATCAAAGAGCAGGTGGCTATGTCATTCAGCATGAACTTGCAATGCTCGGCAGTCAGGAGTTGGCCATTGTTCGATTTCGATCCGTTCAGCAGAGAGTCTATAAACTTTGGCTCGAGCAGTACTGTAGTCACATCGTGAATCACTGTAGGACAATTTATACACAATCATTATAATGTGTGTTTTAAACTCCAAATTTCCATAAGTTTTTTAAGATTAAAGCAAACTTTTAGTTTAACATGGTCCTAAGAGTTTCTAATAAGTATCAGAAAAGGGACTTCATTAAATATTAATTTTAAATTTGAGAAACTCCATTACCATGAATCATTATAAAATAATTTATATACAACCATTTAAATCTTATGTATGTTTAAAACTCAGAAAGTGCCATAAGTTTTTTAGGTTTTAAGCATAATTTTGGTTAGAGTTCCTAATAAGTATCAGAAAAGGATCCAGTTGAATTATTTAATCCTTTAAAATATTTTAAAACTATCAAAGAACAATCTTGAAATGTTTCAAAACTCAAAAAAAAGATACCTTGTACTTGAATATAGTACACTTTAACCTTTGCAAAACACAAAGGACAATTTGCGAAATTCAAGGACATCCTCTAGGTCCAACATTTCAATTATTCTGTGGTCGTAGTTTCTGACTTCATGGAATTCCTTACCCTGAACCGACTTGTCATGTGCAATCTGCTGCGCTTTTAGACGCTGGTCGATCACGTAGAGCATCTCGCATCCCAAGTTGACCAGGATGAAGACATTTGCCCGGGGATTCGACAGTTGGTGCGGATTGAAAAGGGCCATGGTTCGGCGGCAACTTGAAGGCACGGGTGGCGATTGCAAACTAAACTGGTAAGCCGAAGACTTCGCGGAGCACGCAAGGTTTGGGTTTCGTTATTGGATTTTCGGTTTCCGTGCGGACTGCCGGCCCCCATTTGCACAGAAAATAATTAGGAATACATGTCTGAAATAATTACAATACTCATTAGGGGACTTGTTCGATTAATTAAGTGCATTTGTCTTCTTTGATTAGTTTTGAAATTGTCCGGAATTTTGGTGTTTTTCCTGGAGGTTCTTAAGCTATTTTATCCGATCTCTTGTTTGATTTGACTTTAAATTGCTCAGCTAAAGTTTCTTGATTTTTCGTTAAAATTACTTTGGTAAGGCCAATTTTCTAAAAAATATTTTAAGAAACAACATTTCAGATGGATTAGTTGGCTAAAACCCTTTTTTTAAATTGGATACATATTAGAAATAGGTGTTTGTCAATCTTATTATAATAAAATTGTTTGACAAAAGATTGGTGAAAATGCAATCAGTTTGTAGAACTCAAAATTCCATCAACACAATATTGCCACTACAGTTTCTTGCAGTGTTTTTTCGCATTTGATGGCTTTATGAGAGCCCCCGGCAACGTCTTTCAGTGCAAACAATAACAACAGCCCGTCCACGGCGACAGAACAGACGACGTGTATAATTATGGCAACCGTGGGGAAAGGACCTCCACCAGCGCGGTACTAAAATTTATTGATTTATAAATTTCCATTTGAAACACAGGGCAATTAGCTTGGAAATTATGGCAGCAGGTTGAAAAGTTAAAAAGCTTGCTCATGTGAAATACGGACCGCTGACGTTGGCATTATCTACCCAACCATTACCAATATGGAATGCTCCCACGACCTGCAGACCTGTCTGCTAATTTGACGGTCGAGTGGATAGAGTGGTAACCCACCAATGGGGCTCACCACCCAGTTGCAGCGAACATGTGAGTCGAGCACCTGCAGCGAAGGTCGCCCGGAAAGGATGCCGGAAGTTGCGTGATTTCCCTGACCACAAAAGCCAGACTAATTTCCATAAAGTTGGTTATTTCAAGAAAACTCCCCAGTACAATGGTGAGGGAATAGGAAACTTTTAAAATTGGAAAAATATCTGTCAATATATATAATAGAAAAGGCATTTTTTCCTTAAGTCCTTTGGAACCCATAGCTTTTTATCATAAAAATCCTCAACTGATGAGTTTATATTATATCATGTGTTGGAAGTTTTTGTTTCACTACTGTATTATTGTTTTAGCATCTTAAAACCAGAACAACCCTAGCTCTAGTGAAGAAATTAAGAAATAATCCCAATTAAAATATATTTAGGGTTGTGACTTTGACCTCTAGAGATACCTCTGTCATAAGATTGCCGCCTGTTTTTTAAATATACAAGACCTATCGATATGCAAATCACGAGTTCTTGATATTTTCACCAGTTTATTGGCAATAAGATTTGTATTCTAGAATCCGGTCACTCTAATAATACGCGAAAATGTTTTGCTACAAGTTTCCTTGCGGGGATTTCCAAACCCTAACAAAAATGACTGAAACCGGCATTACTTTCGATCCACCGGTGTACGAGCAGAGATACTGCGCCGCCATCCAGATCCTGGAGGACTCCCGCTGGTCCAATCAGATTAAGAAGGTGGTTGAGTTTGGCTGTGCCGAGATGCGCTTTTTCCAGCTTATGCGTCGCATAGAAAAAATAGAAAATATTTTACTGGTAAGACTACCTACTTACATATAATTATGATATAAGAAAGAAACAAGTTGAGTTTAATTGTTAAGGAAATACAATTCTATTTTATTTATTTCCGCTGCTTGTTTATACACGCATATCCTAACTTAGACTTGTATCATGTTTATGAAATAACCATTATCTAGTTATATTAAATACTTTTTGAGGAGAGTATGTACCTGGCTGAATGAAATGTGGGTGAAAGGGTAGTACATCTCGTCTATAATATGAAGTATATAACCTAACAAAACTAACACAAAACTTGAAAAGAATAAAATAAGAATTTAAAAATCAGGGATTTGCTATCAAGGCCAATGGTGCACTGCTCCTGCGCACCGTTTAAACACACAAACATCTCTTACAACTGGGGACTACATGGTATAATGGATAATTCAACAACATCTTCCCTATGGAGCTGAGAGTGCGAATCAAAAAAACTTAAGTCATCTTATTGATTTAATATTTAAAAACCAAAATTACACGTCATGTCGGTCTCACTAGCTCGAGTCTACGCCTCGTCTGCCGACAGCTTCGAAGTAGGTTCTGTCCTGTTCTGTTCGTACCTTAACTACTACTAAAAATACTTGAAAGCCAATTTAGGTTCCTTCTGTTCTGCCTATCTGTTCTGTTCTGTTGTTCCTCATCCTCTGCTCTCCGACTTTCTCTATTGATCGTCCCTAGTCTCTATTCCTAATCTGTCATCTGGCAATCATTTGCGGCAGTGCCTGGACGAGTGGACACTGCGCCCTTTGCCGTAGTTGTTCTCGTCATCGTATTCGCCGTACAGGTTCTGCATTTCCAGCAGGCTCGAGTTGTTCTCCGCATCGTGCTCGCCGTGTTTGGGTTCAGTCTTATATAGAGCTTTGCGCGTACGGCTCGGCTTCAGTTTACGTTCCCCTTCGCCGGTGGCCGATGCCAGAGCGGAGTTCTCCTTGCGTGTGGCGCAGCCACGTTTGTTACTGGCCACTGCTGATAGCGGCGTTGAGCGGTTCTTGCTCACGGCTCCCGTGGGGAACCTTACGACGCCCGCGTTCTTGCTCGGACGACCCACTCCACGACTGGCCTTCACCGGCGGCTGATTCTGCTGCGCCTGGGCTTGCTTACTGGTTGTTCGTTTTCGTGGGGTGCCCCTTGGACGGCCACGCGCAGGTTTCTGGGAATGATGCGAGCACTCGCTCTCCTCCGTTTCGCCATCCGAGTCATCCTATATCAAAGAAATGCACTTATGAGAATGGATCTTTTAAAAAATCACAGATGTCTTGGTCAACCGCAAGACAAATCTCTCAAAATCTGTTGTATTTTTATAGCTTACCTCGCCTTCTACGCTATCTGCATCCTCCTCCTCCTCCTCTTGCTCATCATCATAGGCCTCCTGGTTCTCCTCTTCATCGTCCTCCTCCTCTTCTTCTTCCTCTTCGTCGTTATGCTCTTGGACAACCAAACCCTTTTCGCGACGACTCTGCTCCATGGCCAGTATCGCGTAGGTGGGCTTGCCGTCGTAGCGCCTTGGAAGACGGGATTCCAGCGGACATATGGACTCCTCCCGCTCAAACTCCTTCACTGCCCGTTCACGTGCTATTTGATCTGGATCCTGTGAGAGCACCTCCGCCCACGAAAACTTCTTTTTCGTAGTTTTCTTATTTGACTTGGAACGCAGATTCTTGGGCGACACGCGGTTCGTAAGCGAGTGCTCCTGGAACGGAGTGCTCAGCGCCGAGTTGCGCATCACATTGGTGGCTATTTTGTTGTTCAGCTCAAATATGTCGCACTTGCTGCCATCCACCGCGTCCTTGGAGGAGACACAGGTGCGGAGGATCTCCTCGCTGCTTAGTCGCATTTGACTGGGGTCGTGACCCAAGCGCTGGTACTCGCGCTTAAAGATTTTACGGTAGCGCTCGTAGTTGGGCCGCTCCTGATAGGCCAGCTGACCGATCTGCAGCAGGAACTCTCCCAGATACTTAGGAACTTGCTTGCCGTAGAACTGGCGCAGCATCTCGGGCACATCCGTCATGAACAGCTCCTTGGCGCGGTGCACTTTCTCCTGTTGCTGTTGCTGGGCCACGTCCTTCCAGGGCAGATAGCCCTCGGACCAGTACAGCAGGTTATAGCCAAGGCACTCCAGATCACTTCGTCGGGAATGGGCGCCTAGGTGGGCGTCGCGTGACGTAAACTCCAGCGTGCCGTCGTGCGCCCTTCGCTGATCCATGATGAAAGGGCGATGGACTCCGCGATCCTGGTATTTGGACGCCAAGCCAAAGTCGATGAGGAAAACGTGCTCCTCCTCGGTGGGCAGGAACTTGTACTCAGTTGGTTGGCTGTCCAAGTGCTTGTTGCCCCGGCTACGCACTTTGTGGTCACCGTTTGGCTCCTTCTTCAGCTTCTCCTGGTGGCGTGTTGCCCTAGTTGAAACCGAGCACTTCTTGGGACTGGCCATCTGGGCGCTCCTTCCTCTTCTGTTACCCGAGCGGCGAGACGAAGGCGGAATGAACTCATCCGACTCGTTGTCTGACGATTCGGGCGATTCATCACTGTTTTCCTCTGTCGCCTTGGGGTACCCTTCCTCATTGAACTCCTCGCGGTAACTGATACGCTTGGTGGGTCGCAGGTAGTGCGACTTGACCATCTCCTCGTACATTGAGTTGCGCTTCTCCCGACGACACGAACGAACTGGATTCGAGCCGCTGAATTGAACTGCACTGCGAGCGGATCGCTTCTTGTTTACTGGCGTGTGGTAGATGTCCAGGCTGTTGCTGTTGTTGCTGTTCGATGTGGCGCCATCGTCGAAGTCCTCGTCGTCTTCGTCTTCGTCCTGCTTAATATCCGAAATCCGCTTCAGGGCGAACTTCTCGTTCTTTAGGAAGTAGTCATCGTCGTTGGTCTCCTGCTCCGAGCTGTTGCCACTATCTGTGGTCTGCTGCTTCTCCTCGTAGTGTTCGTCGTACCCAGTGCCCTTGGGAAATGACTGCTTCCTGAGGTACTTGCACTTGGACACCATTAGGTTCTGGGCCTTGATGTCATTATGACAATAACCCTTATCGTGTAGATTCTCTAGGACATTGAGTATGTGTACAGCGAGCACTAGGAGTGACTTTTGCTGCACCCTTGAGTTCTTGATCAGCGAATGCAGGTCGCGATCGAAGCGCGGCAGCACCAGGAAGCGATAGCGAGCGTCTCCAAAGTAGTGGGTCCCCGATGCAATAAAGCTGGGTATCCCAGAGGGCGGTCCCTTGCTGAGGGCATGCGTCTGTTGGGCTGGCAGGATGGCAGCATCTTCTCCGACATCTGATGAATCTGTAAGATGTGCTTGAGTATGGATGTGATGGGGGATGTGATGATGCAAAGCTTACCCTTGCTCCGGGATGTGTTGATCAGACAGTGAATCTCAACGAAAAGAGGCCCATTTGAATGTGGCTCTATTTTGACCACGTATTTGGCTGTCTCCGAAGTGGCTGGGCACACAGTGTCATCGGAGGCTAGGAAGATCTCGCCAAAGTTGCCCTTGCCTGGGATGGAAAAGAGTGCTTAAGACTAAAAACCACACTCTCTACCAGAAAGTTCTTACCTATGGGACGCCCCAAGCGCCAGGCCTTGGAGAGCACATCCCTCAGAATGGTTCCATTGACCACCGAGGGTCGGAGCGTGTAAACCGGGCGCGGTGACTCCATCACACTGGAGTTGTTATGATCGCTGGCGATGCTGGCTCCTGTTAAGAGCAAACTGCGTGCCTGCGGGGTTTGCAATAGTGTAGGGGGATCCACATCCATGCCGCCAGCGGATCCAGCCGAGGAGCAGGACTCCTCGTCATCGTTCTCGTGGAACTCGAAGCCATTGGCGCTGCTGGAGCCACCGCTCAAGCGCTGGCACTTCTCGGCGGCCTTCACCTCTGAGCGCTTTCGCTTGCGAGCACTGCGATCCGAGGTCGGGCGCTCCAGTTGGAGGCGCTTGCCCATCTCGGCGGCTGGCGAGGATCTCTGGTCTTTTTCGATGGCAGCTCCCCTTGGATTCAGTGACTCAGTCTGTCGGTTAGGCGGTGTGCCTTAAAATGTAGGCAAAAGTTGGCTTGTTTTTGTGCGATTCCGCTTTCCACGGTGATTCTCTTTCAACTGATGGCGAAAGAAGAAGAAACACAGAGCTTGTTAATTATCTATTTTTGAGGTATGAGTTCAGGCCACAGGCAGTCTCTTATTATTTATTCAAATTCAAGTTTTCGGCTATTGTGCTATTGGGATTTGTGTTTTTTGCCCTCAAGTCAATTTTGATCAGTTAATTATTTTGTTTCTTTTCCTGGTAGTGTTGTAAAACGTGATGGTTGATTATATTAGGCGCGTGAGTGCAGACCATTGTTTTTGGGCGGTCAAGTCGTATATGTTTTGCTGATTGTGCTATTGGGACTTGTTTTTGTTTGTTTGTTTTATTTTTCAACCAATTTTATTTTGTATTTCATTTTATTGTTTTCTCTCTAGTGTTGCAAAACGGGCTAGTTTGCTGCGCGTCCGGGGGCACGAATACAAACACAAACAAACGCGAACGCACCACCATGTCTGGAAATATACAAACACTCGGACATACAAACATACCGAGGGCCCCGAAAAAAATCGATTTTCTGGCCGGCTTTATTAAACAAAGAACTAAATGCTGGCATATTTATTCAGTTGCACGGGGTTTTCCCCACCGAGTTCAACGCTTTCCGCGTGCTAACCATTTGCTATTGGGCTCCAAAGTCGAATTGATTTTTCAGTATGTATTTTTCTCACGTATTACCCCGTTTTCTTCTTCTTGTTTTTCTTCGTTTTCTTTTGACCCGTTCCAAGTGTTCGGGGGTTTTTCGCAGTTTTTGATTGTTTGGGGATTGAATTTGTGGTGCCTACGTTTTTCACTTGGTGCAACGGTGCACGATTGCACTTTCACAGACTGCTCGCCACTATAATTCCGCTTCCATTTGATTTTTCGTAACAATTACACATTCTTCCTGTGCACGGTTTTTGTAGTGTGACCGCAGGCTAAGTTGGCAAACTGCCTTTCTAGTGAGACCAAATTCCAGCAATGTGGGGAATATTTGTTTATGCAAATTTGGATTTATTTTTATTAATGAACTTAGTTTTTTTTCGGAGTCTTAAAAATTTCAGTCACATCTAAAATTACTTAATAACTAATTCTCAATGCTTACATTCACAATGTTCATACATATATAAATTAATGCATCAGTTACAAAAAATATACATTGACTTAATTTATTAATACGCTTAAATTAAATTTAAATTGTAACGTACTTTAGCTCTAGATAACCAAAATCGTTATCTGTGGCGTAACGGAAATAGTATTTCACATTTAAACTAAAATTTAAGTTACAATTAAAAAATGTTAATTATTCCACTATTCGAACTTATAGAATATAAATATCTTTTAAATCTTATTTTTAAACAGTTGTCATACAACAATAAAAAAAATAGTAAATGTTTAAATGCAAATACAGAAAACATGTAGTTCAAAGTGGTTTCATTTCCATTTTGTTCCATTAAGGGGAGGCTATTTTTGAATAAAAAATTTATTTTCAGGTGGATATTGACGAGCCCTTGCTCAGGAAAAACTCAACTAGCGTCGATCCTTTGGTCTCTGATTATATAAGGCGGCGTGAGGGTCCTCTAAGCGTTCAGATTCTACAGGGAAGTGTGGCAGATTCTTCGGAAGAATTGCGAGACACAGATGCTGTAATTGCTTTGGAGCTGTAAGTATTCTTATTGTAACAATAGAGTCCTACCTAGACATTTCAATACTGAATACAAATTTTTCAATACATTTTGTAATAGAATTTCTAAACAAAAATGATATAATTCTATTATTATTCTTACCCATTTATTTTAGAATCGAGCACGTATACGACGATGTTTTGTCCAAAATACCTTCCAATATTTTTGGTTTTATGCAGCCCAAATTGGTGGTTTTTAGCACACCAAACTCTGATTATAATGTAATATTCACGCGGTTCAATCCCCTATTGCCAAATGGATTTCGCCATGACGATCACAAGTTTGAATGGACCCGGGAGGAGTTCAAGTCCTGGTGCTTGGGTATTGTTGAGAAATACCCGAACTACATGTTTTCCTTAATGGGAGTGGGTAATCCTCCCAAGGACCTTGAATCCGTGGGTCACGTTTCACAGATAGCCATATTCGTCCGCAAGGATTTTCTGGATATGCAGTTGGAGAATCCTTTGGTTGCCACACCTGAACTGGATGATGAATCCACTCCTTACAAGTTGATTCATTCCGTCGACTACCCATTTTATGTGGATACCCGCACCGAGAAGGAAAAACTCTGGACCGAAGTACAAATTGAACTTCAGCGTTTCAAAAGAATTGCTAATTTATCTGAGAACGAGCTGGATTCTTACCAGGATACCTTTAAAGTGCCTATTGCACACTTATTGGATCGCCTGCATCATGTCGGTGCTACAAAAGAAGTCCTGCTGGAATTACTGCAGGAGAATAACTTAAAAATAGATGAAGAATGTGTTATAATTGAAGATTCCGATAAGGAATCAGAGGACTCTGAGCCATATGAGTTGTCTGAACGTCTTTCCCAAGACGTAGTATTGACTGACCAGGAACAAGAGGAGTGCTGGGACTTGAACCCGGAATCGTAACTTAAGATTTAGGATCCAGAATTATCTTTAATTGTACTGCATGTACTATTTGACATTATCATTCTGTGAATATAACTTTCAGGTTTCTGATAAAAAATTAAGTCACAGTAAACCAAAAGTTCTGTTTGTAATTTGTATTTCTCTATCTATAGGCTCAGCTTTTATTAAGCTAAACTAAGCTTAATTTATAAGAATCGTAGTTGTATGCCTATTTCTGAATGAATACCTAATTGGGTAATATTCCAAGGATCTCGCTTATATTTAGCAAGACTGGCTGACTTTATCACACATGGAAACTTCAAATTTAAGTTTGTAATTCCTCTAATTTTCTTCAAGTCATTAATTCCATTTGGGATTGCTGAATAAACCAATCCCCATGTTTTGTTAACTGACAATCTGTTGACATTTTGAGTGCATCGTCAGGGGTGCGGGGTGGGTTTTTCCAAGCATCATTGGCCATTCCTCCCCCAGTTGACCACTTTCAGTGCAGAAATCGTTGCAAAAATTGGGGTGGCCGCCAAGATGATGACGATGACGCCGCGTCGTCTGTCTCGCAGTGGCACCCGCACGGAAATTGCTTTTGTTTGCAACATAAACCGGGGATGCAGGAAGCAGGGAGCCGGGGGCAGAGGTCCCTTAACATGCAGACTTGGCGCAATCGCAGCGCACACCGAGTGTAGAGCTATTAACTCCCCGGCTCATACATGTTCTTTCCCTTGGCGCAGAAACTCCGGCTGTGGTTGCCAGTTAATGGAGTTGCCGTCAGCGCGGAGCCAGCGGATCCAGTGCCATCGTTAGTTGCAAGTCAACCTCGCTCCTGACAGGCTGGCAGGCCAATCGAAACCGAAACCGTGCCCAAAAACAAATTGCCATAGCAGCCATCCTGCCGTGACAATAGCGCAAAAACGGAGAATTCATAAGCATTCACCTGCCATTCATATAGTATATACACATCTATAGCTACGGCGCCTCCTTTACCTTGACTTGTGTGTCACACGTAAATAGGAATTTAACTCGATTTTTATTACATTAGCCTGGCTCCGTGATAGTTATTTTCCGATTCCTTCCTTCAGTCGTTGGTGAATCGCAGACATGGCGGACGAGGAAGCCGGGAAGGAGGGCGAGAAGAAAATCGTGCACGTTTACCCGCTGGTGAAGGTTGGTAAGCATAGATATCCATCCGGGAATTAATCCCCACTGATTGCACCCGCTTTAAGCACTCGGACATGACCGAAGAGATGAGGATTGAGGCCATTGAACTGTCCATCACCGCCTGCGAGAAATACTCATCAAACTATGAGGTAAGTGTTTTATCTGTAGCATCTATAGGCAGAAACCACATAAGAGGATTATCTTTCCGTTGCCTTTTGAGAAAATTTTAATAACTCATGTTACAGCGTGATTTCTTCTATCTTAATCAGAAATTATTTAAGTTTTAATTTACAAAATATTTATAAAATCATAAAAATGTACTAAAACTATTTTACTTTACTTTATAAAGTAACTTTTCCTTCTTAAGCTTTTTAATTTTTAAGAGGCCTCTTTTTTTGAACACACTATTTAAGTTTTGTTAAAATCTTTATTTAATCGTTAAAATATACTTGTAATCAAATTAACTATTTGTTCAATAGATAACCTTCGAATTCAAATAACCAAATACATTTTTGAATCATCCTAACCTTTTACTTTATATCCATTACCAGCACGCTGCCAAAATCATCAAGGAAAACATGGACAAGAAGTTCGGCATCTATTGGCATGTGGTTGTGGGCGAGGGATTCGGCTTTGAGGTATCCTACGAAACGGAGAACATTCTCTACCTGTTCTTTGCTGGCAACCTGGCCATAGTGCTGTGGAAATGCTCCTGAATGCGGGTCAGCAATCAATCGAACGTAAACGTACCTAGAAACCGGAACAGAAACCAAAACCGAACCAAACAAAAAATTTAGCATTAATATTAGTCATACATACAGAACACTTACCGTTAACGAATGTTATGAACTTTGAGCGTATTATCGTCGACGGAGTAATGAATTCCATGGCAACGATGTGACTTGTTGGGAAAAGAATGGTTTTTTATTACAAAATGTACCTAGACGCTAGCATTTTGAAAACACGCTTATAAAATTGTTTGTATGCACTAAAACGAAAACCTAAGACTCCAGACCCGCGCCTCCTACGCGTACACATCCTCCCGATCCGCGCCGGCGCCATCGCCGCCGTCCTCGAGATTCGAGAAGAGCAGGAAGTGCGAGGTGCGGTGAAGCTCGTGGTAGAACTCCTTCGGGTTGGCCAGCTGCAGTTCGTACTTCATGTTAGGATCGTGGCGCACGCCCATGAAGTTGTAGTTCCAGCTGCTCTGCGCCGGCACCATGAAGAAGCCGAGGAACTTGTTTGACAGCAGCATCTGAACGCGTTCATAGTGCGACGGCAGATAGCCCTTGGGATTGTTGCCCTTGTCCGTGTTCTTGGAGCCCCACTCGAAGCCGGAAGGCGTCAGTTTGTAGGCCGTAAGCGAGCAGGATCCGGGCGTGAAGGAGCACGTGATCACGATCGTCTTCTCGCCATCCCAGTTCGAGTTCTCCTGCATGATCTTCGCGTGCGTCGTGATGTCCTGCGGCGACAATTGCGGCAACTCATTGGGCTGCGTGTGGATCCAGCCCAGAGGTTCCATGTCTTTGAGATACTGGTGCGTGGGTAGTGTGTTGGGCAGGTTGATCGTCTGGTGCGTGCCCCACTGCGGCGGCATTACGATGCAGCGGATCTCCTTCACTTGTGGGTTGTCCGGTGGACTCACGCCATACAAGTAGCCCGCAATCTGAGCCCGCAAATCCGAGATAGTAACAAACTTTTTGAGTATGTTCTTGGGCAGGATGTAGGTGTAGCCAGTTTCTTTGATGTCGTCAGAGCTCACATAAATGTGATTCGTTCGCAGGTGCAGATTGGTGGCGGAAATCGCTCTGACTCGCCACTCTGTCTTCGAACTAAACGTCTGCGTCTCGTAATTGGATGTGGTAGAGGTGATAATCTCATCACCGTGCTTGTTTGTGGTACGCGTTGTGGTGGCCGTCAGTTGGTTCTGCTCCTTGGTCTGCTTCTCGATCTCGGCGATCTGTTGGCGCTGCGCCGACGGAGCGCTGATCTCCATACCAAGAATGATGTCACGAATCTCGGACTGCGTCAGCGAGGCCACATTCACGTTGTTCTTCTTGCCGTAATCGGCGAGAATAAGGTCCTTCAGCTGAACCTCCACCTTGATCCATTCTTCGTCCGTCAGAGTGGGCCAAATATGATGTGCCTCAGTGATGGTGGTCTTATCTGGTTTCAGGATAATCTTTGTCCTTTCCGTATTGACGTGGAGAGCACGCAGAATAAGAATAAGTCGACTGAAGGCCGTGTACGACGAAATAGTCTTCAACCAATCGTCGTACAGATTGAAGAGCACCATCTGAGGCTCGGTAGCCTTGAGAATCAGGTCACCAAACTTCTCCACTTTAAGGCAAGCCTGGAAGGGCAGTTGCAGCTCAGAGCCCTTGATCACAATGTTGGGGAAGTCGAGCAAGTGCACCTCCAATGGATCCAACATGCCCTTACGCGTCACAATGATTTGTTTGGGCTGCTCCTCCACAGGCAACGATCGAATTAGAGCGGCCACTTCCTCAGCAGTCTTCCACTTAGCCAGCTGGCCCAAACGCTTCTGACCTGCCCACACAGAAGTGTGAATAATCTTCAGGAAGAGCTGACCCGTTCGCGGATTGAAGATAAAGATTGCTCCGTTAATTGGCTTCGTTGTTAGATTTCCCTCGAATGTTTTATGGATTGTGACTCGGTACACATTGGTGTCGTCCACAAACCAAATGATCTGGTTTGAGAACAGCTCTCCGTAATTCTGCGAGCTGAGGTACGGTTCTGTTGGCTCCGAAGAGTACAACTGCAGGGCCTTGCGGATGCGCTCACGCAGCACATAGAGCGCGGGATTCGCCTTCATGATTTTGGCCATGGCCTGCTGGATGAGGGTCTTGCAGCCCGGGAACCAGTTGCCGTAGGCAGAGTGCAGATTGTAGGCCAAATCGATGGCTATCAATACGCCCGTGGGCGACGGATAGATGGACATGTTGTCCGTGGTATAGTCAAGGAACTTGGCCCTCGCATATCGCTCCACATCGTGCGAATCGTAGTCGCCCCAACGCAACTGGATATCCAGCCAGTACTTCTGCGTGGTGGTGTTGTCCATGGTGTCCTTGGTATCGGCCAGCAGTGAGGGCCGCGACACATTCCATTTGTAGGCGGGGAAGAGCAGGATGTCCGCACAAGAAGAGTTCATCTTGTAGGACTTACGCGGATGGATTGTCTCCTTTTGAACTGTTTCGATTTCCAAAGCATCCAGTTCCTGATCGAACACCTGACACAGATCCATCACAATCGACTCGTGGATCTTCTGCCACAAATGGGCTCGGAAGATCTGAATCAGCGAGATCTTCAGCGTGGGAATCTTTCCGTGCATGAAGATACCCGTCAGATCGAGCTGCACCTGGAAACCGACGTACACGTTCGCTCGATTGATGGTCGGCGACCACCACAGTGTGAAGCGACGATTCGGAATCTGGTTAAGACCGGATCGCTGAGCATTGGTCAGCTTCTTGTACTTCATCGACTCCTCAAAGCCGGAGGCCTTCTCCCAGAAAAGACCTTCCCAAGTGGGGAAGTAGGTGCCCTTGAACAATGTGTGCTCCAGAATGCCCTCCACGCCGCCAAGGGCCTGGATCATGTCCGTTCGGTAGTTGTTCAAGTTCCACAGCTTGCCGTCGTGACGCTGGTGAGTCCACCAGAAGGGATTCTGCTTGAGAACCTGGTACTGCTTGAACTCAGTTCGGATGCGCCAGCCCTTATCGTAGGCTAGAGTGTGACGATCCTTTTGGAAGAGTGTGTTGATACGTGGAATACCACGATCCCAGCTGTCTTCCAGATCTTCCAGAGTGAGCCTACGGTTCTGGGCATTCGCCTCCTGACGTTTCAATGCATACTCGGCCCACACACGCTGCGAGTCGATGAACTCACTCTCCCACGGCTGAATGTACCGATATAAATTGGGAATAAGCTGATCCTCATCGTGGGACATACCTATAAGTAACCAAAAGTATTCATTATAAACACATACAATAAACATATGCTGCTTAAAACCAACCGGAGCGGAAATGGGTTATGCCCACATCAGTTTGCTTCGACCAACGCAGATCGGATTGCGGGATCAAGACGTGACCCATGCTCAACATTCCCAGACCACCCAGTTCCTTGGGAGTGTAGAACACAACGGGCGGGAAACGGGAAGGCATTTTGGAGTTGAGGCCAATCTTGATACGAGTCTGGATTTTATTCTCGCACTTGACCAGTAAGTCCAGCAGTTCCTGGGTATTGACCACAGCCTCGCGGAAGTAAGTCATCAGACCTATGAGCGCCGTATTCCATTTATTCACAATCTGGAAAGGAAAAATGGTTTAATTATGTTCTTAAGAATATGTTATAGGTTCTAGCGCACCTTTGTGAAGGTAGTGGAGCCGGAAGCCATCAGAATCTGTCGCACACGATTGTGGAAGCGCCCCAGCGACTCATCGTCCACCCGCAGGAAGCACTGAGCAGTGCGCTCCTTTGTAATTTCGTTCTGTAAGTTCCAAACGCCATCACGATGGGTAAACTCTTCATTCTGGGTGCGGCACTGTAAGGAAAAACGTAAAATTATAAACTGATCTTACAATTAAGTTTTGGCTTAAGGAACCTTTGGCAAAATGCGACACTCAAATCCACTCATGTTGAACAGCAGATTGGGATTGTCTTTGGAGTACACCGAGACGAAGGTGCTCTCCCAACCAATAGTGGTAACGGAGCGAGGTAGACGGTTTTTAATGTCCCAGAAGACAGCGCGACCGCTAAAAAATAATAGAAAATATTCGTTACACTTAAAAACTTGAATTTTTATCAAAAGGAAAACCTACAGATTGACATCGTGCTTCATCAAACGCATGCGAGCATCGCGTGGCCAGCACTTCTTGTTGTTGTAGCCCACAATATTTTCGTTGTTAGGATCCGGATGCTCGGTAAGGTAGCGTTGGATGAGATCTCGCGCCTCCTCCGCCGAGAACCTGAAGAACAGGTGAATGCGATCGACGTAGCGACAATACAGTCGAATCGGATGAGCCGTTTCTGTGACTGCGTCCTGGAACGTCAGGAAATCGTTGGGCATTTGTGGCGGACCAGCCATCTCGCTGGATCGGTGGAGACCCAGAACCAAAAGATCCAAAACCAGGCCATAGTACTGTGTAATGAACGATGAGAACTGCAGACCGCGAATGATGCCGTAACTGTTGGTGTGGTTCATGTCCTTGTAGTTGATAACCACGTTGTTCTTGGCGGTCATGTAATCAGCGATATTGTGATCGACGATAAGGCGGAGCAAACGATTAAGTAGCGTCAAGTCAATCTTCTCGTAGAGCTTTTCGAATCGGGACTCTAGCAGCACATTGCATTCGCCCTCACCCACATCCCAAACATCCTGCAGGTTGTTGATGCCTGTTATAAAAAATAATAAGATGTGACTATATTAAAGGGGGGATAGTATATAAGATCAGTATATCGTCACTTTGATTTTCAATTGGTGTTGTTCTACGGAGTCATCTTTGGCGTGAGGTTTGCAACAAGGGGATGATCAAATACATATCACTTTGCTACAAATCACACACCCAAAATGTCCAGAGATGAAAAGTTATTTATTTCTTTAAATCATATACAGATCCCTACCTTGACACCACTTGTAGGCCAGCAATGGCGGAGGTTCTGTGTCGCTCGGTTTGATCCATGGCGGGAACAGTCGTCGCTTGTCTGCCTCGTACCACAGATACTGATCCAGATATGCATCTGTAATCTTCTCCAGGGGTTCCACCTCATACACTGGTATCAGATGACTGTACAAGTCCATGAACTCAATGCCCACCTAAAATTTAAAGAAAACTTGTTACATGAGATTCAACAAACACGGGTTCTAAGTAACCAACCTCTTTGAAAGCTCGCTGCGTAAGCAAATGACGTTTGATGCGGGACAAGGCCTCGTGAGGATTGTCGTAGGCCTGTTCGATAAGACCCAGCTCCTCGCGCTGACTTTGATTTAACCTAGACTTGACGCTGTACGCCTCCTTCAACCGCTCGAGGGCCAGAATCAAGAGCTTCGTGTCGTGCTTGTACGAGAGCGGAGGGAAGGGTATGGGCGCAAAGCGACGCGACTCCAGCCAATGCACGGTGGTGGTGTAGATTGCCACTGCCTCCTCCGGTGATATGTACGGACCATCCTTTAGGTAATTGTGCTGCCTCTCCTGCTCCGCCTTCAAGTAAAGACGAGTCAATCGGCCCAGATTCTTCTTGCACACGGTCTTGTCCACAGTGGCTCCACGTCGGATACGCTCTCGATTGTAGTGGGCCGTGTTCGTCCACCAATCGGCCTTCATCTTAACGTAACGCAGGATCATATTCTCAATGGGAATGGGCAGGCCGGGTACTTTCCAGGGAATGTTCGCCTTCCAGCAACGCCATGCCTCCGACAGATGCTGCAAAATGGTACGCGCCTTGTTCTGCTTGATACCCTCAGGCATCATGTCCACAATGTCGTGCATTACGGAGGCACGCAACTCCAGATCGAAGTGGGATTCGACGCGCTGTTTAGTCACCGTCTTGGCCACACCCTTGGAGTGTCGTCCCTCGAATTGACGCGACAGCAGGTTGCCCAGCCAGCGTTCCAACAGCGGTGTGATGCCACGCATAAAGAACAGCCAAACTCGCCAACCGGGCGCCCAAAAGCCACATCCGGGTCCCTTGCCCACGGGTCCTGTGTTGAAGCGGTAGTAGATCAAATGCTTCAGATCCTTACACATTCGAATCTGCCTCATCAGCTTGTATTTGTAGCGATACATGCCAGTCAGCTGGCCAACGTGGGCGAATATGTACTGCAGTCCGTCGGCCAACTGAAAGGCGTCCACATTGTTCAGCCGATACTGAACATGCGAGTCAATAATTAGCTTGGTCAGACGCAGGATCTCACGACACAAATGGAAGGCTAATAGGGGAAAAACACGGGTCATTCATTATTAGCAAGATTGGCTGTTGAAATCAACTCACCATTTCCGAAACGTGACTTTTTACGCTCTTTGGTGGTTAGAGTCTTGACAGGCTTCAAGTTGAAATTGTAATCCAAATGCAAGTAGTTAAGGTTCTTTCTGTGAATCAAGAGGTTAAGCATGTTGTATCCTTGACGGCAAACCTGCAATCCAGCCTCAACCCAATCCAGTGTTGTGGTCTGGAAGAATTTTGTAGCCTTGAACGAACGGAAGAGGTAGCTGCATGGATGAAATAAGCAATTAGAACAGTTCAATTGTTTCAAACCAGTATAACTAACCGTTTCTTTTGGGGCTTTGGCTTGCGGTGTTTCAGCGCATTGAGCACATAGTATTTGAGTAGTTTTTGGTAGCTAACGCGCACCTTGACCGGATGGCCAGGAGGACAATGCTCCTTGTACCAGCACTTGACTAAGGGCACATCGATGGCACGGCGGGAGCGGCCAGAGCGCATGTTAAAGGGGCGAGGGGCCCACAACAAGGCAATTCCGTTCGCAGTATTGTCAGTATAGAGGGGAGTGTCCACCAGGAACGGCTGCACATCGTCCGGAAGTGTGAAATCCTCATCATCATCAGGCAGTGGCTCCTGAATTTTAGAGTTCGCATTGCGATGGGATATGGGATTGATGAGCGGATCAAAATAAAATGCCGGCAAATCGGGATCTTCGGTCTTGATGTAGACCACGTTGGGAGTGTGATACCTGAAATTGATAAAGGACATGGGTTATTTGGGTCCTCTTAGGTTTAAGTGAATTAATATGTATGCAACTATCAGCAGTCACGATTTATTCTTAACAATCGCCACGAACATATCATTGCAGCTCCCGTTTATCGCAAAATTTGTAGTAAGCTGGGAGCGCGACGTTTTTCTAACGCGACATGAAGCATTTCCAGCGAGGATGTTCACATGGAAACGATACTACCACGTAAATAAGATTTTAGATTAATAATTTCAGAGGAATATGGAATCTTACCAGCTTAGATGCACAAAGTGTGGCATATTGTTGTACAAGTAGGGAAAGGCAATGCGATATTCTGTGCGAATGGGCTGCCGGATAATGACTTTATTTATGTCGTTGAACTCGTTCCAATCCTCGTCCCTAGAAAAGTAAAAAGTAGGTTACACCTTGATCGGGCTTTGAATGCGGGCAGTGAGCTTACCCAACATTGTGATCTTTGATGAGGGGCTCAAACTTAGGACCACCTGGAATGGCCATATTTAGGGCCTTGGCGGTGAAGAAACTTTTGGGGTCAAATAGGTAAAAGAAGTTGTTGTCCACCAGGTCCGTGAGCAGTTGATTGGCCAGCCGATACAAAGTGGCTAGCTGGGGCAGTGAAAGATTCCACTTGCGGTAGGTGGTGCCGTTTACAAACCTAATATGGTAATACATATTAACAACCAAGTTTACATTTAATTCCTAGTTCTAAACTCACTGCGTATCCACTAGAGGACGATGATCGTAAAACCATTTGTACACGGCATTATCTTCATCATTGTCCAGCTCGATTTGAATGGCCTCCAAGGGCTCCACATCGAGGACGTTGTCGGCATAGTCTAGAGGCGGCTCCTCATCGTCGAAGGGCGGGAATCTCATGCGCTTGAAGTGACGACGATCGCGCTTCTCACGCCGCATCATGATCCACATAGTTCTAGGGGGAAGCAAACCATTTCAGATGGGATCATGAGGAAGAACTATAGCAAACTTACCCCCATTGGGCGATGTAGACGGGCTCAACGACCCAGGGAATCTCATTGACAAAGGTGATGGCTCCCGTGATGTGGTACAGCACCTGGACATCCCGGATCTGCTCCCAGGGCATGGGCATGTTCTCCAGCAGCTTGAGCACAGCATGTGGCATGTACTTCAGGGCGCCCAGATAGACACGCTTGTCGTGGCGATATTTGCGCGAAGTCATGTCCCCATGATCCCGAATGATTTTCCGGATGTGCTCCGGCGGCATGTCCTCCTTCTGGGTGTCGACGAAGCCGAACTTGCGCTTCTCGGCGAATCGCTTGGACTGCAGATGCTGCCACTTGAGCGCCTTCTCTTGCAGCTTCTCCTCGGTGAGGATGTCCGGCTTGGGAGTGGGAATCTGGCCCAGTCCGGGACCCTGGCCGCCTGACGGGATGGGAATCCCGTTGGGGTGGCCAGTGGGCGGCGGAAGGGGAGCTCCCGGCGGCGGAATCTGCTGGATCTGGTTGGCCATCTGCTGCTGGGCGTGCAGCTGGGCCTGCTGAGCATGGGCCGCCGCGTACGCCTGCTGGGCCATCAGCTGCGCCGCCCACGCATTCTGCGGTATCATGTACGGCGGAATGGACATCGTTCCGCTGCACTTGTCCTAATCAATAAGTGGAAAAATGTATACTTTATGACACACAGACACGTTTTGTTCGGCGAACAAGGGAGAAATCGAAATCGGAATGCCGCCGACGTCGCGGTCTTTTGCAATTTTCACCACGCCGCAAAAAGGCCTTTATTTCACTCTCCCCGCAGCAAATCTTTGCTTTAATTCCTTTCTTGTTCGTTAATTAATAACTTTATTACCTATTCTTCACTTTTACTATGTTTCTTTTGCCGCAATTCTCAATTTTTCCGGTTTGCAATGCGAAAACGTTTACTTTTTCATGCGGCAGCCATTTATTTTTTCATGTAAGTACGGTCATACTGGACAAAATCTAGGGATGGCACTTAAGAATGCCGCATGAGATATCAAGATAACAACGCAGGGGAGCGATTAATCGTTTGAAATATAAAATTTAAAAATCTACAATAAAAAAGATTCTTTTAAAACATTACCAATATTTTTTAAGATTACTCGAAACCATAACTTTTTGATTTTAACTATTATAAATATTCTTTATTTAAAGAGGAACACCGATATTTTTTCGAAACCATTCTATAGCTTTCATAATATATATCTATTATAATATTGACAATTCAAGCTACTTACAGTTGTCCAAAACTGTATACAAAATTTTTATTAAATAACAATGGGTTGTCGAAAGGGAACCCCCGCAACATATACATATTGAATTTGTTTTTAATCCTTATAATTAAGTCAAATGAATCAGCTTGTCAGCGAATGTGTGAATAGAATTTATTAGAAACTTTGTAAGTTAGTGCGTCAATATTATTTTTGATGACTGGTAATTTCTCCCATACAGTACACATTAGCTAAGAAAATTGTTATTAAAGGTTTTAATACAAAAGTTAATTTATTCAAGTTTTTTATGGCTGTTAACTGATGTTTACCGTACCTGCCGTAGTATTTATATGAATATGCTTTAAAAACATGTTTTCTTCCTTCAATTAACCTAATTAGAAAATCAAATCGAGTCAACAGCCTGACCCTGATGTGGGGCCACCTCATTTCCCATCGGGTAACGACTTCCCCAGACTCCAGAATGTTTGTCCAATCAATGATCATGTGCGAAATCGATCTCCGGGATGTTTTGGCCACTATAAATATTGTCGGTCTGCCGTTTGGGGATCACAGTTTACGGACTACAACGCTTCTAGCCAAAACACGACCGGGAAAAGTTGCTAATTTGAGAGGAAAATATAATACCCAAGTATTTCCCCGTGAAATTTCGCAAATAAGATCTATACTATGGCAAAGGTACTGGTTACAATGCGAATTTGCTCTGATTTATTAGAATAATGAAATGTTGTGAAATTCGTTTAGTTATTTTTCATCCTTTTGTGCCTGGTTATTATTGGATCCATAGCTGCAGGACCTATAGAGGTAGGTTATATTTTTGGGTTTTTACAATCCAAACCGATTTAAAAAGTCCCCTTTTTTAGGATAAAAACGCTGCTGAGGAGAATGATCTTTCCACCGCCGATTCCTTTGGTTATGGATACTATGCGGCTCCATCCCCTGTTTATTACGGCGGATATGGTGGTGGCTATAAATACGGAGGTTACTCTGGATATGGAGGTTACGGCGGATATCGCAGTTACGGAGGCGGCTTCTACCGCCCGCGAATTTACCCTGTGTGGGGTTAAGTAAAATTCCACTACCTTTCCAAACTTACGTTCCTAAAGCACAAAATCCTAAGTAATCGCACTATTTACCAAAGAAATTATACAAGCCCCCTTTTAAAAATGAGCCCTTTCACTGTTTTGCAATCTTTACGATGACGTCATTGGAGTTTTTGACCCCAGACCACAATTAACACCGGCTTTATTGCAATAAAAAACAAAACACTTTATGTACGAGTACGTTCGCATGTGCGGTTTATTATTTTCAAATTTCAATTGTCTAAAACCGGATTTTTGAGACTTGGTCGGGGCTTCCGAAGAAATTGAGGCAGCTAACGTAACATAGCCGAGCAAAATACCGAGTTGGCCAAGCGTAATTACACATCTGAACCGCCGACCTGGACTCTTGGGCTTATCTTTAACGATCCACGTTAGCTCAATTTTCGTACCATAAATGGGGTCACTGAAAGAGCTGGACAGTACAGTGGATATCGGTTATAAGATCAGCATAGGTTTTTTAGGAATCAACCTTTGCTAACTCTTAAATAAACAGGTTTTCGGATAACATCTATTGTAACTTGACAGTATTTCTAGTTTTAATAATGTTGGTCCATTAAAAATCTACCACTTCTGGCAGTTTTAGATATTAAGTTCGAATATATCAAGTGATATCATGTTTTATTATGAGTTTTTTATTTTATGTAACATCTTTCTTGAGTAAAATCATTCATAAAACGTGTTTATTTGGTCATGGCTTTTAGTTCACAATATATTTTCTTATATATTCTTTAAAAAAATCTGTTCTTTCAATACTTTTGGGAGTTAAATTGAATAATACAAATGCATACTGTATTTGGAATTTATGTGGGCTTGACTTTAATACAGCTTACATACACATAAGTTAGGATTTAAATAGGATATATCCTGGTGATATATCTTCCCTAGTGGCGATGCTGTCCCGCGTGTCTCTTGCTGTGGTGTTTGCTGCCTTTTGAGTGGGAACGGACTTTCCGGGAGTGGTTGTCCTGGTGCTTGTGGTGCTCCTTCTGATGGTGGCTCTTCTTGTGACTCAGCTCCTTCTTATTGGCCTGCCTACTCTTCCTTTGGGAAGTAGATTTTCCATGCTCCTTAACGAGGGAAACGAAGTGGTGTTTGGTGTGCTCCTCGGTCGAGTGACTCAACTCCTGTAGCTTATGATGGTGCTTGGTCAACCTGGGTTTGTGGTTTAGGTGGTGGTGCCTCTCATTATCCTCCAGGGGCTGCATGGCCAAGGCCACGGCCACAAAAATAGTGGCGAATACAATAATCTACATTGGCCATCCGGGGCAATCAAGGCAAATGAGTTAAACATAATTAAAGGGGATTGAAAGTAAATTGAATTAAACCAACTGTCTATCATATCTGAACAGCCGATAAGATAAATTCCGCCCCTTGGAACCACACTCACCGCCTTCAACATGATAACTCCGGGATATTGACTTCGGTGCGCTTACAAAAGTTTTCGGTTCGTTCGTGTAAACTCAGCGACGTTCCAGACTCGACTGTTTTTCGGAGCCTCTTCCGCCGCTGTTTATATCGTTATCTCTTCGTTTATATGCTCCTAGCCCCTATATCATCACATAGATGGGTATATATTTTTTCGCTTTTGAGTGCTCCATAGTTTTATCGCCCATTAAGCGAAGAGACGTACCGACGGTGAGCATGAACAGCTGTTGAACGATTTCCAAGCTGAGATTAGCTGGGAAAGATTGAAGCTTTTCAAGTACCCGAAGAATTGGTTAATAATTTTAAATTTGATCAAGTTTACAAAGAACAATGCCCAACTGAATGACCAATAGCCTATAAAGGCTCTGAATAAGAGGTTGGTAGAGATAAGCTAATCAATAACTAAAGGCACACCGCCCCTATTTTTAATCTGATCCCTATTTCAAATAACTGAGTGGAATAGGTGCTCTTACCAATATAATTTATATGAATCATATAATATAATACTAACCAATCTACCCATTAGTTTACTGCAAGCTCATTTCATGTTAAATAAAATTGTAGCTATTTCTGAACTCGCACCTCCCCTCTCCAATAATTTAATAACTGAGGTTATAAAATTTCTATTTGTGATAATGACAAATAACTCCCATTGTCATAGTTCTATGGTCTCTCTTCATTACTGATAAGACCATTATATACTTTTAAAAGTTTTTAGCTGTCCATAAGAGAACCCATTGTTATCTTTTAAATTACAATCAGATTGGGTCAGTTTATAAACAGTAGAACACTCCAACGATACAGTATCGGAAATTTCTCTTATCTGAATAAAGGAAGGGAAGGGCGATCTGGGCTATAAACTTAATCATGAGTCCCAGCCGTGTCCCACTCGAGATATTTGAAAACAATAATAATGCGCATTGGCTCTATATGGCAGAGCCAAAATAATTTTAATAATCAGGCCGACACTTCAGTAATTTTGTTAAGTCATATGTTTTATTATTGGAATCAAAAAATTATACATCAAAGTGGAATAAATAAAAGAATTGCTTCCGTTTGCTTGCGTGGTGTGGAATCTATTGATTAATAAGTTTATTAATATTGGATATCGTGTGTATATGGATGTTTTGCTGGCGTATGTGAAATAGCTTTAATGAATATGTGATTCCCTTTCTATCCTCCAACTTTTCTACTCTTCCTTTTTCATCGCATTAGGCATACAAAAAGTGAATAAAATATATATGTATATAATATTTTCTAGTTTGAAACAATTGGGGTTACGATACATCATATATAAGCCTTAATATAAAATATAGAAAAACATGAAAAGAAATATTGTGATTACAACAAAAGCGAAAACATAAATACAAAATATTGATTCACGAATAAACTTAGGATTAATACATTTTTTTTTTACATTTTCTAGTTATATACTTTTTTTTACATTTTCGTTAATTTTTTTTCGATATAGATTAATATAGTAATTTGCGATCAGGCTCTTAACGTGGCTGGCCAAAGTTTAAAGTCTACCAATAAATGAAGCCGCTTCAAAGACAATTTCTAAACGATTTTCGACTACGTAAACGCGAAGATTTAAAAAGGTTGATTTGCATTTCACTGAACACATTGGGGTCAACATGTCATTGGATTTAAGGTGAGCTAATAAAAGTTATTTGCGGAAACTACCGACAGGATATTGGATTGTTACTGATTAATCTTCTTCTTTATCGTTTCTGTGGCGAAAATCGTCCCCTTGCCGTCAAACTACTCCTCGATGTTATAGAAGAAATAGTGGTTCTCATTGTCGTTGATGGCGGCCGGTGGTGCCTGCGGTGCCTTCCTGGACAGCGGCTCGAAGCCCATGAACAGGAATGCCTCGACGAGGCGAGCCCGCTCTGGCTGATCCTTAGGCATGACCATTACGATGCCGTCCACCTCTAGCTTATCCTCGGCGAACTCCAAGAGCGAGATGAAGGTCTGCTTGGAGCCGGCCGGCGGAAGGTCCTTCGGCAGAGCGACATACAACAAGTTGTTGACTGGGTTCAGAATCGTATTCCAATTGGTGTACTGGTCCTCGGTCACGTGCAGCTTGATGGTGATCTGCACCGGCTGGTCGTGCTGCAAGATCTGGCGCAGCACTTCCTGGCAGTCATCGTCCGAGCACAGCGAATGGATGTCGTGTTGCGACTCCAAGTCGGAGCAATCCGACTGGGAGGACGACAACGACGACGCCCGGGAGCTGGCCTCGTACAGGCTGCCACCAGCCGAGTCGACCGAAGACTTACGGCTGTAGCCTAAAGATATGAAATAAATAATATTATAGTAAGGTGTTATCCGGTCAAGATATACTGCATAACTCACCCGTTAAGAGCGATGCCCTATCGTGATCTGTTCTGTGGTGGACAGGGACATCAGGACCACCACAGAGGCCCTACGCCGAGAGAGATGCGGTAGGAATCCGATGACATGGTCGTGGCGCAAGACGAAGTCGAGATGGTGCGGAGTTTGCCATCGGCAATACCGCTGTCATTAAATTCTCTTCTAACGAAGCCACTACTAAACACTGGGTCGCTGTGGGAAAGAATAATTGTACGTTTAGTTAGAAATCCATTTTGAGCTGGGTGGTGCCTGTTCGATTTTGTAGAGCCTTTTCCTAGTATACTTTTAAAATGCTGGCAATACCACTCGATACCATAAAACTCTCTTATTAGAACCTAGTTAGGTGAATTTATTAATTTTATTTAATTATATTTAGTTACAATTTTTTCTACTGAATAGAAAACTATTTTCAATATTTTTAACAACAATGAACTATCTATTTTAATTACTTCGAGTAGGTTTAAAATTCTATTCCAACTATAGCGACATTAAATGATCTTCAAGTGATTTTAAAAACTTTACCAAATCATGCTGGTAGAGTAAAACTCAATTGGTGGGTGAACGTCGCAAAAGCTGCTAGCTAACTGATGGCCACGAAGGCAGAACAAAGGGCTTATCAACAGCAGAGCGGGGAGAATTAATTTATCTCGCTTTTATGACGTACCAAATGGCTGGTGTTTATTTTAAAGCGATAAGATAGCGCGCGCCTTATCGGAAGACCGATAAACGAAAACCGATAGTCACGCGGCGCATGCAGCCCTGGGCTCACGCGGCAATTTCACCACAAGATGGCCGCCGGCAGCTGTCAAAGCGGCGCACTCACACACACACAGACTCTCGACACAAACGTTTGCGCGAAAGAAAAACGGCAGAAGAAATTTAGCGGCGTCGGAAAAAAACCGTGGAAAATCAATAATAACTAGCTGAAAAACTAAATAAAAACGCAGCCAACATGTCGATCGGAGTACCCATCAAAGTGCTGCACGAGGCCGAGGGCCACATAATCACTTGCGAGACAATCACCGGCGAGGTGTACCGCGGCAAGCTCATCGAAGCGGAGGACAACATGAACTGCCAGATGACCCAGATCACGGTCACCTACCGCGACGGACGCACCGCCAACCTGGAGAACGTCTACATCCGCGGCTCCAAGATCCGCTTCCTCATACTGCCCGACATGCTCAAGAACGCCCCGATGTTCAAGAAGCAGACGGGCAAGGGCCTCGGTGGGACGGCGGGCAGGGGCAAGGCGGCCATTCTGCGCGCACAGGGTGAGTCGGGCAATCAGGCCCACGTACGATTCACAAGACTGTCTTTATAAAGAAAATTGCGATATTTCTATCATTTAGAAGATTTTCTCTATAGATAGAGATCCATTTCTTGAACACGGAAAGTGATTTTAATCCAAAAGTGGCTAGTAAACTGGCTACTGGTAAATTATGCAGAAAAATCTTAGTAAAAACACAAATTGCTTGTGATAATAGCCTAATTTTATAGATAATGCTATCCAAATACACGAGGTTAAAGTAAATTAGAAATGAAAGAATTAGGAAAGTTAATGTCTTAGTCAGAGTATAAAATGCTTGTATAATAATTGAAAAAGGAAATGTAGTTGTATACTGACAGTAAATAATTCTTCCCATAATTCTTAAAAAACTGAATAGCCTTTATTAATTGCAGGATTTTGTTTTGTATGATAAGAACATGTTTCCATATTTAAAAAAATAGAAAAACGTTGGTCTTACAAATTTAAAATAATCAAAAAATCAAACATCAAAGAGTATCCATTATAATGAAGCCAGTTAATTCAAAGGGAAAATCATAGGGAATGCGAAAATAAACCAATATCTTTTATATTGATTTAAAAATTAATAATTTTCAATGTTTTAGTAACAAACTCCATTTGATTCATTCAAAATAATTATTTATCCAAGATTTTAGTTTCTACTTCCTAATATGTTTAACTTAAGTTATACAAATAAATAGCAGTTAGGTGTTTGTGAAGAGGTTTAATTTATAAAAAGCAAGAAATATATTTGCAGGCCAGGAAAATGAGTAATCCAATTATCGCATTTAGCAAACACTTTTATTTTTAAAGACAGTCTTGTGTTGTATAAGCCATCGACCAGCTACAAATACTAATTGTGAAATCCCCTTACAGCTCGTGGCAGAGGAAGAGGCGGGCCGCCGGGCGGAGGAAGGGGCAGTGGCGGACCGCCAGGAGCACCAGGCGGCAGCGGCGGACGCGGAGCCTGGCAAGGAGGACCCACCGGCGGACGAGGACGCGGCGGCCTGTAGGAACCGCCTCCTGAACAACGCATTTCTAATCTCTAAGTTGCGGGCACTATTTTATTAGCGGGCGGGTTGAATTATCTCCAGATTTTTTGTAAAGTGTTTACCAGGCAGGAGAGCCAAGAATACAAAGAAACTTGAATTTGAAAACGCATTCTGTTTGGTTTCTGAGTAATCACCTACAAGGTGGGAAGGATTAAGCACCATAACCAGAGGACGCTTACAGGTTTTGCTTAAGCACACCGATATCATCGTCGCCTTTCGAATGTTATACAAAGAGAGCAATTCCATGACAGTATTACAATCAGTTTTAACTTGACTGTCGACGGATAGCTCTCTTCATTTCACTATTCGCGGAGGATCAGGAGCAGGAGCACCTCAACAGAACAAATAAGAGGACAACGGACAGGTTAGGCCAGACAAACAGGGTTTTAGTGGGTTAGTTTCTCATCGTCTCATAGCGCAACGTCGAATATTATACAAAGAGAGCAATTCCATGACAGTGTTATTAAAATGGTTTCTGGACTGTCGACGGACAGCTCTCTTTATTCACTTATTCGCATTTGGATTTGTGTTTCTTCGATTCGTTCTAGGTGTTAATCAGACATACAATGGGGACGGCACAAATAAATAAAACGGATACCTATACTATATGTTTGTATACTGTATATTGTTTGCCGGCAGAGTTCGTGCGAAATATGCCAGGCATTTTGTTGCTCTGCTGTTTTCCTTTCTGCCGAGCCAATTAAATCAACAAACTGCGCACTTGGCAGCTCTATGTGAATTGAGCGAAATAGAGGCCTGAATGGGAACAGTGACCAGATGCATGCATATCTAGTTAAATGCTTAATGGTTGCAGTTTATGGGTATGGCGGGGGGCAGCAATAATTCCCCGAATTGATGGCACGTGCAAGGCAATTGAAATGCTTTCCCAATTAATAAAAAGGAAGGGGCTCTGCTGACGTACCCCAAGAGGTTCTGGCTCTCTGGCTGCGCCACCACCTTATCGCTCGATGTCGTCATTGCCAAGTTAAATATTTAGTCTCCGGTTGGGATTTATCACAGCTGCAGTTTACTATCTGTCTCTGGGTTTGTGCTCTTTATCTATCACAGGTTGAGTTGCTTTCGGTCCTTCGACGGCGCTTGGAATTCACATCGAAAAGATGTGGGTGTAGGATATTATCTCTGTAATCTGGCCTGGTCTTCCTCTCCTCTGCAGGTGGGGATTCTCGCTGATCTGTGATCTGTGAGGTGCTGTGCTTTGGACGATTGTCTGGCGACTGACGACATCCAAACGGTGGCGGCATCATTTATGTGTTCAAGTAGCAGCGACTAGGAGGCCCCACGATATACGTATACCATAGTTCTACCCGAGAGATATACACACGGGGTACAGTCGGTCGGGTCGGCCAGATATGAATCTGAATTGGGCGGGGGACGAGTCACGGCCCAAGGTTAAATGGAGCCCCTGCCGTCCCACGGAATAATGAGGGTGAATCGCTAAACAAATAAGGCGCAAATAACTATCTAGGTATAAGTAAAAATGCCGGCAAGCCCAGCGCATTTATTTACAATTTAGCAATGGGCAAAAGCAAAATAAACGGAGAGACCTGCATCTATAAATATCGGAAAAATTAATATACAATGTCTGAGAGAATTCTTTTGTGCGCCATTTTAGTCGAGCCAAAAAATACAGCTGTATTAATTTTTGGCCGCACGTGTTTGTCGTTTTTTGCAGACAAATTTACCAAAACTAAAGAAACGGCAAATCAATAATGGTCATAACAACCACAAAACAAAGCTCTAAAGATAGGCATGATATAAGAAGGGGTTCGAAGAGGTAAGGATGGGTAAAAGTCAACGTGACGCGCCGTCTGCATTATGAATAAATATATAACTACAGCAGAGGTCAACTCAATAACTACAAAGTATATACTCGAAAAGCACGCAAACTGTTCTGTAATAAACTGACTTTTATGATTTTAGATAAGCTTGTACTTAGTTGCTTTAAAGTCGGTTTGTTACAAAATCGTACAAAATGTTACAGCCTATACAAATAAAGTTATCTTTATAGGACCAATAAACGTATAGTATGGTTTCAGAAGAAGAAGAAGAAGAATTTTTGAATAGTTGAATTCGATCTGGAATTATCCATTGATTTTCTCTATAAAATCGCCCCTTTTTTAGAAATAAATTTGGTATTATGTCAGATAGTAAAAATGAAAAATGTACCATTTTTGTGCCCTCAACTGTATGAATATATTTTTCTTCGCCACGAAAACGTGTTTGATACCGCAAATTGCTACTTTATATTGTTGGCTAATCTTTCAGTGCCGATCACGTGTCTTCGGCGAGACTATACTACATAAGTAATGCAGAAGAGTCCTATATACGATTTCTACATACATAATCAGCCATTAAATGGGATGGCTTTTCATTTGTCCCTGTAATGGCGATGCAGCTTAAATTAAGTGAAATAGACAAAGAAAACCAAGTCATTTAGATAGTAGATTTCACCCTGCAACCAGATTAGAACTAGATAAACAGTATAGTGATAAGGCCACGTAATTGGTGCGCTTGTGTAATCAACATGAAAACTTAACGTTCTGCTTGGACAAATATTAGGAGATCAGGGTACAATCTTTCGACAGGGAAAACAGTCGTATAAAAAAGAAGTGTACTGAGCAAACAGTCAGGAGGATTTTGAGACAAAGGCAAAGCGGGATGTCATAAAGCAAACACGGGGACTGGAAATTATTATACTTATGGTAAAACCAGAACAATAGGTGCGATAAGAGGTACGATCTCATGTGGTTCCGAGCGATAAGATAAAAGCGAAAGAGAGGCGAAGAAGAGCGCGGTGGGCTTAAGAAGACGAAAGAAGCTGCTAGAAAAGTGCCGATGACCCAATATCGCAGACTGTATATCCATCTCTCTTTATCCCACTTGCCACACAAAAACAAAGCAAACTGCAATGGCGAGTGGAATTTTCCCTTGTTTACAGCAATTACGCTTTTGTGTGTGTGTGTTTTTGCTTGTTGTTTATATGACATAATGAATGCCGAAGATGCAGGATGGAAATTAAGAGGTAGCGTCAGCAGATTTCTGTATAATTCCAAACTTAAACAAAATGGTGGAAATTGTATAAATTCGCCAAGTAACGGTGAAAAGTCCCGTTTTCACCCAGCGCATTACCTCCCCAATTGGATTGCATAAAGCAAATTGGA
Source organism: Drosophila subpulchrella (assembly GCF_014743375.2). NCBI lineage: Eukaryota > Metazoa > Arthropoda > Insecta > Diptera > Drosophilidae > Drosophila > Drosophila subpulchrella. The sequence goes on from NC_050611.1 coordinate 13,800,253, forward strand.
TAAATGTCAATACCAATAAGAAACGAAACAGGTAAACAAAGAATAGAGAAACACGCACATACACAGATAATTGGGGGTTCTCCAATAGGAAGGGGGTCAAACTGTAAATAAGAGGGCACGCGGCGTTGCCAGATGCGCAAACTCGATGTGTCATTTGCGCCAATTAATAATAAACAAGGCCTGCAAGCAAATTGATTATTAAAGCATATAAAGAAAGCGCGTGTAGTACAATTATTTATTTCTGTCAACAATCAAAAAAAGAATTAAGGCAGAGCCAACAGAGTGGCAACGCTGCGGGCAGCCATCTTGAACGGAAAACAAAACAGTAAATAAATAACCAATAAAGTAAAAAATTAAATTTCATAGTTTTCGGCTGAAATCAATTGATTACTTTACTTACGAAACGTGCCAGCACAAATACATGGTCACAATTTCCATTATTTATTTCCGCCGTTCTCTTTTTGTTTTTGCCTCTGTGTGCGTCACAGATGATTTTACAAAAAAAAAAAAACACATACTGACCCACACAGCTGCACCAGGTTTGGTGTGCGTGTGCGCGTACGTGGGGAAATAAACCAACACCGTTACCCGATTTATTAGCAGGTTACACTTAAACTATTGCACTACAAACCATTACAACCAAGCCTACTTGCCACCAATTGGAAAGGGGTCGTGGACTCCCTCGCACTATTTTCATTTCTCTTCTTTTTTCATCTTTCTTTGCACTACAAAATCGACTTTGCACTTTTTCTCTTCGTGTATGGCGTCCAACTTGGATACCATTACTTACAGTTTATTATTCATTTTTGATGGCATTTTCACACTTAATGGTTGCAACTTAACGCACTGAGAAGAAATCGAATCGAACGAAATTGTGTTTTTGTGGAGAAACTCTTTTTTTTGGGGTGCAAACCTCCCAGCTATAAGATGTGATTGCGTCGAAATTTAGTATAAAACTGTGAAATATACTAGGGAGTCTCTGCTTTTATAGGTTCTGGTGCGACTTTTTTCGGGGGATTTACCGGTGGCACATTTTGGTCACTCTAATTGCAATGGCGCTTTTTAGGGATGGGAATGATTCGATAAATTTATTGCTAACAGATTTTATTATTACAAGTTTTGGGAACACAAACAAATTTAAATATATTCTAATCGCGTCCCTTTATTTTTTATTTCTGAGCTAACACATCTACATAGTGACTTATTGACTTCTCTCTCAAATAAAATATAATTGCTCTCATTATTATAAAGAAAGTCTGACTTCAAATTTAAAATATTCTAAGTAGATCAGGATATACCAGTTATAACTGGAATAAATTAAATTTTATTTAAAAGACCAGGAATGCCTATTTGACATCCTAGGAAAAACACTCTAGGTATAATTTAAATTCAAAGGACAATAAATAATCAATATATTAAAAATTATTATATTATATATTAAAAATCTACCTGTCTAGAAATCCAGTTGGCAGCTCAGCCTATCGATAGCTCGATACTCACGACGGCAAGCGCAGCCACATTGTTGTCTGCCCACCTCTAGCCACTCTTCTTCTTTCGGGAACTTGGCAACTTGAAAAAACGTGCGTCAGCCTTTTACCCGTGCGAGTCCGTCATCCTTTTAACTAAAAAACCATGAGCGGCTTTCCCGGAACGTTCGCGTTCGACGAATATGGCAGGCCCTTCATTATCCTGCGGGACCAGGAGCGCCAGAAGCGCATCACAGGAACAGATGCCATAAAGGTAAATGAAACGAGGATTTGCCGGTCCTGTTGGGTAGATTCCGCATCCTGGAGGAGTTAAAATGGAGGAGAGTCACAGGAAAAAGTCGCATTTCAAAGTCATTTTCTTAAAGGGGGTCCAAAAATGACCGCATCGTCTTCGGAACATTCCAGATGTTCTATAAAGCCGGTTTTTCAAAGGGCTGACAATAATTAATCCTTATTAATTTGGTCAATATCTCCTATATAAAGTGTGAGGAGGGCCTTTAAACATATATTTACCTTTTAGTTGCCTCAATAATTCAATAGTTTAACAAAACTTAATCGCCTGGGCTATTTTGAGGTTAAAACGTCGCCCAGATGTTTTTCTTTCATTGCCGGCTGAGTCACGCGCACCATGAAACGTTTGGATATTGATGGAAGCAATTGAAATGCCCCAAAAGACTTTATTTTCCTGATGCAGCTGTAGAGTTTATTACCCTCTGTTTGATCCCAACTTTGTCAATCTAAAAACTATTTATTTTATTTATATGTTTAGCGAAAAAACAACAACACTATCAATTAGACTTGTTCTCAACTTTATTTTAAAATCAACCAACTAAAACATTATTGAACTAAACCGAACTTAGTATATATATTTATTTATTTTTCTTGAGTACTTTCTTACTAATATTTCCATTTTCCTCCCTGCAGACGCACATTATGGCCGCCCGCCAGATCGCCTCCACCCTGAAGACCTCGCTGGGTCCCAAGGGTCTGGACAAGATCATGGTCAGCCCGGATGGAGACGTGACTGTGACCAACGACGGTGCCACCATCATGAAGCTGATGGAGGTTGAGCACGAGATCGCCAAGCTGATGGTGCAGCTCTCGCAGTCGCAGGACGACGAGATCGGCGACGGAACCACCGGCGTTGTGGTCCTTGCTGGTGCCCTGCTGGAGCAGGCCGAGGGACTGATCGACAGGGGCATCCATCCCATTCGTATTGCCGATGGCTTCGAATTGGCCGCCCAGTGCGCCATCAAGCAGTTGGACTCGATTGCCCAGCCCTTCCCCGTGGACCCGAAGAACAAGGAGCCACTGATTCAGATCGCCATGACCACGCTGGGCAGCAAGATCGTGAACAAGTGCCATCGTCAGATGGCCGAGATGGCTGTGGATGCCGTGCTGAATGTGGCCGACATCGAGAAGAAGGACGTGAACTTCGAGCTCATCAAGATCGAGACCAAGGTCGGCGGTCGCATGGAGGACTCGATGCTGGTGAAGGGCGTCATCGTGGACAAGACCCTCAGCCACTCGCAGATGCCCAAGGAGCTGAGGAACGTCAAGCTGGCCATTCTCACCTGCCCGTTCGAGCCCCCGAAGCCGAAGACCAAGCATAAGCTCGATGTGACCTCCGCGGAGGACTACAGGGCGCTGCGTGAGTACGAGCAGGAGAAGTTCACCCAGATGGTCAAGCAGGTGAAGGACGCCGGCGCCACTTTGGCCATCTGCCAGTGGGGCTTCGACGACGAGGCAAACCATCTGCTGCTGCAGCAGGAGCTTCCGGCCGTGCGCTGGGTGGGCGGTCCGGAGATCGAGCTGATCGCCATCGCCACCGGTGGGCGCATCGTGCCTCGCTTCGAGGAGCTCACACCTGAGAAACTGGGTGTTGCCGGTCTCGTACGCGAAATGGGTAAGTTTTCATCTAGTAGAGTTATGGCGCATTTTTAATTTAATTCTCTTCCCTTCAGCATTCGGAACATCCAAGGACAAGATGCTGGTCATCGAGGAGTGCAAGAACTCCAAGGCAGTGACTATTTTCCTGCGTGGCGGTAACGCCATGATCATCGCCGAAGCCAAGCGCTCCATCCACGACGCCATCTGCGTGGTGCGTTCGCTGGTCAAGGACTCGCGTATTGTCTACGGCGGCGGTGCGGCCGAGATTAGCTGCTCGCTGGCGGTGGCCAAGGAGGCCGACCAGCTGTCCACCTTGGAGCAGTACGCCTTCCGCGCCTTTTCCGTGGCCCTGGAGAGCATTCCGCTGGCCCTGGCTGAGAACAGTGGCCTGCATCCCATCGAGACCCTGTCTGAGCTGAAGGCCAGTCAGGTGGCCGAGAAGAAGCCCAGCCTGGGTGTGGACTGCATGCTGACTGGTGATTCGGACATGAAGAGCCACAACGTGGTGGAGTCGCTGCACTCGAAGAAGCAGCAGATTCTGCTCTCCACGCAGCTCGTCAAGATGATACTCAAGATCGACGACGTGCGCTCCAAGAACGAAGGCGGCATGTAACGACCCACTTGCACACCACATTAGATCAGTTTCAGATTCACATCCCCTCGCTTTGCTATCTCTTCACGAACAACACCTGCGAAACGCCTCATCTCTATGTACATCTGTATTAATTGTTTACTTTATTAATCCACAAGTTCTTTGGAAAAGAAAAAAATTACATTATACAAGGGGTTATCCCTGGTCAAATACACTAAAACCAACCTAAGCCATTGACTAGACTTTCTTGCCATTAATGGTGGCTAGTTGTTTGCGATTGATCTGGTCGAAGAATAGCAATCCCGCCGATCGCTCCACGCTCTCAGGCGGCACCTGGAACACACTGATGGGGGTGTCGTTGCTGATCACCTGGTTGGGCATCACATAGGATTCCATGTGAAGTTTGTGGTCCGGTGATTCGCTCACGATGACCTTGTAGAAGTGTGTAGGAACAGCCACCGTATTCGCACCGATGACCTCGTACTTGACGTAGGTCTTTCCGTCGTCCTCCTTGTGGGGCAGGTAAAGTGGACCCGTGCAGACGTATACATTGGAGTAGGTCTTGGTCAGTTTGCGCACATGCGACTCCAGGGTGTTCCACGCATCTCGGTTGAATCCCTGGCCCACCTGTGGCGCCATGTTGGACAGGTAGAAGGTCTCGTCGCAGTGCTTCTGGTGAAGTCGGTGGTTGCCAGCCGCGGCCATGTGCCCGCGATCGTAGCCGGAACGCCTGTAGTCCGTGTTCTGGGACCTGAAGAACGGGTGGATGCTCTCGTCCTGTTTGAAATCACATTTCGCTCGATCCACGGCATCGTTCTTGGCCACCGACTCCGCCGTCAGGTGCTCGAACACCCAGTGGGGCACTCGGTTCCTCCGATCGTAGGACAGCACGTAGTCCGAGTGGGAGCGCACATGATCCAGTCCCGGGAAGCCGTACTTCATGATCTGACCGATCCGAGAAGGAGTCGCCGCCAGGCTCACATTCGACTCTTGGGCAGGAATCAAACTGGCCGCCGAAACAGTTCCAAAGGTGGGTAATCCCGGCAGGCGGGGAAGGCTATTGGTGAATCCGTCGTTCCGACGTTCCCGCTCCACGTGGGAACCCAGGTAGAAGGCGCCCAAGGCGGTGGCACCCAGGGCTAATATGCTGCCCACTCGTGGTCCACTCATTCTCGCAGTTTTATTTATAAATCTGGCCAAAAGACCGGATAACGGCCGCTATTGCACAATTCAGGTACTTCGGTGTGGGAAAGATAGAAGGTATCGATACATCGATCATGTAATCCGATAAACGTTACGATAGATGAGCGATATATCGTTATTAGGTTTGATATATCGGACTAACTTCCCATAACTTTGGCTCCAATAATTCAAACGTAGTCCTCATGGTATTCTGTCCAATTAAATTAAACTATATTAACTACTCTTTTAAACGGGGCTTAATGATATTTATAATCAATCCCAAATCTTATAACTCAGAATTTTTCTTAAAGTTTTTCAAATTTTTATTTCATAAACAAATTTTAAAAATTGTTTTTATTTAGTCGAATGTATAATCACTTTTCGTCACAAAATTGGAAATCAAAACTATTGTTTGTTGAACCTGCGATCGTCACGTCATTTTAACAGTGTTTTGACTGATACTTATACTGGTAGAGTCGAAAACGCTTTCTTCTACCTGTTGCATACTTTTGAACGAATACAATATACCCTTTTGCTCTACGAATAACGGGTATAAAAGAAAACTCGTTTCGTAAAGACTAAATCATTAAATCTGTATAACATGTTAAGTACAAATGTATTAACCATTATATGTGGCTGCGGTTATATCAATCTATCGTATATTAGTCAAGGTCAAGGCGGGTTTACTTATTGCACTTCTCTCCCCTAATTCGTTTGCTTAGCTTTATTTGCGGTTCAAAGCTTTTAAAACCGAGATCCAATTCCATTTCGTTTCACTCTACCGAGGTTTTATTTGAGGAGGTTATCTCTCTAGGCTTGTTTACATTGGAACTGCAGCTGATTAGAAGCGAATCGGATAGAGGCGTTTTCCCAGTGATCAGTTGAAAGTGAAAACCATATAGAGAGGATGCTGGATGTGGTGGCCGTACTTCTGATCGCTCTGGCAGTGGTCTTTTGGTTTGTGCGCACGCGATATAGTTACTGGACCCGTCGGGGAATCGGAAATGATCCGGCTCGATTCCCCGTGGGCAATATGGATGGGTTCCGGAAAACGAAGCACTTCATCGATATTGTTACCCCGCTGTATGAGAAGTTTAAGAACAATGGAGCACCCTTCGCTGGGTTTTTTATGATGCTACGACCCGTGGTTTTAATCACCGATCTTGAGCTGGCCAAGCAGATTCTCATACGGGATTTCGCGAACTTTGAGGATCGTGGAATGTACCATAATGAGCGGGATGATCCTCTGACAGGTCATCTATTCCGCATCGATGGACCCAAGTGGCGACCCTTGCGCCAGAAGATGTCGCCCACTTTCAGTTCCGCCAAGATGAAATACATGTTTCCCACCGTTTGCGCCGTGGGCGTGGAGCTTGGTCAGGTTTGCGGCGAGTTGGCAGATAATGCCATGTGCGGCATCATCGAGATCGGGGATCTGATGGCCCGCTACACATCCGATGTCATAGGGCGATGTGCCTTTGGCGTGGAATGCAATGGCCTCCGGAATCCCGAGGCCGAGTTCGCCACAATGGGCAGGAGAGCCTTTTCAGAGCGTCGTCATTGCAAGCTGATCGATGGGTTTATCAAGAGTTTTCCCGATCTGGCCCGACTGCTGCGCATGCGCCAGATCCATCAGGATATTACGGATTTCTATGTGGGCATCGTCAGGGAAACTGTGAGGCAGAGGGAGGAGCAGGGCATCGTGAGGAACGACTTTATGAACCTGCTGATCGAAATGAAACAGAGGGGCGAGCTCACCATCGAGGAAATGGCCGCCCAGGCTTTTATTTTTTTTGTAGCTGGCCTCGACACCTCCGCTTCGACCCTGGGATTTGCACTTTACGAGTTGGCCAAACAGCCGGAATTGCAGGTGAGGCTGCGCAAAGAAATCGATGAGGCCCTACAATTACATCAGGGGGAATTCACCTATGATTCTATGCAGGAGCTTCGCTACATGGAACTGGTCATTGCAGGTGGGTCTGTCTCAAAACTACGAATTTAATACTTTATATGTATACAGTATATCAAATATATAATATGTCATGTTAAAATGTTCCCGGGAATATCAATTTTATATTCTAAACGTGTAAACATGCTTATTATATGGAGCAAGAAACGTTAATACGTGAATATTGAACGGAAGATAAAGGATCTGCAATTCAGAAAATTTTACAATAAAAATAAATGCCTCTTTTCATACAATTTTATAAGGATACCTTATAATAAATTTAATCAGTTATAATACATTTCGGACGCCACAAGTTATAATGTCGATCTGTTCCGATTTTTTTCAGAAACGCTTCGGAAATATCCAATACTTCCGCAGTTAACACGGATCTCAAGGCATTTGTATGCCGCCAAGGGCGACCGTCATTTCTACATTGAGCCCGATCAGATGATACTTATTCCGGTCTATGGGATTCACCATGATCCCGCCCTATATCCAGAGCCCCACAAGTTCATACCGGAGCGGTTTTTGGCCGATCAACTGGCCCAGCGACCCACCGCCTCTTGGCTGCCCTTCGGCGACGGCCCCAGAAACTGCATTGGTATGAGATTTGGAAAAATGCAGACGACCATTGGCCTGGTCAATCTGCTCCGGAGCTTTCACTTCAGCGTCTGTCCGCGAACTGACCAGAAAATCGAGTTTGTGAAGTCAAATATTCTACTGTGCTCCGCTAATGGCATTTACCTGAAGGTTCAAAAGCTAAGCCAACTGGGGAGATAGCGGTTCTAATATAACTCGTACCCTGATTGTATTTTGATCAACATTTTAATTTGATTGTGCATAGTACATATTAAACAACTTTTTTACCAACCTAGTAGTACCTCTTTGAACCTAATCTAGCTTATTGGGGCTCGCAAATTTGATTAAATACTTTTGTCGTCACTATCATTATCTGGTATAAGTATAAGAATTTGTAAAGCATTTCACCAGCACCAGTAATATTTAATAACATGATTTTTCTGATAATACCGTGCCGGTAAAAGTATATGTGTTTGATCAGAGTATAATTTTGTGTATCCAGCAAGCAAATGTGTACGATTTTAGTCAGATAAACTAAATAAGAGATCTTCAAAAGAGAGTAAGAGAGACCATATAAGCGATATACCATCCCACTGTAAACTCAGTATTGAGCGGATCGTGAACGCGAAATGTCGCTGTTACTGTCGCTGATCGTGGTCATAGTATCTCTGATTTTGTTCGTGGCCCGCCGACGTCATGGATATTGGCTGAGGAGGGGTATTCCGCACGATGTGCCACACCCACTTTTCGGAAACATCAAGGACTGGCCCAATAAACGTCACATAGCCAAGATATTTCGGGACTACTACTTCAAGTACAAAGATTCGGGTAACCCATTCGCTGGGTTTTTCTTCTTTTTCACCCGGACGGCTGTGGTCACCGACTTGGAACTGGTCAAGAGAGTGATGATCAAGGACTTTAATCACTTCGAGAATAGGGGAGTTTTCTACAATGAGATCGATGATCCACTTTCGGCTACTTTGTTCAGCATTGAAGGTCAAAAGTGGCGTCATTTGAGGCATAAACTTACGCCCACTTTTACGTCCGGTAAAATGAAGAACATGTTCCCGATTGTTGTGAAAGTTGGTGATGAAATGGATAAGATCTTCAGTGGTAAAACTGAATTAGGTCAAAGTCCAGTTTTGGAGGTTGTTGATTTGGTGGCACGGTATACAGCTGACGTAATAGGCAACTGCGCGTTCGGTCTCAATTGCAATAGTTTACACGATCCCAAGGCAGAATTTGTGACAATTGGCAAGCGGGCGATCACCGAACATCGCTATGGAAATATGCTGGATATATTTTTATTCGGGTTTCCCAAGTTGTCGCGTCGCTTGCGCTTAAAATTGAACATCCAGGAGGCAGAGGACTTTTACACCAGGATCGTAAGGGAAACAATTGACTACCGATTGAAGACCAACGAGAAGCGAAACGACTTTATGGACAGTCTGATAGAGATGTATAAGAATGAGCAGTCGGGAAACTCAGAGGACGGCCTTACCTTCAACGAGCTACTGGCCCAAGCATTTATTTTCTTTGTGGCTGGTTTCGAGACGAGTTCTACGACCATGGGATTCGCCCTCTACGAACTGGCCCGCAACCAGGATGTTCAGGATAGACTCAGGGAGGAGATTACAAATGTTCTGGGCAAGCACAACAACGAGTTTACCTACGAGGGAATCAAAGAGATGAAGTATCTGGAGCAGGTTGTTATGGGTAAGTTTCCAAAAACTTTTTTGTTCTATTTAATTAATGCTTGATAGCTTTATACATATTTTTGTATTATTATTTTGACCTCGACAACTTCTGAACAAATTTTAATCATCACGTTTGCTTCCAGAAACCCTCCGCAAGTATCCAGTTCTGGCTCATCTTACAAGAATGACTGAGACAGACTTTTCACCTGAAGATCCAAAGTACTTTATTGCCAAGGGCACTATCGTTGTGATTCCAGCTCTTGGCATTCATTATGATCCAGAAATATATCCCGAACCCGAGAAATTTGAGCCAGAACGCTTCACTGACGAGGAAATCGCGGCGAGATCTTCGTGCACTTGGCTTCCATTTGGCGAAGGTCCCCGAAATTGCATTGGTCTTCGATTCGGGTTGATGCAAACCTGTGTGGGATTGGCCTACCTGATCAGAGGCTATAAGTTTAGTGTCGCCCCGGAGACCCAAATACCTATGAAGATTGTCGAGAGAAATATTCTTATATCCGCCGAAAATGGTATCCATCTGAAAGTGGAGAAGCTTCAACAATAAGTTATACAGATTTAGAGCGTTATATAGATTTAGTTTAAGAATGTAATCATTTCCACAGCTGTTTATAATATTTAACTACAATGACAAGCTTACAAAATGGATTGCATAGTGTAAATTCAAATGTAGACGCCATGTGGAAAAGACGGGATCTTTTTGTTTGTACATATTTTAATACCGGTTGCGCGTAAAGTAGGGTATATTCTATTAGTTGAAACGAATGTAACAGGTAGAATTAAGCTTTTCCATGATCAACATAGCTTTCCAAGTTTATCTGCCACTTTCCCAATGTCCGTATGAACGTCGAGATCTAAGATAGTTACTATGAAATTGATTGTATCTGTGGAAAAATATCTACAAGCCAAATGCCGTACCATTCACACTATTCTTTTTACAGTTATAAAACTTTGAAAGCCCGTTTTCCTTTTGTGACCACAAAAAAATAATTAAAAACTGACTTTCTTCTAAAAACTTGAAGAAAAATATTTGTTTCCGAGATTTTATATACACCACCGTTTTTATAAGGATAAATGCTTGTTCATATAACCATTATAATCAATTTACTTGACAAGTAAATTCTGGAATTTAATTTGCGAGTAAACCTCTTCCGAGGGTCCTTTTTGGAGATCTTATCCCCAACGGTTTCGCCTCCTTTCAGAGCGCCTCTCATGGCGCCTATACTGGCGCCTATCCCCACCCCTATCCTCGCGCCTATCCTCGCGTCTGTCCTCGCGTCTATCATCGCGTCTTTCCTCGCGCCTATACTCGCGCTCCTGACGCCTCTCTCGTCGCAGCTCACGGCGCCTCAACCTGCAAAGCCTGCGAAGCTTTTCCTTGAGGTCGTCAACCTCGGTGGAGGTCGAGGAAGAGTGTCACTGTCGCTGGTGGTGGAGGAGGTGTTGGTTGTGCTGGACGAAGTAGGCGTGCTTGATGCAGTTGGAGTTGTCGTCGCAGTCGTTGGTGAAGACGAAGAAGTGCTAGGACTTGTCGAAGTGGTCGGAGACGTGGAGGAAGTCGAAGGTGTTGAAGAAGTGCTCGGAGACGTCGAGGAAGGAGACGACTTTGTCGAAGGGGACGTTGAAGGAGAAGACGAGGTTGGATCTGATCTAAGAGTGCAGAAACTTCAATAGACCAATTAACAGATTTAGTTTAAGAATGTGATCCTATCCACAGCTGGTAATATTTTTGAACACAATGGCAAGCTTATAAGATAGATTGTATAGTATAATTTCAGTTAATTGATTGTGTAAAGTGATTTTACTATATTTTAAATGTAGAGGCCTGTGAAAAATCGGCATTCTTTGTGGGTGTACATATTTTTATACACCTAACGCGTAAAGTATGGTATCCTATATTAGTTTCGAAGTAAGTAAGTAAGTAGAAGGAAGCGTTTCCGGCCATATAAAGTTTATAAAGTCTAACTGAAGCAGACACTTTTGGGTTACAACGCTGGACAAGGGGGTAATGTAATGCGGTTGTAACTGATTCATTCTTCAATAGATGCATGCTTATATTCTACTTGAATAACACGGAAGCTTAGTGTAACAAATAGTGAAATGAGTGGTATTCTAGAGTAAGTCAGTGAATTTTGATTATGCTAACAATTTCCCGTGGTTGGCTCGGTGTAGAGCTCGGCTCAGTGTCAAATATTTTTGATCAAGATCACTATCCGAGTTTATCTACCCATTTCCCCCTGTCCGTACATATGTACGTCGAGATCTAGGATAACTATAAAAAAACTGTTGCTTGTTCATAGAACCATTTTTATTATATATTCTTGACAATTTCAGTCTGGAATTTTACTTTCGAATAAACCTCTTTTGGGAGTTTTTTTTGAGCGCCTATCCCCGACGGTTGCGCCTCCTTCCAGCACGCCTCTCCTGGCGCCTCTCTTGCTGCCTCTCCTGGCGCCTCTCCTGCTGCCTCTCTTCACGAAGCTCCTGCTGCCTCTCCTGCCGCCTCTCCCGACGAAGCTCACGGCGCCTCAACCTGCGAAGCCTGCGGAGCTTTTCCTTGAGGCTGTCCACCTCCTCGCTGGAGGTCGAGGAAGACGTGTCGCTGTCTGTACTGGTCGTACTGGTCGTACTGGAAGTAGTGGGCGTGGATGCTGCAGTTGGTGTGGTCGTCGAAGTCGAGGAACTGGAAGGAGTGGAAGTCGAAGAAGTGCTGGAGGGACTTGTAGAAGTCGAACTCGAAGGAGTTGAAGAAGTCGAGGAAGTCGAACTCGAAGGAGTTGAAGAAGTCGAGGCAGTGCTTGGATCGGACTTGGAAGAAGATGATGTCGACGAAGGATCAGATGACGGTGAGGTGGAAGACGTCGACGAGGATGGATCTGATGTAGTGGTTGCGCCGTAAGCAGCCGCCACGAGAGCCACAAGGCCGATGGCTAGGACTATTTGGGATCGCATCTTTAGCTGTGTGTATCTCTCAGTGTACTGAAGATCTGTGCAGACTCCGGCTTGAGCTCGAGTATTTATAGGGAATCTTTCAAAAGTTTGGGTCCAACAGCAGATAAATAGGCCTGTTCTTATTTAGACTAAGTGGCACGAGGCTTAGTGGGACATTTGTTTAAGAAGTCTGGAAATGGCTGAGGAAAGTTGCTTTTTACTTATATTTGGATTTGTTTACGCTAGCTTGTTGTTACCAAGTGAGCAAACAATGGTTAATAGGAAAAATACTTATACTGCGATGAAAGTATCAAATGGTTGGAAACCGATGTCTAAGTGAATAGGCTTTTATTTCCGTTTCTGACAAAAGAAAAAGGTGCCACTCAGAATTTCGTCCTCTATAGAGGACCTCTGTATGCAGATGAAGCCCATTACAACATAAGCCTGAAAAGGGTAAAGTTTTTATAAATTAAGAAAATCGCTACCTTTAAAAGCTTCCTAAAGACGCTCTAGTTAAGATAAGAAGATTCCAGAATGTTGTGTTTCGTTTAACACTTAATTTTTTAAAAGAACTAAATACAATAGTTCTTACAATTTGTAATCGACAAGAATTATTTACACATAACTTTTCTGGTTCGACATTTGGGCACCCAACGCACAGCTTTTTGAAAACGAACAAGGAAGAACGCTATAGTCGAGTACCTTGACTATCAGATACCCTTAACTCAGCTAAAGGGACCAAAGCGAAATCGAGATATGCAAGCAGAAAATCGAGATTGAAATGCGCCACCTACCGCCGGTAGACAGATTTAAGCGTTATAAGCGTTATAGTGGGCGTGGCAAACTTTTTTTGGGTCAATCGATAGTTATTGATGGGTACAATACATTTCAGTTTAAATTTTTATTCTAGCTTTAAAACTGTAGGAGCCACAGTTTTGGGCGGCTTGTGGGCGTTAGAGTGGGCGTGGCACTCTGCTGAAACAGACTTGCACTGCGCAGGAATCTTAGGAATCTGCATGCCTAATCCCAGTATTGTAGCTCTTATAGTTTCCGAGATCTCTGCGTTCATACGGACAGACGGACATGGCTAGATCGACTCGGCTAGTGATCCTGATCAAGAATATATATACTTTATGGGGTCGGAAACGCTTCCTTCTGTCTGTTACATACATTCCGACGAATCTAGTATACCCTTTTACTCTACGAGTAACGAGTATAAAAAGAAAAGTATTGTAAATATTTTATTTTTTCTTTAATGAAGATGTTAATTTTAGGTTAATGAATCTTTCTTAATTTCAATTAAATTCCAGTCCTACTGTTCTTACTTATTTAGATACGTTTACGGTAACAATAGACTAACGCAAAAAATCATCAGATTCTGTTTTGTTTAAATAGACACTAAAAACTTTCCTCAGCCATTTCCAGACTTTTTAAACAAATGTCCCACTAAGCCTCGTGCCACTTAGTCTAAATAAGAACAGGCCTATTTATCTGCTGTTGGACCCAAACTTTTGAAAGATTCCCTATAAATACTCGAGCTCAAGCCGGAGTCTGCACAGATCTTCAGTACACTGAGAGATACACACAGCTAAAGATGCGATCCCAAATAGTCCTAGCCATCGGCCTTGTGGCTCTCGTGGCGGCTGCTTACGGCGCAACCACTACATCAGATCCATCCTCGTCGACGTCTTCCACCTCACCGTCATCTGATCCTTCGTCGACATCATCTTCTTCCAAGTCCGATCCAAGCACTGCCTCGACTTCTTCAACTCCTTCGAGTTCGAGTCCCTCGACTTCTTCAACACCTTCGAGCTCGACTTCCACAAGTCCCTCCAGCACTTCTTCGACTTCCACTCCTTCCAGTTCCTCGACTTCGACGACCACACCAACTGCATCATCCACGCCCACTACTTCCAGTACGACCAGTACGACCAGTACAGACAGCGACACGTCTTCCTCGACCTCCAGCGAGGAGGTGGACAGCCTCAAGGAAAAGCTCCGCAGGCTTCGCAGGTTGAGGCGCCGTGAGCTTCGTCAGGAGAGGCGGCAGGAAAGGCAGCAGGAGCTTCGCGAAGAGAGGCAGCAAGAAAGGCGCCAGGAGAGGCAGCAAAAAAGGCGCCAGGAGAGGCGTGCTGGAAGGAGGCGCAACCGTCGGGGATAGGCGCTCAAAAAAAACTCCCAAAAGAGGTTTATTCGAAAGTAAAATTCCAGACTGAAATTGTCAAGAATATATAATAAAAATGGTTCTATGAACAAGCAACAGTTTTTTATAGTTATCCTCCATCTTGTAGTAAATATGTATGGACAGGGGGAAGTGGGTAGATAATCTCTGATAGTGATCTTGATCAAAAGTATATGACACTGAGCCGAGCCCCACACCGAGTCAACTACGGGCAATTGTTAACACAATCAAAATTCACTGACTTACTCTAGAATACCACTCATTTCACTATTTATTACACTAAACTTCCGTGTTATTCAAGTAGTATATAACCATGCATCTATTGAAGAATGAATCAGTTACAATCGCAACATGTAACTCGTACTACTACACTATCTCAACTAGCAGCTAACCCTCCTTAGCTCCCCCTCAGGGCAGCTCTCGCAACGCCCGTAGCCTGGTATCATAGTATCTCTCTCTTAACGTTATCTCGACGCGATCATCGTCCTGAAGCTCATTACCCCCTTGACCAGCGGTGTGACCCAGAAATGTCTACTTCAGTTAGACACAAACAATAAACTCTATATGGACGGAAACGCTTCCTTCTACTTACTTACCAACTTCGAATCTAATATAGAATACCATACTTTACGCGTTAGGTGTATAAAAATATGTACACCCACGAAGAATGACAAGTTTTCACGGGTTTTCTACATTTAGAATATGGTTAAATCACTTTAAACAATCAATCAACTTAAATTATACTATACAATCTATTTTATAAGCTTGCCTTGTATTCAAATATTATAAACAGGTGTAAATAAGATCAAATTTGTAAACTTAATCTATATACCGGGGTATATTGAACTTATGGTTGAAACTTCTCCACTCTCAGATGGATTCCATTTTCGTGAGTATAAGAATGTTTCCCTGGACAACCTGCATAGGTATTTTCGTCTCCTGGGCGACACTAAACTTATAGCCTCTAATCAGATAGGCCAATCAGGCTTACATCAACACGAATTGAAGTCCAATCCAGTTTTGGAAGCCCAAGATGTTCAGTACTAATTTCTGAATTTTGGAATTGATTTTTTGTACCTTACTTTAGGCGTCTATAGGAATCCTTTAAATAAAATTAAGAATAAACAAATCCACTTCAACTTTCCATGCATTTGATCTTTTTATCTCAGTACAAATGTTCTGTATAATGTTTGCACACTTGGTAGCAATAGACCAGCGCAAACAAATCCCAAAATTCTCCATGCTTGTTGCCAAAAATATTTGTGGAACGCTACTTCCTCAGCCATTTCCAGACTTATCAAACAAATGCCCAACTGGACCACGTGCCACGTATTGTGGTTAAGAACAGTCGCAGAACTCTGCTATTGGACCACAACATTTGAGAGATTCCCTATAACTACTCGAGCTCAAGCCGGAGTCTGTACAGATCTTCAGTACAGTGAGAGATAGGAATAGCTAGTGATGCGATCCCAACTAGTCCTAGCCCTCGGCCTTGTGGCCCTCGTGGTGGCTGCTTACGGCCACTGCATCAGATCCAACCTCGTCTTCTCCTTCAACGTCCTCTTCGACAAAGTCGTTTCCTTCCTTGACGTTTCCAAGCACTTCTTCAACACCTTCGACTTCCTCCACGTCTCCAACCACTTCGACGAGTCCTAGCACTTCTTCGTCTTCGACGACAACTCCAACTGCATCAAGCACGCCTACTTCGTCCAGCACAACCAATACCTCCTCCACCACCAGCGACAGTGACACGACTTCCACCGAAGTTGACGCCCTCAAGGAAAAGCAGGCTTCGCAGGTTGAGGCGCCGAGAGTTACGACGAGAGAGGCGACAGGAGCGCGAGGATAGACGCTAGGATAGGCGTGGGGATAGGCGTGGGGATAGGCGCCAGTATAGTCGCCATGAGAGGCGTTCTGACAGGAGGCGAAACCGTTGGGGATAAGATCTCCAAAAAGGACTTTCGGAAAAGGTTTGCTCGAAAGTAAAATTCCAGAATTAAATGGTCAAGAAAATGAAATTAAATAAAACCTAGTATTCGTAGGAAAGTAAGTAACATGAAGAAGAAAGAGTTTCCGACCCTATAAAGTATGTATATACTTGTTCTAGCCAAGTCCTTTTAACCGTTGGCCTGTCTTTCTGACTGTGTGTCAGCTTGTCCGTCCCTATGAACGCTGAGATCTTAGAAACTATAAAGTCTAGAAATTCGGGACTAAACGTACATGTTCATGAGATTTCTGAGCGAAGCAAGATTGATTCAGCCGAGTGCCTAAATCTGCCAGCACCCAAGTTTTTAAAGATATTGTCTAAGTTTCAATTGAAATTGACTTTATTTGTTAATACTCATGAATATGTCAGCACTCGTGCCAAACGCACAATTTTTTTAAAGTTATGAGTAAATAAGTTAAAAAACTTTACACAGGCGCCACTTTTGCCACTTTTGTCCCTTTTTGTTTGTACATTACTACTATAAACAAGGAAGAACGCTATAGTCGAGTACCTCGACTATCAGATACCCGTTACTCAGCTAAAGGGACCAAAGGAAAATGGAGATATGCAAGCAGCAAATGCGCCACCTACCGGCGGTAGACAGATTTAAGCGTTGTGGGCGTTAGAGTGAGCGTGGCAAAGTTTTTTTTAAATCAATCGATAGGTATTGACAAGACCAATACATTTCAGTTAAAATTTTTTATCTAGCATGAAAATTGTGGGCGCCACAGGCTTGGGCGGTTTGTGGGCGTTAGAGTGGGCGTGGCATATTCGCGTGACAAACTTGCGCTGCGCTCAAGCCTACGGAATCTAAATCTGAAATCCCATTTCTCTATCTTTGATATTTTCCGAGATATCCGCGATCATATTTACGATTTTTTGAAGTTTGTGGGCGGTTTGTGGGCGTTCAAGTGGGCGTGGCAAACTTTTTTTTGGGTCAATCGATAGGTATTGATGAGAACAATACATTTCAGTTAAAATTTTTATTCTAGCATGAAAACTGTAGGAGCCACCGTTTTGGGCGGTTTGTGGGCGTTAAAGTGGGCGTGGCACTCTGCTGAAACAAACTTGCGCTGCGTAAGAAGCTCAGGAATCTGCACGCCAAATCTCAATAGCCTAGCTCTTATAGTTTCCAAGATCTCAGCGTTCATCCGGACGGACAGACAGACGGACAGACGGACAGACGGACAGACGGACAGACGGACATGGCTAGATCGACTCGGCTAGTGATCCTGATCAAGAATATATATACTTTATGGGGTCGGAAACGCTTCCTTCTGCCTGTTACATACTTTCCGACGAATCTAGTATACCCTTTTACTCTACGAGTAACGGGTATAAAAACCGGTGAATTCAAATACTATTCGTTAATCTCTTCGGGTTCTAATGGACATTACGCAGCACATGTCTTGAGGTTGTTGTGTAACTTATCAAATAGGTCTAGTCATTGTTAGTAGTAACACCCAACCAGTGAGTCTCTATAAATAACCTACCTCATGGTATACAGGCAATTGATTAGTTCTTGTTTCCAAACACAGGCATAATCTACAAGTACCCACATATTCACAAAGATTGTTGGGGAATGGAACCCTGTATTTCACCAGGATATGCGCTATTACGTATTTAAGTCATATGGTCAACAAAGTTTGAAAGTTTGATAAGGTGAGTGAACTGGCGATATGGTAAAACAGCTAAAATAAGAACTTGGTAAGGAAGATAAAAAGAGAACGCACACCTTATAAACCTCGTAGAATACCAATTTTAAGTTCAGTGTGGATCGAAAGCAGAACTGGAAATGTCGCTGCTACTGTCGTTGATTGCTCTTATTATATCTCTGCTTTTATTTGCCGCACGACGAAGTCATGGATATTGGCAAAGGAGAGGTATTCCCCACGATAAGCCCCATTTTCTTTTTGGAAATATGAAGGACTGGCAGAAGGAAAAAATGATCGCCCAAATCTTTCGGGACTACTACGCAAAATACAAGGGCTCGGATTATCCATTCGCTGGTTTTTATTTCTTTTACCAACGAAACGCTGTGATCACCGATTTGGATCTGGTTAAAAGAGTGCTGATCAAGGACTTTAACCACTTTGAGAATCGGGGAGTATTCTATAATGAGATCGATGATCCACTTACGGGTACTTTGTTCAGCATTGAAGGTCAAAAGTGGCGCAATTTAAGGCACAAGTTGTCGCCCACTTTTACTTCAGGCAAAATGAAGCACATGTTTCCCATTGTTGTAAAGGTTGGAGAGGAAATGGAGAAGATCTTCAGCGACAAAACTACCTCAGGTGAAGGTCAAGTTCTTGAAATTGTGGATCTAGTGGCCCGTTATACAGCTGATGTGATCGGTAATTGCGCCTTCGGATTGAATTGCAATAGTTTGCAAAATCCCAATGCCGAATTTGTGACTTTTGGCAAGCGGGCAATCACCGAACGTCGATTTGGAGGACTACTGGATTTCTTATTTTTTGGTTTTCCAATTTTATCCCGCCGCTTGCGCCTAAAAATGAACGTTCAGGAAGTGGAGGACTTTTATTCTAGAATCGTAAGAGAAACGATCGACTACCGATTGAAGACCAAGGAGAAGCGAAATGACTTTATGGACAGTTTAATCGATATGTACCAAAAAGAGCAGGGTGGAAACCCTGAGGACGGCCTATCCTTCAATGAGGTTTTGGCCCAAGCCTTTATTTTCTTTTTGGCTGGATTCGAGACGAGTTCTACGACTATGGGATTCGCCCTCTATGAACTGGCCCGCAACCAAGATGTTCAGGATAAAGTCAGGAAGGAGATTGATAATGTTATAGAAAAGCACAACAACGAGATCACCTACGAGGGAATCAAGGAGATGAAGTATCTGGAGCAGGTCGTCATGGGTAAGTAAAGCAGCAGTTTTACAATGTTATTCGTTCTTCATATTGGCGAGTCCTCACAGAAACCCTCCGCAAGTATCCAGTACTGGCACATCTGACGAGAATGACCGAGACGGATTTTTCACCCGAGGATCCCAAGTACTTTATTGCCAAGGGCACAATGGTTGTGATTCCATCTCTGGGAATTCATTATGATCCAGAAATATATCCGGTACCTGAAAAATTTGAGCCAGAGCGATTTACGGACGAGGCAATCGCTGCGAGACCCTCTTGCACGTGGCTTCCATTTGGAGAAGGTCCTCGGAACTGCATTGGTCTTCGATTCGGGTTGATGCAAACCTGCGTGGGATTGGCTTACCTAATCAGGGGTTATAAGTTTAGTTTCGCCCCGGAGACGGAAGAACATATTCAATTTATTTTGCACAGCGTTCTGCTGTCAGCTAAAAATGGAATTCATCTTAAAGTGGAAAAGATTTTGAAATGAAAATATAAAAACAAGTTAAATTGGTTTGCATAAACTGAAAATACAACTCCGTTGTATGGTGTTTTACATCCAAAGGATGTATGATGTTTGTACTAGAGACCTCCGCGAGTTATGAAGTATAAATAAACTCGAGTACTAATGGAATTTCAAATCGGTCAAATCGGTCGGGTCTATACCAATTAGCTACCATAGGTTTGGACTGCAATTGACTATAGCATTTCTAAGTGTACGATGACTTTAGGCATTTACTTCTGTAGTATACTTTTGTTAACTGATTAAAAAAATACTCAGGGCATAAGTTATAAAGAACATTAAACCCGCTTACATAAACAAGAAATCTAGCTTGAAAATACTCATTCATTAGGCCAGCGAAATATGGTCAACTTTTCGAAGCAGGTATTAATGTTATACTTGAGCTTGAGCGAGCAGACAAAAAAGTCAAAGTATTATTTTTATAATCGATATAATTACGTAACCGCAATTGTTATATTTATAAACCTGAAATGCACTGCTCTCAGTAAACATAAACAAAAACTCTCTTTATTTAATATTTTGTTGTATTTATTATCAAGATTACCTTTGTTAATGTTAAATGTGTTACGGTGCTTCAGTGGATAGTCATCGCACTATAAGGCATTCCTATGCACAAACATAAATAAACGCCCCTATAAAAAAGATAAGAGTTCAATAAAAGAGACTAAGACAGAACGTTTTCCTTATAAACCCCGTGCTTACCGATTTTAAACTCAGTGTAGAGCGGAACTTGATCGAGTAATGTCGTTGTTGCTATCGCTGGTCGCGCTTTTGGTGTCGCTGCTTTTGTTCGTGGCCCACCGACGTCATGGATATTGGCAGAGGAGGGGTATTCCGCACGATGTGCCCCACCCACTTTACGGGAATATCAAGGACTGGCCCAAGAAGCGACACATCGCGAAGATTTTCCGGGACTACTATCTGAAGTACAAGGGCTCGGACTATCCATTCGCTGGCTTTTTCTTCTTTTTCACCAGAACTGCTGTTATTATCAACTTGGAATTGGTAAAGAGAGTGTTGATCAAGGACTTTAATCACTTTGAGAATCGCGGTATTTTCTACAATGAGATCGATGATCCACTTTCGGCTACCGTGTTCAGCATTGAGGGTCAGAAGTGGCGTCACTTAAGGCATAAACTAACGCCCACTTTTACGTCCGGCAAAATGAAGAACATGTTTCCTATTGTTGTAAAGGTTGGTGAGGAAATGGAGAAGATCTTCAGTGGTAAAACTACCTCGGGTCAAGGCCAAGTCCTGGAAATTGTGGATCTTGTGGCCCGATATACAGCTGATGTAATCGGCAACTGTGCGTTCGGTCTCAATTGCAACAGTCTTAACAATCCAAAAGCGGACTTTGTGACTATTGGCAAACGGGCGATCACCGATCGTCGCTATGGAGGAATGCTCGACTTCTTTCTTTTCGGTTTCCCAAAGTTATCTCGCCGCTTGCGCCTCAAATTGAATGTTCAGGAAGTGGAGGACTTTTACACTAAAATTGTAAGAGATACAATCGACTACCGATTGAAGACCAAAGAGAAGAGGCATGACTTTATGGACAGCTTAATCGAAATGTACCAGAAAGAGCAGGCTGGAAACTCGGAAGATGGTCTTACCTTCAACGAGCTACTGGCCCAAGCTTTTATTTTCTTTGTGGCTGGTTTCGAGACGAGTTCTACGACCATGGGATTCGCCCTCTACGAACTGGCCCGCAACCAGGATGTTCAGGATAGACTCAGGGAGGAGATTACAAATGTTCTGGGCAAGCACAACAACGAGTTTACCTACGAGGGAATCAAAGAGATGAAGTACCTGGAGCAGGTTGTTATGGGTAAGTTTTTTTAAATTTTTTTATGTACTTCTGAACAAACATTAATAATTACGTTTGCTTCCAGAGACCCTCCGCAAGTATCCAGTTCTGGCTCATCTTACAAGAATGACCGAAGCAGACTTTTCACCAGAAGATCCGAAGTACTTTATTGCCAAGGGCACCATCGTTGTGATTCCAGCCCTTGGCATTCATTATGATTCAGAAATATATCCCGAACCCGAGAAGTTTAAGCCGGAGCGTTTTACGGAGGAGGCGATTGCTGCGAGACCGTCTTGCACCTGGCTTCCATTTGGCGAAGGTCCCCGAAACTGCATTGGTCTTCGATTTGGGTTGATGCAAACTTGCGTGGGACTGGCCTACCTGATCAAGGGCTATAAGTTTAGTGTCGCCCCGGAGACGCAGATACCCATGAAGGTTGTCGTGAAGAGCATTCTTCTGTCTGCGGAGAATGGAATTCACCTTAGAGTCGAGAAGCTTTCCAAATGATATTACTAACAATATAAAAGTAGAGTGACGATATGATATAGTATATACTTATAATTGTACATTTCTGTGAAAATTATAATTCTTATATATAAGAATCGTGGAGTTTTCACTTGTAACTTCCTTTGTGGCATAAACTTGGTGAATTGGTTTTATGAATAGTTTTATGAAAATGTATAAGAATGAAACTCGGAGGATGGTTTGATATTTATGGAGCTTCTGGTCCAAACTTTTATACTAGCTCTATGACACTGGAACTCGACCTCTTCGAACTTCGAAAACCAAAATCAACCTAACCTCACCTGATTGAAGTAGTAAAAATACACGAAAATATTTCCTTTATAAATAGCCTCTTATTTCCAATTTAGGTTTTAAGATACTTGGGAAAGAGTAACGGATCCGCACTGGACACTTAAAAATTATTATTTAATTTTCGGATCTATTTATTGCTTAGAAAAGTTAATGATAGATAAAGGGAGTAACGCTACGTTATAAATTTTTAGCTAGCCTTATTTAAGAAAGCCTGCTCCATAGCACCATCACCACATAAAGTTTTACTAAACTCGGAGTAGCTTTCATTATGATTCGTGATTCATTTAATTAGAATAGAGCGGTGCGCGATATGAAAGCCCAAAGCTTTTTTATATCAAATTCAATATAAGTAACGCATTCTCAGCTTACCATTTTAGTGTTCCCAAAATGTTTGTTCTACTTGGGCTGTTGGTCGGTGCTCTTAGCCTCGCCGTGTGGTGGGTTCACCAGCTTTATACGTACTGGAAGCGTCGGGGAATTCCCCATGATCCCCCCAACTTTCCGTTCGGAAACACCGTTGAACTCCAGAGGACAATGCAAATGTCCCACATTCTCAAGCGGACCTATTTTAAATACAAGAACCAGACCGACGGCCCTTTTGTGGGATTCTACGTTTTTGCAAAGAAATTTATCGTGATAACTGACATTGATTTTGTGAAAACTGTGCTGATTAAAGACTTTGAAAAGTTCCACGATCGCGGAGTCTACCACAACGAAAAGGATGATCCACTGACAAGTAATCTGACCGCTATCGAGGGTGAAAAGTGGAAAAACCTTCGTCAAAAGCTGACCCCCACATTTACGTCTGGAAAAATGAAGACCATGTTTCCCACTGTCCTAAACGTTGGCGATGAACTTGTTCGGGTATTTGATGAGAAGATCTCAAGCTCTCCGCAGACCCTAGAAGTGACCGATCTCGTAGCCCGTTTCACAGCCGACGTGATTGGAATTTGCGCCTTTGGGCTAGAATGTAATAGTTTGCGGGATCCCAAGGCGGAATTTGTCAGAATGGGAACCTCGGCGATTACCGAACGTCGTCATGGCAGACTGGTGAACTTGCTAATCTTCGGAGCTCCAAAACTATCAGCCAAGTTGGGAATTAAGACCCTGCCCCAGGAGATAGAGGAATTTTACTTGAGTATTGTCAGGGAGACCATCGATTATAGGGTAAGGAACAAGGTAACTCGGAACGATTTCATGGATATGCTGATCGATATAAAGCTAAAATACGACAATGGCGATAAGCAAAATGGCCTTACATTCAACGAGGTCGCTGCGCAGGCCTTCATATTCTTCCTGGCAGGTTTTGAAACTAGCTCTACCACCATGGGATTTGCCCTTTACGAGCTGGCCTGCAATCAGGACATTCAGGATAAACTACGAACAGAAGTCGACAGTGTCCTAAAGAAACATAATGGAAAATTGGACTATGACAGCATGCGGGAGATGACTTATCTGGAAAAGGTAATCGATGGTAGGTACATGGTTTAATCTACCTGGTAGACATTGCATTTCTAAATTCCCTTTTTAGAAACCCTAAGAAAACATCCTGTGGTGGGCCATCTGGTCCGAAGTGCGACCAAAGACTATGTGCACAGCAATCCAAAATACTTTATTGAAGCCAACACTGGAGTTCTGGTGCCGACCCTGGCCATCCACCACGATCCAGAGTTCTATCCAGAACCGGAAAGGTTCATACCAGAACGCTTTGATGAGGAGCAAATACAACAACGACCCCAATGCACTTTTCTACCTTTTGGAGATGGTCCTCGGAATTGTATAGGTATTCGATTTGGTCGCATGCAGGTCGTCGTTGGAATGGCCCTGCTTATTCACAACTTTAGGTTCGAGCTGCACCCCACTAAGACGACGGTTCCGGTCAAGTACAATATCAAAAGTTTTTTGTTGAGCTCCGAAGGTGGAATTAACCTTAATGTCAGCAAGATAGTGAAGCACTGAAATTAGTCATACCAAAAAAATGTATCCTTATGCAAAGATCCTCAGACCTTACGTAAAGCCTCGGCGGTTTTGGTTGAGAAACATAACTTAGCATTAACAAAGTATAGAATTTAGGTTCTCTGTTATCTATATATTAAAAGCTTGTTGCTGAGTATTGATAAGAATTTATTTTTGTTTTTCATAATCGGTTAATTGAAAGACAACTAATGATAATTAGTAATCTAAAACCATTTACCTGCGGTTAGTCACTATCCGGTTTGACGACGTTCACATGTGTCAGCTAAACTGTTCTATACAAGTGTGTAGATTTAGTAACACGTCCCTTACGTAAAGGTACAAAGATGTAGTACAGTTGAATGTTTAAACAAAATAAATCTTATACTCGTTCAGCTTTCAAGAAGATACCGGTCTCACTTGATATTAGGAAAGTCTTTTTGTTGTATACCATTGGTATTGTGGTCTGGTCGCACACGGAGAACTTGAAGTCCTTGAGAAGGAAAGACAATCCAATCCTAGTCTGCATCTGACCAAATCTCATACCGATGCAGTTTCTTGGACCTTCTCCAAAGGGAAGCCACTCCACGGAATCGCGTACTTTGACGCGTTCAGGAGTGAAATTGTCGGGGTCAAAGGTATTTGGGTAGGCATATAAATTCACATCACGGTGCATTGCTCCACAAGGAATCAAAACGGGCATTCCCTTTTTAATTACGTATTTTGGATTATCAGGAACCACAAAATCCTCCAGACACTCGCGATTCAAGACAGGTAGAACGGTGTAAAGACGAAGGGTTTCTATGCGATAGAATATGTTATTTGGGCTGGATGCATAATTTGTCTTATACTCACCCGATATTACCTGGTCCAAATATACCATGTCCTTCATACTTTCGTAAGTTAGCTCACCGTTGCACTTGGCAAAAACATCCTGGCACTCTTCCCTCACCCGGTCCTGAATGTCCTGATGCTGGGCTAGTTCATACAAGGCGAATCTCATGGTTGTCGATGAGGTTTCAAAGCCAGCCCCGAAAAAGACAAACGCCTGAGCTGCTATTTCCTCGATCGTGAAATTCACACTTTCCCCTGTCTCAGACTTTGTCTGTGGATTGTTTTTCAAATCGATTAACTGACCCATAAAGTCGTTGCGACGGACATTATTCTTTTCTCGGAAAGCAACTGTCTCTATTACGATGCGCAGGAAAAAGCGTTCGGCTTCCTCTAGTGTTAATTTCATATGAAGCTTACGGGCCAGATTCTGAAAGCTATTCATAAACGCAATTGCAATAGGTCCGTGGCGGTTCTCGAATATGGCTCGTCGACCCATCACCCGGAATTCGGCATCTGGATCCTTAAGACTACTGCACTCTATGCCAAATGCGCAGGTGCCGATCACATCAGTACTGAATCGGGCCAGAATGTCCTTAACCTCTACGATGGGGGACTTTTCCATTGTCTGGCCAAACACTTCGATGAACTCATGTCCCACCTTCACAACGGTAGGGAACATATATTTCATTTTTCCGGATGTAAATGTAGGGGATAGCTTGTTTCTCATAGATTTCCACTTTTGGCCGTCTAGCAAGAACAATTGTCCCGACAAGGGATCGTCCTCCGTATTGTGATAGAATCCACGGTCCGTGAACTTGTTAAACTCTTTAATCAAAATAAGCTTTGCCAGCGAGGTATCCAGCACAAATATTCCGGGTCGTTGGAACCAATAGAAGCCCGCGAAAGGGCCAGTCCCACGAAACTTATTGTAGTACTCCAACCAAACGTCACAGAATGTTCGACTAGTTTGAACTCCCTTTAAGCTTCCCATTAGGATATGGGGCTCCTCGCAGGGAATGCCCAGATTCTGCCAGTACTGCAGGGTACGACGCCATTTCAATACTAGATATCCCACAAGCACTACGACAGTTGTCAATAGATAAATGTAAACACCCATGACATCAGCTTGGGTGCGTTAAAAAAATAATCTGCCTGCGAAAAATATCGCGAATGCAGGCCAGTTGAGCTTTAAAAACATACTGATTAAAGCTCCGCTAGCTAGCTGAACGAATTCATTAAGAAGCGAGAGAGTCCATGTGTTTTGTTAGATTTGTTTAAATAATATATATATAACTTTATTTGATTGAAAAAAATATTGGTTCTCTTTTTTGTTTTACGGAGAATTTCTCTTTTGAAGAGATGGATCTTATCTAAAGAATTTTTAAGAGCACTTAACTTTGAATACTAGTTGAATGGGGGACGGAACCTACCCCAACTTATTTTGGCGTAGCGCTAGACCATTACAAAAACGGTATGATAATAAGGTAATCTTATCTTTTTCTTCTCGCTCAATACAAAACTTATTTATTTTATTAATTTTGTTATTATTTAAGGCATCATAAATAATTATATAAATATTCTATGACACAATATCATTTCCACTATTTTTTCACCGCTATATTCATTTTTCGATCTTATGATTAGATTGAAGAGACAAACTAAAAATTGGAACCCCACATTCAAACATACATTAAAAGAGAAAACGAAAGTGAAAAATAAATTCGAGTAATAGCCGTTGCCTCGAAAGAATTACTGAGAACAGTAATATAAGAGCTTGTATCATCTAATTTAAACCAAAAAGACCCGAGTAACGATGACTCGCACTTGTCTATTCATTAAAAAATATTTAAAGTCTTCTGAAATTAAGAGTGTAAATCGCAATAGCCTGTAGATAAAAGAGATACAATGTGTAAGCTTTACGTAAACAAGGGAAAACAAAGTTAAAACACGCGAAAACCAAAGAGCTTGTGAATTAAATATTCTCTGATTTTCGCATTCGATCTTATTTTAACATTCGATCAAAGAAGACTGAAATTTTGAAATTATTGTGATACAGTTGAAATTACTTTCGCAAAAGAAAACTAGTGCGTTACAAAATTCTGATGATAGTTAGTATGCTTTCGGAAAGGGTGTAATCCAGTTTAGGTATACCATTAATAAATATTAAATATACAAATGTAAGTAGAAATTTAAAGTTTTTAGTATAGCATGGAAATAAGTGGAAAATGCAATGGGAAACCTTAAGAGAACATATTTTCTTAAGAGCAAAATAACGCTGCTATGACGTAAAGAGAGTCAGGTGACTGTGAAGAGATCGGCAAACCGGGTAGACTTTGTCTATAAAAGCCGGTCCCCCTGTTCGGACTATTCAGTCGTTTCGAAATGGCA
This sequence comes from Drosophila subpulchrella, assembly GCF_014743375.2. Taxonomy (NCBI): domain Eukaryota; kingdom Metazoa; phylum Arthropoda; class Insecta; order Diptera; family Drosophilidae; genus Drosophila; species Drosophila subpulchrella. The sequence continues at coordinate 13,827,940 of NC_050611.1, forward strand.
GTTCTGATCGTGTTGTTGGTCGGTGCTCTCACGTTCGCTGCGTGGTTTGTGCATCAGCACTTTAACTACTGGAAGAGTCGCGGCATTCCTCATGATGCCCCCAAAATTCCATTCGGCAATACTAGCGAGCTGATGAAAACTATGCAACTATCGGATATTTTCAAGCGAACCTACTTCAATTATAAAAACAAGACCGATGGACCATTTGTGGGATTCTATATGTATTTTAAAACGATGGTAATTGTCACCGATGTTGATTTCGCCAAGACTGTGTTGATCCGCGAGTTTGACAAGTTCCACGATCGCGGTGTATTCCACAACGAGCGAGATGACCCACTGACCGCTAACCTGGTGAACACCGAGGGTCAAAAGTGGAAAACCCTGCGCCAGAAACTGACCCCCACATTTACCTCTGGCAAAATGAAGACCATGTTCCCCACCATTTTGGACGTGGGTGATGATCTCATCAAGGTATTTGAACAAAAATCTACAGTGAGTAAGGACTCCTTGGAGATCACAGACATATTGGCCCGTTTCACTGCCGATGTCATCGGAAGCTGTGCCTTCGGCTTGGATTGCCACAGCTTGTCGGATCCCAAGGCTGAGTTTGTTAAAATGGGAACTGCTGCCATTACCGAACGACGTTATGGAAAGTCGATGGATCTATTTTTATTCGGAGCCCCAGGATTGGCGGCCAAGCTGCGCATGAAGCAGACTGTCCAGAAAGTCGAGGACTTTTACATGAACATCATCAAGGATACTGTGGACTACCGTGTGAAGAACAAGGTTAAACGAAATGACTTTATGGACATGCTGATTGATTTGAAAGTAAAATACGATGATGGCGACAAGCAAAATGGCCTGACCTTTAACGAAATCGCTGCCCAGGCTTTTATATTTTTCCTGGCGGGTTTTGAAACTAGTTCTACAACCATGGGCTTCGCTCTGTATGAGTTGGCGTGCAATCAGGATGTTCAGGATAAACTAAGGACAGAAGTGGATAGCGTTTTGGGGAAACATAATGGAAATCTTGACTATGACAGCATGCGAGAGATGACCTATTTGGAGAAGGTCATTGACGGTGAGTTTCTTAATTAGCCGCTAAACCATATATATTATCCCTTATTTCCGTACTGAAATTTATATTCGTTTCATCTCCAGAGACCATGAGAAAACGTCCCGTAGTGGGCCACTTAATCCGCATTGCAACTCAACAGTATGAACACAGCAATCCAAAGTACAACATTGAAGAAGGCACTGGAGTGATTGTGCCCTCCTTGGCCATCCACCATGATCCCGAGTTCTACCCCGAACCAGAAAAGTTCATCCCAGAGCGGTTCGATGAGGATCAGGCTAAACAGCGTCCCGCTTGCACCTTCCTGCCCTTTGGAGAGGGTCCCCGGAACTGCATTGGTCTCCGCTTTGGACGCATGCAGGTCGTCGTGGGAATGGCCCTGCTCATCCACAACTTCAAGTTCGAGTTGCATCCTACCAAGACTGTCGTACCCCTAGAATACAGGACTGATAATATTCTGTTGAGTTCGAAGGGCGGAATTCATTTAAAAGTCAGTAGGATTGAAAAGAAATAAAGATAGCAAAACACAATAATGATTTGATTAAGAGCTCTGCGACAACGACGCAGTTAGCTCAATAAAAGTATTAGCTACTGATAATATTCACATGCAGTTAAGTTTTAGCTTTTCCCCACCCTCAGTCTTATGTAAAAGCTTTTCTATCATGGGAATCGGCCAATTTGTAAATGGAGAACTTGAGCTCATAGCAATTCATGGCCCCATGAGATAACATTGTAATTTATTTATATTTATTCAATGTGTAGAGAACAGAATAATTATTGTTTAATCACCCATACTATATATGGCCTGGTATAATTAGAACAGGTTTAAAATAGCTTTGGCCGAAGTCAAAACGTCGTTACGACTAATATTAAAAAATAGTGCACTATTAAGAATTTATTGTTATATTCTCAATAACATTAGTATACATAATATAAAAACCTATATCAAAACTACTCTTGACTTGTTTTATTGAATAACCAGATTTAAAACATGAAATCTTGTCACAAAACTTATTACGATGGCGGCGTAAAAACAAAGTGAGATCAGACTTGGAGAGCTTATAAGTAATAGCATGACCGAAAATATCGGAAGCTAGCTGAAAACACATGAGAATTGGATCATTTACCATTCATATACTTTCTATGGAATATCAGCATCCCGTGATCAAGAACGTCGGATCAAAATATCAACTCGGAACAGTTATTATAAAAGCTCATTGAAAATATTTGAAACTTTTAAACCTAACATATTAATGTTTTGTTGACGTATCCAGGTTTATAAACCAATCAATACTATTAACCTTATCCAAGTATATTTCGATTTCTCCAAATAATATGCTGATTGTAAATGATATATATTAAATATATATATTAAAATATACATATATATTAATATTTTAAAACGTTATCTTTTTATTGATTACCTTTTCTAGATCCCGACTTTAATAAACCCAACAAATATTCAATTGAACCTTAATTTAATTCTATTTTTAAAATTGCCTCTTGATAAATGATAAAAGATAAAAAATAAGGCCAAAGAAAAGTCAAAAAAGATTTTTACACTTTAATAAAATTGACACTGTATACAAAATTGTATGTTTTTTTTTAAGATTCGAGTGCCTCGACTATAAGATACGCGTTACTCAGCTTACCGGCTTGAAAATAAATAAATCATTAAGTAGAGGCGACCCATTAATGTTTACAATTCTATCTACTTTACATCTTTACATCATACACATTTTACTTTTATCTACTGGCTGTGACGTCATTGACGATGTTCTGGCTAGTTACATCGATGTTTACATTTTTATTTACCTTACATTTTACACATGTGACCTTTATCTACTGGCTGTGAAGTTATTGACGATGTTTATTCAACTTATTAATACTAGAATCTACATGCTTGGTCCCAACTTTTGATTTAATTATTATACCCGTTACTCGTAGAGTAAAAGGGTATACTAGATTCGTCGAAAAGTATGTAACAGGCAGAAGGAAGCGTTTCCGACCCCATAAAGTATATATATTCTTGATCAGGATCATTAGCCGAGTCGATCTAGCCATGTCCGTCTGTCCGTCTGTCCGTCTGTCCGTATGAACGCTGAGATCTCGGAAACTATAAGAGCTACAATACTGGGATTAGGCATGCAGATTCCTGAGATTCCTGCGCAGCGCAAGTTTGTTTCAGTAGAGTGCCACGCCCACTTTAACGCCCACAAACCGCCCACAAACTTCAAAAAATCGTAAATATGAACGCGGATATCTCGGAAAATATCAAAGATAGAGAAACGGGATTTCAGATTTAGATTCCGTAGGCTTGAGCGCAGCGCAAGTTTGTTACGCGAATATGCCACGCCCACTCTAACGCCCACAAACCGCCCAAGCCTGTAGAGCCCACAATTTTCGTGCTAGATAAAAAATTTTAACTTAAATGTATTGGTCTCGTCAATACTTATCGATTGATTTTAAAAAAACTTTGCCACGCCCACTCTAACGCCCACAACGCTTAAATCTGTCTACCGCCGGTAGGTGGCGCATTTGCTGCTTGCATATCTCCATTTTCCTTTGGTCCCTTTACCTGAGTAACGGGTATCTGATAGTCGAGGTACTCGACTATAGCGTTCTTCCTTGTTTTTTTTTTAGTTTAGTTTGTTTTACAGTGTTATTATTTGGCTGATATTCCCACCCCCTATGACATTACATTATATATAAAAATTCGCTTACACTTACTTAAATGTTGTCATTAAACGGGCTTGGTTTAGTTTTGCATGTATTTTAATATATTACACCTTGTTCGTAATTGAAGTTTTACCTTTTTCGGTTTTGTTCGCAATATATGCAATATTTTCAGCAAAGTCATGCTTAGCGTAAAGAAAAAAGAGCATTCATAACGATGACTTGCATTTTACTCATTCATAAAGACTAAAAAGTAAAATATAATACTGTACTAAAATTACACAAAACTTAAATAATAAACAGGATTTTGAAGCAGTGGAGTTGTTATATTTAAGTAAAGAAAACCTTATATTTTTATCTAATTCAAGGGAAAATTTAAGAGAGCACTTTGCGAACTCGTTCTAAGTAAAATCTAACGCTTAGTCGGCATTTTACGATACGAATCGGACTTTGTTTCTCTTACTTTATCGTTTTAGAAAGACTCAGGTGACTGCAATGAGAAGGCAAATGGGGTATAAAAGAGCAGGCCCGTCCTTAGTACTGTTCAATCGTTATGGCCGTTCTAATCGTACTGCTCGTCGGTGTTCTAACCCTCGCCGCTTGGTTTGTGCATCAGCACTTCGGCTATTGGAAAAGACGCGGAATTCCCCACGATGCACCCAAAATTCCATTCGGCAATACTAAAGAGTTGATGAAAACTATGCAACTATCGGATATTTTCAAGCGGACCTACTTCAAGTATAAGAATAAGACCGATGGACCGTTTGTGGGATTCTATATGTATTTTAAAAAGATCGCAGTTGTCACCGATATTGATTTCGCCAAGACTGTGTTGATCCGCGAGTTTGACAAGTTCCACGATCGCGGTGTATTCCACAACGAGCGAGATGACCCACTGACCGCTAACCTGGTGAACACCGAGGGTCAAAAGTGGAAAACCCTGCGGCAGAAACTGACCCCAACATTTACCTCTGGCAAAATGAAGACCATGTTCCCCAACATTTTGAACGTGGGGGATGAGATGATTAAGGTATTCGATAAGAAAGTTTCCGAAAGTAAGGACTTCTTGGAGATCACAGATATATTGGCCCGTTTCACCGCCGATGTCATCGGAAGCTGTGCCTTCGGCTTGGATTGCCACAGCTTGTCGGATCCCACGGCTGAGTTTGTTCAAATGGGAACTGCTGCCATTACCGAACGACGTTATGGAAAGTCATTGGATTTGTTTCTGTTTGGGGCCCCGAAATTGGCTGCCAAGTTGCGTATGAAGGCAAATGTTCAAAAGGTCGAGGACTTTTACATGAATATCGTTAAGAATACTGTGAACTACCGCGTAAAGAACCAAGTGAAACGAAACGATTTTATGGACATGCTGATTGAAATGAAGTTAAAATACGATAATGGCGACAAGCAAAATGGCTTAACATTTAATGAAATCGCCGCCCAGGCTTTTATATTCTTCCTGGCTGGTTTTGAAACTAGCTCTACAACCATGGGCTTTGCTCTGTATGAGTTGGCGTGCAATCAGGATATTCAGGATAAACTAAGGACAGAAGTGGATAGCGTTTTGGAGAAACATAATGGAAAACTAGACTACGACAGCATGAGGGAGATGACCTATTTGGAAAAGGTCATTGATGGTGAGCTTTCATTTTTATCGTACGTTTTTATCCTACTAAAATGTGTTTTATTACTTTCGCAGAGACCATGAGAAAACGTCCCGTAGTGGGTCACCTAGTTCGCATTGCAACTAAACGTTATGAGCATAGCAATCCCAAGTATTACATTGAAGAAGGCACTGGAGTGATTGTGCCCACCTGGGCCATTCACCATGATCCCGAGTTCTACCCCGAACCAGAGAAGTTCATCCCAGAGCGGTTCGATGAGGATCAGATTCAACAGCGTCCCGCTTGCACCTTCCTGCCCTTTGGAGAGGGTCCCCGAAACTGCATTGGTCTCCGCTTTGGAAGAATGCAGGTCGTCGTGGGAATGGCCCTGCTCATCCACAACTTCAAGTTCGAAATACACCCTACCAAAACTGTTGTACCTCTAGAATATAGGGCCGACGATATTCTGCTGAGTTCAAAAGGCGGAATTCATCTGAAAGTCAGCAAGTTAGGGAAGTAATTAAGATAATTAAAATCGAACTTATACATTAATGACGCTTTAAGCTTGTTATTATGTGAAACTAGTAATTAGTAGGAATTTCTACGACCAATTTCAGGCAACTAGCTAACCTCGATTGAGAGAGATATAATATAAATAATAGTGGTAAATAAAATAAGGTTCCCTTGGCAGCAATTACAGATTTGTATTTACATTAAAGAGGGGTTAGTAGACTGCTAGTCATGTTAATACATGATGTAGTGCAAATCTGTAATCGCTATCAAGGAAACCCACATACAGTTTAATAGTAACATAGTCCTTTATTATGCACACCTAACACTTTAAAAGCTGGCCTTATTTTCTTTGCTCATTACACAAAAGTAATCTCGGAAACTAAAAATTTTAAGGCCATAGTCTACTTTTAGGCATATCCTTCTAAAAGACGGATTGTAGATGGTGTAAAGCGTGTTTAGCTTGTAAAAAGAGAAGCTTATAAAAATGAGATTTTGACGGCTAGCTAAGCTACACAACAATTGTATTTATATTTCCAGCATGACTCGCCGATTGAATTGGCTCTTGCTTTAAATAAATTCTTAAGTAGTTCTCAACGATTTATATTTTGGTAATAATGTAGAAATAATAGAGTTACACTCGTTCAACCTTAAGGGTGATACCAGATTCACTTGAAATAAGGAACTGTTCTTTGTCGTATTTCATGGGAATTGTAGTCTTCTCGCAGACTGAGAACTTGAAGTCCTTGAGCAGAAGAGCCAGTCCAATCCGTGCCTGCATTTGGCCAAATCGCATTCCGATGCAGTTTCTTGGCCCATCGCCGAAAGGAAGCCACTCTATGGAATCTCGCTCCTTGACGCGGTCGGGAGAAAAGTTTTCCGGATTGAACGTGTCCGGATTCGGGTACAGTCTCTCATCGCGGTGCATGGCTCCGGCGGGAATCAGGATGGGCATTCCCTTCTTGATAACATACTTGGGGTTTTCAGGGACCACAAAGTCCTCCAGGCACTCACGATTCAAGACCGGCAGCACAGTGTAAAGTCGAAGAGTTTCTGTTATATAAGAAATTATTTAGCAATGAGAATTTTGTAAATGTTTCAAACCTTACCAGATATTACTTGATTAAGGTAGACCAGTTCCTGTACACTTTCGTAGGATAAATCTCCCTTGTACTTTTCCCAAATCTCCAGGACCTCTTCCCTCACTCTGGTCTGGATATCCTGATTTTGGGCCAGCTCATACAACGCGAATCCCATTGTAGTCGATGAGGTTTCAAAACCAGCCGCAAAGAACACAAAAGCTTGCGCTGCAATCTCCTCAATAGTTAGGTTAACGTTCTCACCGGATTCGGACATCATTAGTGGCTTGTTTTTCAAGTCGATTAACTGATCCATGAAATCATTTCGACGGATATTATTCTGCTCCCTGAAAGCGACTGTTTCCCTAACGATGCGCATGAAGAACTTTTCTACGGCCTCCGCTGTCATTTTCAAGTGTAGTCGGCGTGCCAGGTTGGGGAAGCTATTCACAAAGCCGATTCCTACAGAACTCAGACGATGCTCTGTTACGGATCGTCGACCCATCGTTCGGAACTCCGCATCGGGGTCCTTCAAACTACTGCACTCGATGCCAAAGGCGCAAGTGCCTATTACGTCAGTGGTGAACCTAGCCAAAAACTCCCTAACCTCGGTAATGGGGTTCTTTTCCACATGTTGGCCGAATACATCGATGAACTCTTGACCCACCTTAATAACAGTGGGGAACATAAACTTCATTTTTCCGGAGGTGAAGGTCGAAGATAACTTATTTCGCATGGACTTCCACCTTTGGCCATCTAGCAAGAACAACTGGCCAGACAATGGATCGTCTTCGGGGTTGTGATAAAAGCCACGGTCCGTGAACTTGTTAAAGTCCTTGATCAGGATCTGTTTTGCCAGAGAAGTTTCCAGGACGAAAACAGCCGGGCGCTGGAACCAATAGAAGCCAGCAAAGGGTCCGGTTCCTCGGAACTTCTTGTAGTAGCTCATCCAGATCTCGTGAAACGATCGCTTGCTTCGTACTCCTTTCATGCTTCCCATCAGGATGTGAGGCTCTTCGCAGGGAATTCCCAACTCCTGCCAGTACCTCATGGTGCTACGCAATTTCACCAACAGGTAACCAAGAAGCATCAGCAATGCTGTCACTAGAACAGTTCCCACGGCCATGACTCACACGTAATATTTACGAATACTATAAAATGGCCGTAATCGTTTGCAAACTTGTTGAACGTTTGCCACCAACTGAGAGTGTCAAAGCTTTGCCAGCGCTTTTAAATATACCTGAACAAAACTCATAAGTCATTGTGACCGACAATCACTGTAAAAGCTATCGCAATCTATCCACTTATCGGTAATGTTTGTAGAAATTCCGACCAGAGTTACAAGTTTTTAGCAAGCTGATTACCTGTTCTTGTTGGTAATATTTCGAACGTATAAATTATTAATTTATAATATGTTTATAAAACTTAAAAACTATAACTTTACCTATGAAATGCCCATTAGAGTGGGAGCACTCATGTTGATTGCCGATAAACCAAAGATTGGGTGTAGACCAATCTGGATTCAACCTGCCTCAACATAATTATTTGTGGGCTAGGCTAAACAGAATACAAATCAAATTCTTTGGCACCGCTTTAATAGCTCTCATCTTTCGAGTTAGACTTCTTCTATGTTGAGATAGATACCGTCTTTTACACCGAGTACAAATGAGCGGGGATCGTAGATCAGGGGATCTGGCGTTTTTGAGCAGGTGGAGAACTTGAAGTTCTTGATGAGCAGAGCGAGTCCAATGCGGGCCTGCATCTGTCCGAATCTCAGACCAATGCAGTTGCGAGGACCATCTCCAAAAGGCAGCCAGGCTACTGAAGGACGACTAGTCGATTCCTCGGGGGAGAATCGTTCTGGCCGGAACTCGTAGGGTTCGGGGTAGATGCTGGGATCGTGATGAATGGCAGATGATGGAATGATGACCGACTGACCAGCCTCGATGACAAATTTCGGATGGCCGGGAACTTCGTAGCGCTTAGCGGCCATTCGATCCAGATTCGGTACAATGGTATAGAGTCGTAGAGTTTCTGCGGGAAGATTAGAAAATCAGTAGAATTCTATCAATATAGAAAATGTAACTTACCATTTATAACCTGGTTAAGGTACTTGAGATCCTTGGTGCACTCATAGGTGAACTGTTGGTTATGCTGCTCTAGGACATCCTCCACCTCGGCTCTGACCTTATCTTGGATATACGGGTTCTTGGCCAGTTCGTATATGGCAAATCCCATGGTGGAGGAGGATGTCTCGAAGCCAGCTATAAAGAACACAAAGGCTTGTGCAAGGACCTCCTCTATGGTCAGTCCTCTAACCACTTCGCCATTCTCCAGAGTCATTTCCTTTTGATTCTTCATTTCAATGAGCATGTCCATGAAATCGTTCCGTTTGATATTCTCCTTTTCTCGCACCGCCACAGTCTCTGTGACAATTCTATGGTAGAAATCCTGAATATGTTGCGCTGTTCGAACGAAACCCAATCTCTTGGCCAATTTGGGATAGCTGCGCAGGAAGCCGTTCACTAGCGTGCCATGTCGCTTGTCCACTAAGGACCTCTTTCCAAAATACAGAAACTCGGCGTTTTCATCTCGCAGACTGTTGCACTTAATGCCAAAGGCACAGGTTCCGATCACATCGACCGTAAATCTGGATACCAGATCACGAATATCCAGCACAGAGTTTTTGGATACCTTTTCGTGCATCACCGTCATAAATTCGTCGGCCACGGACACTACTGTCGGATACATGAACTTCATTTTGCCGGATGTAAAGGTCGAGGATAATTTGTTCCTCAGCAAACGCCACTGAGGGCCATCCAGGTTGAAGAGATGTGCGGATATGGGATCATCCTTTTCGTTGTAGAACATTCCTTTGTTAGAGAAGTTGGAGAAGTCCTTGACCAGGATGTGCTTGGCCAGATCCAGATCAATAACAAATGCGGCTGGATTCTGGAAAAGGAAGAACCCAACAAATGGTGCTTTGCTCTCCCGGAACTTGTCGTAGTGATCTTGCTGAATTTGGTGAAAGTTCTTTGTTTTCATTAGTTCCACCATGTTTCCCCTGATCGGATGCGGTGTTTCGAAAGGAATACCCCGACGTTTAAAGAATGTTAGTTTTCGGTGAAGATAGTAAGTAATGATCGCCAGCAAGGCGACCGCCACTTGGAAGAGAATATATGTTAACGCCATACTCTAACCGATGCGACTGATTCGAGAAATGATCAACAAACTGCTTTTAAATGCTGAAACTTACCTACTTTGCATGACGTGGCATTTATAGACCCATGAAAAGTGAGAGTTAATTTACAGCGGTATTCACTTTTATGCGAGCAACTGTGATACAGCAAGAATCATACAGTAAGATCAGTCTATAAAGATAATGAAAACACCGATGTTTGCTCGGAAACATTTTGTATAAATAGTATACAAAAAGCATCTTTTTTGGTTATTATAAATGTCACCATACACAATGTTGCCAGGGATAATTAGCTAGTTATTATTGTACAAAGGCGGACTGGGATTTATCAGACCGTCTAGTTTTCTAGGCATCCCCACATAAGTAATCTACTTGCTAACTGCCCTCTTAGTCACCGTCGGCAAAAAACTTTATCTCTGTGGACGAAAGACTATAGTATCTTTATAGTATTCTGTTTATAGCAAGCTGTAAGGAAATTACCCAAGTAGTTAGACTAGGTGAAAATGAAAAATATTTGTTTTGAAACCACCCATGCACCTAAATTTCTTTACGCCACTGCTTGTAGGGTTTGTTATTATTTCTTATCGACAACAATACTAACCTGCCACAACATAATGACTTTGACTATATGAAAAATGTAATGTTGTTCTTTGTTTGGTTTTAGTTACGAATTTTAAGAAGGAATTTTTATATTACTACACCAACCCGGAATAATTGACAAGCCTAAGATATAAGAAACGAATTATAAATCTTGATCTAGAATTGATTTAAGCCAGGCTCTTATTGTAAATTCAAGACAAGGGTAAGTAAAGAGATGATCTTCCATTCCAATAAGATAGGCAGGTTCTACTGTATACCGACGAGCCTTCCCTTATCTATACTCTCAACGTAGGTGGACAATCCCCCCTGAAAACCGTCGTATCTCTAGTGCGCTACTTCATCAGTAGAGCCCGTGTTCGACCGTCATCGTAAAATGATATGGGTATTAGCTGTTCTGATATTTGACGGATCTGGCAACGACATTGTTTACCTTTTCGGTCATATTTGTTTGACAGTTGATTAGATTTCAAGTGCGGATGTGGCCAACAACAACATGTAATTAAACCAGCAGCTTTTTGATTTTTTGTTTATTTTGGCTTATTTCAGCTTTGTGGGTGAGCTTTTCTTTTGTCGATTTTTTTTGCAATCAAGGCATTTAAATGTTAATTGGGCGTAAAATGTATAGGTAAGGGTAGAAAAGTACTCATAAAACAGCGAGAGTGTTCTAGTTTGAACGTTATCAGCAAATATCTTACTGATGGACAATAAACGAGTATACATATACTTTATTTATTTACTAAAAAGTAACCAAAAAATATAGCTCCAACAAAGGGGTGTACTAAAACTCTGTCCAAAAAATTGATAACAAACGAAAATAAAATTTAGAGTCTACAGATAAGAATGTTGTACCAGCCAAGGTGACTGAGAACCGACCTATAAACCATAAAGTAAGTTCTTAGGTATAGTAAAAATATTGAAAGGAAGAATCTATCTAATTATTATATTATCAATAAATTTTGTTATATAATCATTTTTCTGTTTGGCTTTCAGGTATCACTTACATGTTTATGGCACTCGTATCGTACCTTTTGTTTATTTAGATTTAACAAGACGCATAAACGAGTTTCTGTGACTGTCTGATGGTGCCACCAACATTGAAAAATAAAGTAATAATAATCATATGTCCGTCTGGCCTCAGTCAGACGCCCACCGGCCGACGGGCTACAGTGTAGCGCACTCGAAAAAGCGGTAAAGAAACAAATTAAAAGCTCGCACCTGGAGTGGGGAGCGAGTATCGTAAATAGTTACTTTTCTCCGTAGTACTCTCAGTCAGTCGAATCGTGCGCTTCGTTAATGAACGTAACCCCATCGAGAACGCCGGAGCGATGCATTAGATCATAGTTGGTGACACTACTACCTGACGGCCGAGAGAGCGGGATCGCGATATAGCTGAGAGTGAGAGTGAAAGGGTGGCAAGATATTGCGGGGCGGTCAGGAAGTGGAACTTCCCCCGTTGAGGCAGTGATTTTGGATACCCCTCAGACGTGTGTGTGTGTGTATTGCATGTGATTCAGAACAAACGATCTGTGTACGAAATGCAAAACATGTGGATCATTTTCCTGATCATCGGGCTGTTGGTGCTCGGGCTGCTGGTTCTGTTAATTATAGCGGCCCGGTATCAGCGCGATTATTGGCGCTATCTGAACATTCCGCACGAGAGACCCAAAAAGCTATGGCCTATCATTAGGCAAATAATGACGCAGTCACTGAGTACGGATGCAATGAAGGCGAATCATTACTCGGCCATATACAACAAGTTCAAGGGAAGCGGTCCATTCTGCGGATTCTACGCTCTGCTGCAGCCACGAGCTTTGATCCTCGACCGGGAGCTGATCAGGCAGATAATGATCAAGGACTTTTGGAACTTCAACGATCGGGGTTTGTACTGTAACCAGAAATCGGATCCTTTGTCCGGGGATCTCTATGCCTTGCGGGGGCAGAGCTGGAAGGAGATGCGCCAGAAATTGGATCCCAGTCTGGAAGGCGATCGCATGTCCTGGTTGTTTGGCTGTCTCTATGAGGAGGCGGCACAGCTCCTCCTGACCGTCAGCTCCACCCTGATGAATCAGCCGCATTCCACTGTGCACATACAGAAGATCATGAGACGTTACGTTCTGTCTGCCCTGGCCAATTGCGTTTTTGGCCTGGATGCCCAGCAGAGATTGTCGTATCCCCTGGACGACTTTGAGCAGATGACCGAGATGGCCTTGAGTAGTCATAAACATGGTTACCTAATGAACCTGATGATGATACGGTTTCCAAACTTTTGCCGACTACTGCGCATGCGTCGCACGCCCAAACAGGCGGAGGAGTATTTTGTTAAACTCCTATCGAATATAGTGGAACAGCGTGAGGCCTCGGGAGTACGCCATCAGGACTATCTGCAGCTGTTGATGGAGATCAAAGCTCTGGAATTGATTACCCATCAGTATGAATCGGATAAGGAGTTGGGCTTACATCTGCAAAATGAATTGGCCGCCCATGCGGTTGTCTTTTTGAAGGCAGGATACGAACAAACGGCCAATACTCTCTCATACGTACTCTATGAGCTTGCTCTACATCCGGAACTGCAAATCCGAGTGAGGGAGGAGCTTAAGAAGGCCATTGAAAGGCATGAGGGCAACATTAACTACGAGTGCATTCAATCGCTGGCTTTCATGGGTCAGGTGATCAACGAAACTCTTAGAATGCATCCCATAACGCCCTACATCCTGCGCCGTACCCTAAATGACTATGCAGTTCCGGATCATCCCAAGTACATACTGGTCAAGGAGCTGTTCCTAATTATTCCCACACATGCCATCCATCACGATCCCGATATCTATCCGGAACCCGAAGAATTCAAGCCAGATCGATGGGCTGGACCGAGGGATTCGCTGAAGGAGCAGGGCACTTGGTTTGGATTCGGAGTCGGTGCTCGCAGCTGCATAGGGATTCAATTTGCACAGCTGCAACTGCGATTGGCCTTGGCTCTACTCCTTTCCGAGTACGAGTTCTCGTTGAACTCCAGGAAACCAATGGTCAACCTTGAAGATGGTATAGCGCTAACCCTGATGCCATTGGGAGTTATAGAACACGGTAATGAGGAAAGGGCGGTATGAGCTGGAATATTAAAAATGTAAGATCATTGACATGAGCTATATCTCTGGGATATAAAAGTAGTTTACTAAATAATGTCTTTCGGACAAGACCTTTCAAATACATATATTGTTAATACAAATAAAGACATGTCAGCCTTGGATATTAAAGTAGTAAACAATTTATGAATTGTAGATAAATTTACAATCAAAACATTTTTGAAAACCTAACTGTCCGAAATAATCCGCCCACAATGGTTTATTTCAATAAGTTTCCGCTTTGTGCTTAATAAGGAAACTCATTTCCGCTTAAAAAAAATGTGTAAACGACCGAGAGATTAAGCTTATGTCAGTATCTAAACCTCTAGCTTTAACTTAATGACGAAGAATTTACTCCATGAACAAAGTCTAGAAAGCAATATAAAACTCAGCGTGGTAACTAACCAAATAAAATATGAAACTTTTGGTCGGGTGATCACCTAATAGGCAAAGTCAACTTTAGTATAGTTAATTTTAAAGACATTTTCTTTATTTAAGAATTTATTTATTTCGAAAAAACATTTCTTTTAAAATAGCTTGTTTAATTTCTATTAAATACACATTGTCCTCCTAAGGATGAACCTTTTGATTTGTTAAAATAATTCAAAATTTGATTCATTGTTTGTTATTTGCGGTTAGTATATATCGTTTGTTGCATTGTCGATTGCTTGATATGGTTGGTTGGTTTGTCGGCTACCTTAAGATCGGTAGCTCAGGCCTGTGCAGTACTTAATTGCAAGAGTTGATCGTTTTGTGTCAGATATCAGATATACATTATAAAGAGTCTGCTGCTTTCGTTGATTAATCAATATCGAAATTAGAGTTACACTACACATTAGCACTAAAATTAGATGTATAAATAAATAAAACGTACGACAAACGAATTCCAATTATACAATATACATATGTATGAAAGTGTTGGCTGCATTTGTGCCTTTCCTCAGCGCTATGGAATGTGTTTTGGGGCAGCTCTACGAAATGCTAATTAAGAACTTAGACACTAGCTGTTTGTTCGTCTATTTGGCCGCTAATACGATATGGCTCTACTGCGATGGCTGGCGCTTGTGGCGCTGGGGCGAAATCAGGGAGCTCCTAGTGGCATCTCCACGATTCGGCAGTTTGCTCCGTAGCATCTGTTCGTGGACGTAGATGAGAAGTCCCACATCTCGGTGCCCGGCCTGCCATGCAATCTTGAAAGCCGTACTGCCGTCCTGGGAATGAAAAAATCATTATAGTTGAGGAATTTACGGATTGGTAATACCACTTTCAAAATCATATATACATATAAGCATATTTTGCATTCTTCATTATTGAGTAAATAGTAAAAAATATTAGATTTTTAATTTTAAACAACTTGTTACAATTCACTTGAATATTTATATTTATAACACCATCCACCAATTAAATTAGGGCAGTCTTTGTTTTATACGTTGCGGTTTAAATGTTTGTTACGTTAGCTCTGTTTTCTCGAGTGTCAGTTAAGGTGGTATAGACTATCTGTACAACAAAGCTAACGACCACATAAACTTGTCCTGTGCTGGTTAAAGCAAACTCTCATAAACGAGGTAGTACAATTTACTTAACAGGCACTAATTTCACGAAATGGTAACTGGCACTCGAGAAATGGCGGTTATTGGGAGAAATGAAGAACAATTCTTAAGTGTCAATAAGGCTTCTATCAATAAGATTTCAAGATTGCTAAAGGTTTATATTAAAAAGAATTAAAATATGCGGTATTGCTGATTTTAAGTCGTTACTCCAGGTTCTCTGTTATCATCTCAAACTCACCACATCGTTGACCAGTGAATCACAGTCCGGATGCGAAAGCAGGGTCTTGATCACGTCCACGCGTCCATGCTCGGCGGCACACATCAGCGCCGTGCTGCCGTCCTCGTCCTGGATATTGATGTCCGCCCCGGCGTCCAGGAGCATATTGACCATATCCCCGTTACCATGCGACACAGCGAGCATCAAAGCGGTCTGGCAGTGCTGTGGGTGGTTAGAGAAATCGGGTCGGAGGATCGGTTAGTAGGGGAGTAGACGGGGGTCAGCTATTTCTGGGGTCAAGATCAGCGGGCGGTGGGGCCCCTTACCTACCTTCTTGGCCCGTATGTTGACATCGGCCATCTTGAACAGTCGCTCGACGACTGTGCGATGGGAAGGCTGCTTTAGCTTGGCCAACGATACGAGCATCACCGATGTGTATCCGGCGTTATTCATCTGGTTTACATCGCAAACCTTAGAATCCAGCAAAATGGATACCACGTCGAAGTTGCCGTGGGAGACTGCATAGTGCATGGCTGTGTTGCCCTAAAAAAAAGGATAATTCCTTGGTGATCTATATTCATCTAAAATGTTTTGATATTAGAAACTCACATTATTGTCGGACAGGTTAACACAATACTCCAGCAAGGGAACCGACAGCGATTCAAAGTAATCGAGATAGTCCTCCACCTGGTGGGGATCGGACTTGCCGGTACTGGAGTTGATGAACCAGTGATCCTGGATGGTGGCCTTGGCCGACTTGAGGCTCTGCGAGGATATGGGCTTGGCACCCAACTTCTTCAGCAGCGAGTCGTTAATGACCTTGAGGGCATCTTTCAGACCCTTGGACAGTTCGGTTCTGGAAGGGATTAATGTAATATTAATAAACAAGCTTCCAGAAAGATTATACTTCATCTTCAACCCCTTGAAATTTGTAATGGGCATCTTATGGAACTAAAGGTTTCTGATCATAATGCCATTTGGATAAACTTGTATCCTGTTTCCAAGGGTTACAAGTTCTGATTTACTCACTTTTTTCGGGGCTCCGTATCTGCCTGGGCCAACTGATGGAGCTGGGCTTTGGTGGCCGGCTGTTCGATCACGGTCACCTGGGAGTCCTCGCTCTGACTAGATTTGAGTGGAGTGCTCGACTTCTTGCGTGCCCCCTGGGCAATCTGCACGTCGATGGGTGGACTGGATTCACTGGAGGAGCTCATGGCCGGCTCCTGTTCCGGCGTCTCGGACTTGGTGGTTCCCGAAGAGGTCATCAGTGGCGCCGGGGAAGCATCCCTTGACCAGCTGATGCTCACCCGCTTCTCCTCGCGTACAATTAGCTCATCGTCGCCCAGGAGACTCAGATCCAACAAATCCTTCTGCGGCTGTCGGATGAAGCTTTGGGACTCGGACAGTGGGTCTGCTGTCTGGAAACTGGACACAGTCGGGGGCTTCTCCTGGAGGGAGCTGAAAACAAATAACCTTGATGAGTACACGGAAGGCTTAAGGTTTGTACAAAAAGTCCTAAACCCACGTTACGAGCAGAGCCGAACATCCGCTGACCAGCAGCGGATAGCACGTGAAACTGCTCAGGCTGGAAAACATTGGCAGAACCATGCGGAAAACCAAAATCCAAATAAAAAACAAAAAGAAGCGGCTCAACAATTGGGCCAAAGCAAACAGCCAAACTCAACTGAAGGTCAACCCATTTCGATTTCAGGCTACGACTTCTATGAACCCAATGCGCAAGAGCTGGCTTGTGGTTGGTGTCTTGGCTAAAAGCTATCTGTGAAACTTGGCTCGCACAGTGGGATAAGAACTTAATATAATGTAAAAACAAATAAATTCAGAAAAAATTATAGATCGTTTAGTTACCTAATTAAGTTAATACGAAATTACTTTGGAATACAACATATTAACTTTAGCTAACTAATTTCTTATAAACAATTCCGTAATTTACCTGCAAAAGACTTCTTAAATAAATTAGACTTGAAAAATATATTTTAATGACCTCTATTAATTTTGTTTCATTAAATAAAACTGGTCCTACATAAATAAAGTTCTAAAATGTCCTACTTTAACAGGAATATATTTAATAAAAAGGTATGTAAAGAGTTTGAATGTAGGGGGAATGGAAATGAAGTCTTCAGAAATATTTAGGAGACATTTAAGGGGTTACGATTTTAAGGTTTTTAGGAAAGAAATCTATTCCAACTGCGTATACTTGTTTAAGTTTGTTAAATTACATTTTTCCGACTTAGGTAATTTTAATATTTATTTAAAACTTTAAATCGGATAGCTCTTCCAGAAAAAAGGTCTATGAAAAATCAAGAAAAATCAAGGATATGATATTTAAGGTTATTATGGATAGACTCACCTTAGCCGTGCCTTCCGTTGCACCTGTGGACTGGGCGTTGGCGAGGGCGTGGTCAGCGTGTAGGTGTTTTGCCGCTTGAACTCCTTTCGCACCGGACTTGGACTGGTGAGGTGCTTGGGTCGCGGTATCCGTGAATCTGCCGAAGCGGAGCGCCGGACAGCTCCTCCCGTCCTGGGAGACGTGGGACTGGCCTTTGAGAAGCCCCTGGCCAGATCCTGGATGGCCTCCTTGCAGGAATCACAGTAATTGGCCGCACAGGCAATGGAGATGTGCGGCTTGACAATATCGCCACAGCCCACATCCCTTTTCCGAACCTCCTCCGTGTTGCAGGCGGAGTGGCTTGTGCGGACCTTAACTGGCTCCGGTTCCTCCAACTTATCCGTATTGCTGGATGCATGACGGGTTAAGGGGCGTGGCACCGATTCGGAAATCTGCTCCGCCTTCGTGTGACTCCGGGTGAGCCGCTGCAGTCCGTTGGTATCCGTCTGCCGGGAGACCTGATCCGCTCCACACTGCACGGCGGAGTGCTGCTGCGGGGGATTCACCTGGGCTCCGGTGGAGCGAACTGAGGCCGTCGTAGTTTGACTTCCGGCACTGAGGACCACGGCCACTGGCGTCTGGCAACCAATGGTTTTTCGCACCACGGACAGGGTTTCATTCTCGCCCAAACTAAAGGTGTTGCTGCGTCCGGGCATTTGTGGAGTTGGTTTCACAGGTTTCTCCGGCGGAGTTTCCGAACCGCAGGCCACGCTTTTCTTGACGACAGCACACTTCACACAGAGTATATCATCCAGGCGATCCTCGGAGGAGCCCACATGGCGCACATCCGGCTTGCAGCTGGTGAAGTTCTCCCTCGTAGCGGGTTTGGCGGTGACACCCACATTGTACTTGAGTTTGGGTCTTTCCGGCAGAGTTTGCACTCCACTGTCTCGGTGCTCCCTTTGCGGGACATACATCTGGGTGCCCACCGAGATGAGATTCCTCAGCTGTTTCTTTTGTGCATTCGTCAGAGCCTGCTCCACTTTTTGCTCCAGCTCCTCCTTGGAGTAAACGGTTTCAGAGGGCTGAACGCCCACATTTCTAGTGGTGGGCTGGTGGCCAACGGACACATCTCGAGTGGCAGGTGGTCGCACTACCGCCTGGGTGGAGACATCCCGACGGACGACGCTTGGAGAAGGGGATGCCGAGGTGGAACTGCTGCGCATCCGAGCTCCCAGGCTCTCCAGCGACACTGGACTAATCCTTTGTGGAGTAAACTGCACCGGAGAGGCGGTCTTAATACCAGGACTTGGAGGAGAAGGCGTCTGCCGTTGACTCCTCATCAGCTCCTCATTCCTGCGCATCAGCTTTTGTTTTTCCGAGCGAAGTGCACTTAGTTCCAGCTGAAAATTGGATTAAAAAATATTAATATAAGGTGAGAAAACTTAAAAAAATCTGGCCACTTAATCTACACTAGTAAAACACCAAATACAAAAAATAATCTATGTAATGAATTTACACTTTTGTAATTAGTTTTTCACGATTGCATTGTAAAATATTTAAATCAAGGTAGCAAATAAAGTATAATATAATATTTTAGCGATATCTTAAACTCCTCCAAATTAAATATTACAAATATATTTAATATTTCCATTTTTAAAACGATATCAAAGTGAAAATATTGAAAACATCACAATGTTTTACTCTAATGTTTCAGTCTAACGATCATTTCTTTTCTTTTTTTTCAACTTTAAAATCGGACTAATCTATTTTTCGTTTAATTCTGGTTTTATTATTACTTGTGGTGTCATTTAATTAAAATTAAACTTGCTTACTTATATTGATAAAGGAATTTATTTTGTCGACTATCATTTTAGTGCTATCTATAAGACTTTAGGATTTCCTTAAAGCCTTTATAAATTTAATTTAAACAGGTAACTACCCAAATGGATTGCTAAATTTAAAAAGGAGTGTAGTTCTATTTAAGGACAGCTTAATTAATTCCCTTAAAATAGTCTTTATCATGATCAATATGCTTTTAATAATATGATGTTATATGTTCTCACCTCCATTTCGGGTATGATCTTCACTTGCTCCTCCAGATCCTTGAGCCGCCTAAGGCTCAGCGCCATCTGTTCGCGTATCTGAAATAGAGCCTGTGCATCCGCCGTCGTCTGGCCAGCTTCCGAGATGACAGGTGACTGCAGGGAGCTGCCGCTCATGGAGCCGTTCTCCTGCTGCCGCTCCTCCTTGGAAGTGGATGTGCCCGTTCCGGTGGGCGTGGTGGCCAACAGGTGGTGGCGTCTGGGCGGCGGCGGTGGAGGAACTCCCGGAGACTTTGTCGACTCCAGCTGCTCCACCGGTGACTTGGCATTGGCCGCCACCGTGGCCTGGACATAGCTTTCATACTGGACCTCTGCCGGACTGGGTCGTTGTTGCAGGGGAAGAGTATTGGATCGCAGGAAGGGGCGTGGCGTGCCCGTGGGCGATCGATTGCCCCCAATGCAGGAATCTGAAAAATATTTACAAACACCATATTAAAGTTGTGGTTGCTACTATTAGAGCTACAGGTTACTTGATCTTCTGCTCTCCTTCTTCAGTACAATCTTAATTTCCAAACTTGCCATCAGCTCTTGCTATTGACGACTGGACTCTAAAGCCCATACAAAATTTTTAGCGAAAAGCTCCCAAGCAAAATGATAAAAACGCTTGCTCCTCAAATCTAATTTTAATAATTGTGCCAAAGTTCGTATAATTTGAAAGCAACAAATGTATATGTAACTATACATATATATTTAATGAAAACAAAATAAAAGGCAAAAGTCACTCGATCCACCCCTTAAGAGAGTGTGCGTGAGCGAAAAATTGTCGCAAGATAAGAGACTGGGGTTATTATTCAATATTAGTTTTTGTTTATCGCCCTGGTATACAAACGGCTATATGTATTTTTATTACCTTTTATTTACATAAGAGCCAAGGCTGTTGACGTATTTTACTTGACACATGCAAAACATGCAAACTCATTTGTGAGAGCAAATAGATATATTTATGGCCAGCTGATAGATGGTGCTTCTATTTTGGTCCCTGCATTTGTCCAATATTCCTCATACGCACTGTTCACCCTGCCAACAACAATTTGTTACTCATCTCGCGCTGTCAGCCTTGCCAAGTATTTTTTGCTGTTCCAATTTTATTTCCCACCCACTGTGTTGCTATTACTTAATATCGCTGTACAACGAACTTTTGGGTTATTTTTATGTCGATTTTTTAAGCTATAACACCGAAAGAAAAGTTCCCTAAAATGATAGTACTATAATAACAGTAATGTGGGTAGTGTGACCGAGCACATAAAATAAGCATGTTAATAACAGTGTGGCCATGCTTGCTGTTTAGAAAGACGTAATATAAATACATTTATTCAAAGTAATCAAATTCTGTGACACCCTTTATATTTTAAATATGTATATCTTTCTACGAATGCTTTTTTCTTAGCGGTGCCAAATTGGCTGAGCGTCTTGGTCAAGGCAAAATGGGGGGCGGTAGTCGAGAGGGAGGGACTGCGCGTGACGCTGGGTAGCATTGACCGGGCCATAATTAATCAGTTTTTATGGCCCAACTAATTAGCAAAGAACCAAGTCGATATCGCTAAAGAGTTCGCCCCAAATGAGCGTCTCCTTTAGCTAATGAACCTACAGTCGCTCCACCAGCTTTTCGGCGAGTTTGGCCCGCTGTCCGGCTTCAATTTGAAACTCCTCTTGGCCAAACGCTTTCGTCTTTGCGGCAAGGCATCCTCCGATGTTGAATACATTTCTGTTCCTTTTGTTTGTTATTATCTATTATCGATTTATTCAGTTTAGTTGGTTAGAAAAGCACAAACATTGCACTTGGCAGTGTTTTTGGGCCAAGGCAGCAGACATTGCACTTGCTATTGTCTGGCATTCATGAAGCCAAAGCGTAACTAAAATTTGTTAGATACTTCGATTTAATTGTTTTGTTTGCTCTTATCTTAGCTGGTGTTAATTAAAACGCTTGGCTATAAGCTTTATTGAATTATTTGATTCGCCCGATCAAAGCGACAGCTCATCACACGTTATCTGCGTCACAGTGGCGGCCAAAGAAATATGCACACTTAACATAACTCACTTCGCAGAAGCTCATATTTGAGTTTTCTTAGAATCATTGGCATTATTAAATATATATTCGTATTTATTTTACAATTTATGTGTTTTATATTTGTGTGATTTTAGGTAATATTTATGAGATTCAATTTATTTGATAAATTTCGGGTTTTCCTTAAGTTTTGGTATGTTTACTACACTTTTTGATAGGTGTTTGTATTTTACAATATCAATAAATTTTAATTCGTAATTTTTTATCGTTGTTTTTTTTTGTATTTTAATATTATCGTTGTCGAACCGCTTTTATGTGATCTGCTTTCGAATTTATTGTCACATACTATCATGTTTTTTGCATTAAATTTAGTGGCTGTTAATTCGTTGTACTACAATTACACGACTCGTTTTGATTAGTTGATTTCGTTTAAGGCATTTCGTATAATTATAATAGGTATTTTGTTTCGCAGCTACACAGACGCATTTTTATGCTATTCGTTCGAAAGTCGCCGACAAACTGCTCTCAGATTTTTTTCGTTCATTCGACCATCATCCACGGCGGCAAAAACAGCGTGAAGAGCGACAAAAAACCATTTAGCAGTAGAGATTTTTGTGTTATTATTTAACACAACTCTTGTGCTACAGGCGAGCGCAAAAAAAATAATGTTATGTCTATAGTACTAACAACGAAATAAAATAGAAACCAATTTCCTGAGAGCCCCAAGAGCCGTGCGATAGCGCTCAGCAAATACAAATTAAACAACCAAAATAAAAATACACTAGAGAAGTAGGCAACATTTTGCTGTATTTGTGCTGATAAGCCGAATGCACAATTATTAACACAAGCTGATAGTGATAATTTCAGTGACGTGGGTAAAAATTACAGAGAGGATCTGAACAAGAAAGAGAAACCCCGGGGCGTGTTTATATTCAATGGGCCATTTGATAGGCAAATAATATTGATTTTTGATTGTCTATTTGCACACCCATTCGCATTCAGTGTTTGCCTGGGGTTTCTGAGTCAAGGCCAAGAAAATGAAGACTAGACTTGAATAAATCATCATCAGTTAAAAAAAAGTTTGCCCCTAGATATATCTAATATCTTATCTTTGGCAATTAATTATTGAAAGAAAAAAATACAGTTTGATTGATTTTTAAAAGCCAACAAATTGAAATCTATAAATAACCATTCCATATGCTGATTTATGATTTAATTTTTGGGTTGGGCAGCCAGCAATTAGTTTTTAGCCAAATACACAGAAAAAGTATATTATCCCAAGTGAATTTGGAAAGCTGAAATTATTTTCCTTTTAATGAATTATAATCAACATTTAATTTAAGTTATTTCAAAATATTTCTTTTTGATTCGTCTACAGATAGCTCAAGGTTGCTGTTTTCAACTTTTACACGCTTTATGGCATTCATCTATTGTTAGATATGTTGTCTGGGCTCTGCACGTTCTTTTTGGCACCGGTTTGTGTTTTAGCCATGTTCAATTCAATTTGAAAGCCATTTATTAATGGCCTGTACTTTGGCAATTACCACGGCACTGCAACCATTTTTTACACATTAATCAATGACAACTCTTTGCGCCATGTCCTCTGGACAAAAAAAAAAAAACAGAACGAAACGCGACAATTTGATTTGTTTATTTGCATTGATTTTTTTGCACACTTTATGGCAAATTTATGGCATCAACAAATACAAGAAAAACAAGCTGGAGCAATATTTGCATGCGAATTGAGCGCCAAATGCGCATTTCAAATTGATTTGAGATACGAACGCCTCGAAAATTGCCTTGAAGTTGCCCCATGCCGCAAGTGGCAAGCACCCAATTGAGTTTCAAATGCCAAAGATGCAAAGCAACCGAATCTGTAGCTACATTTGCATTTGCATTTGCATGCGACTTGGTATCTGTATCTGTATCTTTGGAGTTGCCAGCAGTGAACTAAATTTTGATTTGTTTGCTTTTCTATTTTGTTTAAAACTTTATAGATGTTGCAATATTCTTTGATCTAAAAGCACAGCTGCAGAGTTGACAACTCCATGGGAACCATGGGATGTTATAGTCAAAAATGTTTATAAAAATGGAAAATGTTCTTGCTTTATTTTTTATTTATTTGTTTATATCCTAGCGCTACAAGTGCACACTTATAATTATCGCGCTAGTCACATTGAGTTGATATTTTATATTATTATTATTTTTAAATCATTTAAACAATTTCTCTCGCTCTCTTTTGCTTTAACATATTAATTTTGAACTTGATCTTTACCAATGTATCAGCCCTTTAAGTTTTATAGCCTAAAAACATCCTGGTAATTTATTTTTATAATTTTATTACCTTTGCCTTTTACTTTTCATTCCACTGTGGCGTTTTTCTATTCCATTCTAAGAGTCTCTCAACATTTTTCACACTTTCGTGCGTAAAAATGTCACATGTGCCGCAGCAGCGCTAATTGCTACGAAAAGAAAGCAAAAGTATCTGCCAAAGGCGTCTCTCACTTGGCTCTATGAATCATCTTCCCCACACAGAACCAAAAATATATCACATTTTGGTCCCGATTTGTATTCTACCATCACAAGACAATTCAAAACTATTTCTTTGGATTTTTTACTAGAATGTTTTTGGTCAAAATTTATATTTTGTAAATATTGCCAGTTATAAACCTATATTATTTTATGTTATACTAGTAAAACAAACTTGATTTGCTAAATAAAACGATTTCAAAGACTTGGAACACCAGAACTAAGGATCTTCAAAATATAACTTCATTGTCTAGGGACAAAATCCTAAACCTAAAATCAATAGCATTTTCTTAAGGTAATATTTTAAATTTCGTATATATTACCAGTTATAAAAATATAATATTTTATATTATACTAGTAAAACAAACTTTAACTGAACGAATAAAATGAATAAACCTATTTTAAGGACTTGTAACACCAGGCAAAGGATTTTTTAAAATATAACTTAATTGTCCCCAAAATTTCTGTCCTAAAATCAATAACTTTTTTTCCAGTGCACCACAAGAAACTAATAAATTGAGCTTTTTCTGGCATGCTATTTTGGGAGATCGTGCTGACGCCCACTCACCTGCCACATCAAAGTACCGATCCCACGTGCTGTTGCCCAGCCGATAAGTCTTGTGCTCCTTCGGTGCACCATGACCATTGCTGAGGCTCAGACTGAGTTTGTTGTTATTCCGATCCATGGACAGGGATGCTGATCCTCCGTATGGCGTCTTGCGCCTCTTCACCGAGGTTCGCTCCAGTGTCCGCTCGAAATCGCTGCACACCTCGTCGAGCGCCTCGTGGAGGAAGGCCCTCGTCTCCGGAGGACTGATCGCAGGCCTATGGCGTTGATGGTAGATCCCCGCATCGCTCTCCACCCCGCCCCGCAGGGAGGAGCAGGTGGAGGAGGCGGTACCGAAGGGCGACTCCGATCGGGGCGGTATGCTGCCGTAGGTGAAGCGCGGCACGGACGACGATCGCGGGCGGTAGCACGGCGTGGTGTTGTACGACTGCGACATGTTCAACGCGCCTCCAATGGGGCGTGGCGAGTCCGGTTCGCTTTCATGTGAGGCCTGTTTGGAAAATCGGAAAGGTGACATGTTAATTGCATGTGCAGTTCTGGCAGTTTGGAGATGAAAGGAAAAGACCACCCAGTACGAGTGATGAAAATAGACCACCTTTTTCTCTCTAAATATTTTTAAATTACACCAAGTTGTATACCTCTAAAATATTCTATGTTATTTCTTCATTATTCTGCATTGTAACTATGGTTTTTATGTTGATTTGAACAGGTTACCCTAAAAACATACCTTTACCTTCAACATTATGTGAACTGATTAGTAATAACCATAAATTATCTTTTAATCTGTTCCTCTACGTTCATAACTTGACCCATTAAAACTGGATTTTAAAGTGGTTTGCCTTTAAATGTTTGATTACAAAATAATATTTCATTTTAAATTTATGTAATCTGTTAAAAAAAGTACCCGATCTAAAGCAAAATTTTAGTTGGCATGTAAAGTTTACATTAAATAATAATAATTAATTTAATCTATTGTAAATTTATTTAAAATAGATCTTGTCTAAAAACCAATTCAATCCAAAGCCATTGAAACTTAAAATGGGTAACCAATAAATTTATCTTTACCCATAACATTTTTTGGACTAATTAATAATAAATTAAATATTATTCTGATTTTTTACTCGTGCGTTCCTCACTTGACCCATTAAAACTGGACTTTACAGTGGCTTGCCTTTAAAAGTTTAATTGTAAATAGTATTGAATCTTAATGGAAATTATTATTATAAATTCTTTTGCATTGGATTTCGTTTTGAATAATATAGAATTGTAGTCTTTAAAACTATTCAGTCCTCAAAGATGGTACAACTTCTAAATTGAATTTCTTCCAAGGGAAGAGGATTAACCCCTCTTATCGAATTAATTAACTTCCCCCTAATTTCCGGTGGCCAACCTACCTCGCTGAGCTTTCCCTGGACCCGTGACTCCGCCTGCCAGTCGCCGCCGAAGAGGCTCTCGAACCCCAGCATGAACTCCATGGACTTTCTGGATCTCCTTCGATCCCGTCGCCGCTGCTCATCCTCGCTGGGCTTCTCGTGGGCCAGGGCCTCGCAGTAGCGCACAAAGTCCAGATCGATGTGGTAGCCATAGGGACAGCAGTTGCAGCTGCGCACCGAGCGACTCATGCCCGCAGCAGCGGTGTTTGCGGTGGACGAGGCTGGACGAGCTGCAAGATAAAACAAAACAAGAAGAATAAGAATCTCGGGGATATCAAAAGGCAGACGCGGTATATCTTAATGTCACTACCAAGGTCACGTCAACGATCGATTCTCCGAATCGACCACAGAAACAAACAAGAACAAAATGTATCTTTTTCTGCGCCTGTGCAGCACAGACGAAGGAAGCCACACCTGCCCTCCATCAAACACGTTTCGGATTTGGTAATCTGAGCAGCAGGTACCAAGGCGCAGTTCTCGGAATGACCGTCTGTATCCGTGAGATAAATTCGTGCTTTATTTATGCCTAATTGCGCCTTATAATAACTAATTTTGGTTAATTTAGATAAACCACTTTTGACTGGGTGAATCATTTTTAACAAAGCAATTTGAGTTATTTACGTTGGCATTGGGGTAAACGATTTTGTAATCAAGGAAAATAATAATTAAATAATGATTGAAATAATGGGGTTTAATAGACGGGTTCGGCACAGAGTTTTCTCAGATGAGTCTAAAGGCTAAAAGCAAACACCGCCAAAGTTTGTTTGATTTTTATTTTATTTATTTATTATGCTTGCTTTTAAACTTACTTTCCTGAGGTATTTTTGCCCCATACCAGAGCCACAAAACCCCCAGCCAAAAAAGAATCCAAAGCATTTTATGGTTACTCGAGTTTGCACTTAAAACATTTGAAATTCCTTTGGCTCGTCGGCTGACCTCCGATTTTTCGATGGTATTGGGTTTTTTAAGCAAGGGAAGAATTCGGAAAATCAAACACGTTGTACTCTGCGGGAAAGCCTTCAACAAACTGACCGGCAAGCGTATCATGTTCTCACTTTATTCATCATGCAGCAAATTAAAGGCGATAAGATATGGGAGCATTTAGCCACGCTTATCAAGTCGCCAAGTATAAAGCTCTTTTCCGTCGCCATCTGTTGGCGAACCGAAAGCGGTTCGGATTTAAAAGTGCCAAAGATACTTTTCGCTTTTCATTCATGAAAATAGCAGCAATGGCGTGGGTGGAAAAACGCGACGCTTAAGTCGTGGGCGTGTCGAGATTGTGAAAGTGTTGAACGCGGCGTATACGTGTTGCACCGATTTAAGAGGTCGCATATTGATGAGCCCGAGCTCGAGTGGCCGTAATTAGCAGGCGGCTTCAGGGCCACGGCCAAATCCGATCGCCGGCTTTATTATAATCGATCGAGAAACACACACCCACCCACAACCGAACACTCTTAATCGTATAATCACACAGACTATTCAAATTTGGCGCGGCTTCTATTTTTATACCCGTTACTCGTAGAGTAAAAGGGTATACTAGATTCGTCGGAAAGTATGTAACAGGCAGAAGGAAGCGTTTTCGACCCCATAAAGTATATATATTCTTGATCGGGATCACTAGCCGAGTCGATCTAGCCATGTCCGTCTGTCCGTCTGTCCGTCTGTCCGTCTGTCCGTCTGTCCGTCTGTCCGTCTGTCTGTCCGTCCGGATGAACGCTGAGATCTTGGAAACTATAAGAGCTAGGCTATTGAGATTAGGCGTGCAGATTCCTGAGCTTCTTACGCAGCGCAAGTTTGTTTCAGCAGAGTGCCACGCCCACTCTAACGCCCACAAACCGCCCAAAACTGAGGCTCCTACAGTTTTCATGCTAGAATAAAAATTTTAATTGAAATGTATTGTTCTCATCAATACCTATCGATTGACCCAAAAAGAAGTATGCCACGCCCACTTGAACGCCCACAAACCGCCCACAAACTTCAAAAAATCGTAAATATGAACGCAGATATCTCGGAAAATATCAAAGATAGAGAAATGGGAATTCAGATTTAGATTCCGTAGGCTTGAGCGCAGCGCAAGTTTGTCACGCGAATATGCCACGCCCACTCTAACGCCCACAAACCGCCCAAGCCTGTGGCGCCCACAATATTCATGCTAGATAAAAAATTTTAACTGATATGTATTGGTCTTGTCAATACCTATCGATTGATCCAAAAAAAACTTTGCCACGCCCACTCTAACGCCCACAACGCTTAAATCTGTCTACCGCCGGTAGGTGGCGCATTTCAACCTCGCTTTGCTGCATATCTCCATTTTCCTTTGGTCATTTTAGCTGAGTAACGGGTATCTGATAGTCGAGGTACTCGACTATAGCGTTCTTCCTTGTTTTTGGATTTAGTGGGCGGTCATGGAATGTGGCTCCATAAATGTCCCCTAATTGAGGGGTATTAAATACTGTCTACAAGTCTAAAAAGAAAAAATATTTTGCTTTCAAATGTATTAAGACTTAATAAGCTGAGCGTTTTCTACAATCTGTTGGTAACATGTATAGTTTGTTAGCTGATTGGAATCCCAATCCAAACCCCGTAGAATCCTTATAACTTTCTCATAAAATTGCCCAACTAAATTACTACCGACATTTTGCAAATACAATCTGTACGCGGCCAGTTTACAACTTCATTTGGCCGACAATCTGCCAGCCATATAAGGGCGCCTACATACAGTCACATAAATCGCATTGTCGCACCCGACTCACATAAAAATTAAGAAATTAACCCAGCTCGATCACAACAGTTGAATTACGATCATGCTCGCCAGGTCCACGTCCCATGTCCCAATCATCATTATCATGATCGTTCCCATGTTGATCGGACCCCTCTTGTAATGACTACATTTTCGGCGTAGGCGTATTGGTGAATGATGCAGATGCTGTCCAGCATACAAAATGAACTCGACTTGTGAATGAAATGGGAATGGAAACCAAAACGAGAGAATCGTATGGAAGTTGATATACCCCTTGGGTTTTTGAGATGTTGTTGTAATCTTTTGGAACTGCAAATATCTCTTAAATCCTGATATACAAAATGAACTCGACTTGTGAATGAAATGGGAATGGAAACCAAATCGAGAGAATCGTATGGAAGTTGATATACCCTTTGGGTTTTCAAGAGATGATTGTAATCTTATGGAACTGCAAATATCTATTAAATCCTGATATACCCTATAGCCAAGGGTATTGGAACACCGAATCCAAACTGGTTGGTCCAACTGACATGTGCACAATTTGCTCATATGGGGGCTGTATCCGAGGTAGGCGGCATTTGCAGTTGCAGTTGCAGCTGCCGCGGCTAATGAAGCTAACGGTGCTGCTGCGACCACAGCCACAAATTACCGTAAAGCGCAAAAATTTAATTATGCAAAACACGTGCAATGCTGTTCGATCTAATTGCATGCCCCAACTCACTTGACAGGCAACCAAAAAAAGGCGGCAGCCAAATATAAAATCAGTGAATAATGGGTATATTAGCCATA
The DNA here is from genome assembly GCF_014743375.2 of Drosophila subpulchrella. NCBI lineage: Eukaryota > Metazoa > Arthropoda > Insecta > Diptera > Drosophilidae > Drosophila > Drosophila subpulchrella. The sequence continues at coordinate 13,858,085 of NC_050611.1, forward strand.
ATCAAGAGACTCCACTCTTAAAGAAATAACTATAATTTTTAATTAGCAAAGTAAACATTATGATTTTAATTTATTGAGGTTCATACTAAATTTACGTTTGATGGAATAACGACGAACTCGATAGTTTTGTAAAGAAACCCCGTTGATCTAAAATTCTTATTTAACTGAATAATGATTTTGTCTTTTAAAATGTAATAGTATATAAAATAAGTGAATAATGTGTATATTAACCATAATCAAGGGGCTCCACTCTTAAAGAAATATCTATAATTTTTAATTAATAAAGTAAACATGCTATTGATTTTTTTGAGGTATATACTACATTTACGTTTGTTGTAATAATGAGTTTATAGCTATAGTGTTTTAAAGACAGGGTTTCTTGAAATGATCTTAAATTTTTATTTAACTGAACATTAATTTTGACTTTTAAAATGTAATAATATTTAAAATAAGTGAATAATGGGTATATTAGCCATAATCAAGAGACAACACGCTTGAAGAAATAACTATAATTTTAAATTAACAAAGCAAACACGATGTTTTTGATTTTAGTGTGGTTTTTATTTGAGATGTATATGGGTATATGGGCTAGGGCATTTTAAGGAAACCCCGTTGACCTTTAATTTTACTAAACATTCATCTTCATCTTCATCTTTTAAAATTCTTTAGAACTTCCCCAATGGGATGGGAAACTTTATAAAAAAACAACTAAAATAAAAACTCATTAGAAAAAGCTGTATTACTTTATAATCCTCACAGATAATATATATATATTTTTAATACTTCCAAGAGATTAATAAAATGAACCATAGAGATTCAATAATTTTCTCATAGTACCTTAGCGGATTCCTATACACCATATTTTCCTTTTAATTTTTTTAAGTGCTCTTTCGACGGGATTCGCCCTATTTATGACTTCTTTTTAATTACCCAATTAAAGTCGTCCCTTTCAGTCGGCTACTCGTGGTTGCTGCAGTCATTTATGGCCTTTTGTTTTTAATGATTTTTCAACGTGTCATAAACTTTTGTCGTTTGTAGGTTTCTTCAAAATTATGGTGAACACTTCGTGTGTGGCTAATGAGTTGAAATCGCAGCCTGTCTGACATTTACGCACACGTTGCCCATTTTAATTGCTTCAATTAACGCTGAAGTCGAAAATCAAAACCTGCCACGCCCACCGCCAACAAAACTGTCAACTCACATCCGCTTGTCATAAGTTGGCCGAAGAAAAAGGCCCGAATTTGTTCATATCGAGGAAAATATTTGCGTTTAAGCCGCAAACCAGTTTGCCTCAGTCTCAGTTTGGCTTAATTAAAAGTTGCAGTTTTGGTGCAGAAAGGGGGGAGGACTGAAGTGTGGAGGTCTTGCCAAAATTGATTTCCATAAAGGAGTCGGAATATAAAATATTTCATTGGATTAGAGTGGGCTGAAAAAGTGCGTTGCGGCGCCGCTGTGACAAATTTGCCTTTTCGGCCAAGTTAAGTGTATTGTTAACACCGCTCAACACAATTGTGGGTGTTGGCCCGACTTTGCGGATTTCTGTGGGGGCGTCAGGTTGACCCACATCCGATCTTGTGGCCAAAGCTGCTGCTGCTGCTGCCGTTGTAGAATGTCAGCCATGTGGGCCCGAGACACGTTTGTAGTACGGCTTTTAAGGCCCAGGCCCACGCTGGGGTTTTCAACTTACCATTTTCCTCAATGAAGGCGCGTTGACTCCGCAAAACCAGCGACCTGGAAACGAATCGGACCAAAGAAATTCTTGTTAGTGGAAATTGGCAAATAATGAAAACAATATAATAAACGATTGCAGGGGCAGTGTAAGCAATAACAAAGAAAGTCTCTTGCGAAATGCTAGAGAAACACCAACGATATCTGTCTTTGCTATCGGATTTAAAAATAAATCAATGCACCAAGTACACGAAGAAAAAAGGTGATGTAAGTGATAAAAATAAAAAAAAATGGCATAACCCTTTGAAAATATTTTAAATAATATAATATATATTTTCTATTAAAATATTAATGTAAATATATTTGACGATTAAATTATTAGAACCAAATTATAGAAGAATCCTTAAACTTACCAAGATACATATAACATAAATAATTTCTTAACATTTTTATACATTTCCTATGATTAATGTAAGTGCGTTTTCGTACATTTCCTATGATAAGCCATAGCTTTTCTTAAATAATTTGATCATCTGGCCGAAACTTTAATCAAAATACATGTTATAATTTCTATGGAATGCAAGACAAGGCTTGAAAGTTCGACGATACAAAAGTTTAATAATTTTATTAAATATATCGGAAAGGTTATATTAGCGGTTTATATAATAAACTAAGAATATTGTAAAGCCTATCAAAACTGTAGTATATAAAAAGTATATATTTTGTGCTGCATTTTGTTCCTGTGCAATCGACACGGAATGCGACAAATGCGTAGATACCGAAGATACACAAACAGAGCGGCAGATAAAGATAGAAATCACACTTGCCTTAGGGAAGAAATTATAATAAAATATATCAAGCTGTCAGCGTTTTGAGTTCTTGTTGTCGCCCCCTTTGTTTGGTATTTGGAAACATCTTTGGAAATATATTTGTGCGTGCGCCACAAAATCCAGTATAATCTATTTGCCCCGCCAACCGGCGGAATGGTTCTCGTCCCCACCAGAACTCATTAGTGAACTTTGCCGCCCTGATCCCTACTACAATTTTCCTCGGTTTTCCTGGAAAACGTAACATGCGTGCTGCATTTTTCATTTTTCCACTTTAGTGGAAGCGGAAACTGCAATTATTTATAATTTGTTTTGGGTCCCAATGGGGATTTATTTGAGTGCCCGTGCCCCTCGCTCGTCCCTAATGCTATCCCAATGCAATTAGCCAAAAAGCCAAATTCACCTTAGGTTTTCATGCATTCTCAAATTAATTGCCTGTCATGTTTTGGCCAAAACAACAGCACTGCTGATTTAATGATATTATAAATACAAAATATAAATAAATATTTGTGATGGAGTCAGGTTGAAAGCCGTCTGGCAATTTGCTGCCATATTTCTCGAGTCATTTTTCACGTTTCCATCTTTTTGGCCGATTTGAAAATGTATGTAAAATGAAAATTTATGCGTCAACTGATTTATGCGGTTTCGCTTTATGCATGTTACATGAATGGAAAAGGCCTGACATGGACCCACTCCCCCCTTCGAAAAAGTTGCATTCATGTGGAACGGTTGCGGCATCGCGTATTTTTGGATTGCGGACCAAATTAATATGCGTGTTTATGATTATGATACACGAAACTCGTTGTTTTTATGTTCTGCCTTCTAGATTTGTCTAGCCACAATTTGTTGCGGCTTTTCCTTGTTTACGCCGACCGATTTCATAATTAGAAATTATTATAATTGGATTCGGTTTGGTTGAAAACATAGATTTACGGGTTGTGGAAAACATTTAAATTGTTACATTTTATGCAGTTCATTTAATAGCTCCATCAATCAGTCCTGTAACCTGTCAGTTAAAAAATAAACCCTAAAAACCCATAGATATTTAACGTTAGAAACCTCTAATCCTACAAAAAGTGAAAAATCTATTAAAACTTGTCTAGGAAACACCTTCATTTATTGATTTCAGCTCAATGGCACACCAAACTCGCACTTAAGTTCACACCTTTAACACCTCCATCATAAATAAACACTCAGAAAACCACATCCGATAAACACTTTTAGTTTTTGCCCCTACATATTACACCCGCACAATTTGGTTCCGATTTCCTTTTATTTCGGATTGCGATGATATCAATCTACAGATCCATTACCCCTATCTTTACCTCCAGAACCGCTTGACGGCTTCCTGTTCGGTGGGCGTCAGGTGGGTTATCTTTTCGGCAAACTTTGACTCATCGTAGCCCCCGATTGCGGAACCGTGGAGAATCATGTCGCCGGCTTTTTTGGAGCAACCACTCATGCCCACTGCATACGCGATTTCTTAATGCCCTTTACTCGATGGCTTTCTGCGATGGCATTTAATTAGCATTGGGCTCTTTGGCTTTGTGTATTTATATATTTAGCTAATGGAAATTCTATGCCGAAATTAATTAACTCCGAAGCGAGAAAAGCGGAAAACTTTTTTGCCCCGACAATGCGGCATTTGGCGAAACACTTTTCATCGCCGTTGCATTTTTAGTTATTTTTCGGCTGACTCAGAGAGCTTGTAATTTTTTTAGATTTAGTTTCACGTTTTCTGTTGGCTTTTGTCGTGTGTTTTTTTTTTTTATACCCGTTACTCGTAGAGTAAAAGGGTATACTAGATTCGTCGGAAAGTATGTAACAGGCAGAAGGAAGCGTTTTCGACCCCATAAAGTATATATATTCTTGATCGGGATCACTAGCCGAGTCGATCTAGCCATGTCCGTCTGTCCGTCTGTCCGTCTGTCCGTCTGTCCGTCTGTCCGTCTGTCCGTCTGTCTGTCCGTCCGGATGAACGCTGAGATCTTGGAAACTATAAGAGCTAGGCTATTGAGATTAGGCGTGCAGATTCCTGAGCTTCTTACGCAGCGCAAGTTTGTTTCAGCAGAGTGCCACGCCCACTCTAACGCCCACAAACCGCCCAAAACTGAGGCTCCTACAGTTTTCATGCTAGAATAAAAATTTTAATTGAAATGTATTGTTCTCATCAATACCTATCGATTGACCCAAAAAGAAGTATGCCACGCCCACTTGAACGCCCACAAACCGCCCACAAACTTCAAAAAATCGTAAATATGAACGCAGATATCTCGGAAAATATCAAAGATAGAGAAATGGGAATTCAGATTTAGATTCCGTAGGCTTGAGCGCAGCGCAAGTTTGTCACGCGAATATGCCACGCCCACTCTAACGCCCACAAACCGCCCAAGCCTGTGGCGCCCACAATATTCATGCTAGATAAAAAATTTTAACTGATATGTATTGGTCTTGTCAATACCTATCGATTGATCCAAAAAAAACTTTGCCACGCCCACTCTAACGCCCACAACGCTTAAATCTGTCTACCGCCGGTAGGTGGCGCATTTCAACCTCGCTTTGCTGCATATCTCCATTTTCCTTTGGTCATTTTAGCTGAGTAACGGGTATCTGATAGTCGAGGTACTCGACTATAGCGTTCTTCCTTGTTTTGTTTGGATTTCTTTCTGTGCGAGTTAAACGCTCCGCGCTCGAAAATCGCTCGAATCGAACTGAATGCGCCGGGAGAAAAACTTCACGAGTTCGCCGCCTGAACTTTATGCTCTGTAAATGTGAGTATCTGTGTGTGCTTGGCCCTCGTGTGCGTATGTGTTTCAGTATATCTTTTGTATTTGTTTTGGTTGTCGACTTTGTTTTTGTTTGCCGACGATCGTCGAAGAACGCTGCCTGCCGCCAAACCAATCAGAGAACCACCCAAAAAAAGAAGAACCTCTAAGAACTGAAAAACTAGAAAACCAAAACACAATGCCAAGTGTACATTTGTTGTTAGACGTTTTTCGCTTCTAGCCCGGAGCTTGGCTCAAACGAGAGAGCTATCGATACGATAATTAATAAATATAAGTAGTGACTGCTTAGCAGCAAGAAAACCAGTTCGTAACGAGTCCGCTACGACACCCAAACCCGATGCCGATTTAAAGTCCAATTCCGAATCCGAATCTGTGTGGACGCCCGATAAGCGAACTTACACCTGTACTGAGAAAAATCTTGCTTTGTGTCATGATCAATTTGAAAATCCATCGGTTAGTCTTAGACTCTTTAAGGTTTCGGGCTTAGAAGTATCTCTGGATTGTACAAATAATGTATAAACTGATTACAACGCGCTGAGAGTTGAACCACTAAAAGAACTTCCCCAATAAAAAAATCATTGTATTAAATTCCGATTAATAATATATCTGTCGAATTTAATTGAACCATAATATATTTTTAACATAATTAATTATCTTAACTAAAATTAATTTGATTTGAAATTAACTGGGTCTTTCTTGATACGGAAAATATCCGGTTACACCTAAAGATTAGTAGTTTTAATCAAGATAATTTTTTTTCTGTGTAGTATTTGTATCTAAGTATCTGAGGGGCTCTCGTAGCGGAAGCATTTGCCATGATTGATGAAGTTAGAAAGGTGTCGCCCAATCCTGGCTGTTTGATCTTTCACCGGAGGCATCATTAAGTCCCACAGAAGCTGAGTTGGAAAATATAGTTGCTACACCCCAAAGTGAGATATCTTTCGGGACAAGACAGGTCATTAAGCAGAAAGATATTATGGCTAACTAATTTTAGTTGACAACGGAATGGGCTTACTTTAATGAACGTTACACGGGTAATCCATAAAATTCTGTAATTTATCTTACTTCCTGGTTCTAATCTCATCATTCATAAAAAACCTGGCTCTGAATGGCCTGCCAAAAAAACCAGTAGTTGAACAACTCAGCGGGTTACAAAGGCCTGTGAATTGTGAAAAAAAAAAATGTTTTATTATTTCCAGACAAATTCCTTTGTGGGAGATGAGTGGGCAGAGAAAATACCCTGCGGCTATTAGAAATCGATTGGGTGTGACGCATAAATAATTGCAGCCATTTATTACCCCATTAAAGCAATGAGAGAATCCACTAACGCATAATTAAGAGCCGTGAAATCCACTGGCCAAAACACTAAACTTGTTTATGAATAGCAAAAAAAAAAAATAACAGTTCGACAGAAACGGAAACCGGCTCACTTAACGTTTTGCGTTGAAAACACACAAAACCATAGACGCCGCGACACTTTTGTAGAAATTCTTGGCCAGCTCATAGGGCATGAAATTTTGTTACTACCTCAAAGCTTATACAATATTCATATTTCCGTAGAAAAACGCCAGGCTAATTAACATAAATTACAAAATCAATGCTCGAGGGAAATACTAATTATGAAATAAAACGATCATTTCATGGACTCGCACTCCGTCGGCCACTTGGGGTTCAATAGACGATCCGCTGATAGGCGGCTTTGACATCGATGTCTTACCCTATAAGGCGACAGTTGTGTACATAAAGAACAATTGATAGTTGTTGTCCACAGAGCAAACATTTAATTACGTTTATAAACATTTTGATTAGAGAATGATGAGCGCATTTGTGATCATCAGCGGCTGCTGGATGCAGCTTTTCAATTGATCACGATGGTTACAGTGGCTAGGGAATACGAGTTTGGACTAATGAAATGTATATATGATTAGCGGAAACATTTATCATATGGAGCTAAAGATTCTAAATGGTATTCTAATTAATCTTGCAGTGGGCCAATGCTAACACGTTTTTAATTTGATAACAATTTAAAGTTTAGTAAACAAATTACAAATTAATTCGTTTTAGTTGCCTTGTCAAACAATATTCAAATTAGATGCAAATCTAATTCAATTCAAATTCAATAAAACTTTTAATTAATTAAAAATACAGGTGTATTGTAGTTTTTGTTTGATTTTTTTTCTGATAATGGAATTTGGCAGAAATAGCTTAAACAAATTTGTTGAATGCTGGTAATCGTTTGTTTTAAATTTATGAAATATAAATTGGATTTAACATGGAAACTTTCTTTTTATAGGATTATTGGAATCTTAAAAAATATTAATTATGGTTGAAACTTTCTTATATTTTATTTATAGTTCAGGTCGATGTTATATGTTTTTTGAGTGTCGGTAAATAGATCTAAAGTGCCGTACATCCACAGAACTGCATGACATGCAGTTTGACATATTGTAATGACTATATGTAAGTCTGCTCAGAGTGCGTGTTAGTGTTATCTTATCGGCCGACCTGTCAGTGTGTATGAGTCGACAATATGTTTATTTATATTTATTTCCTTTCGAGAGCAGAGTTCGAAAGGGGAGACAATCGTATTCGAGCATTGACAATGTTGGCGTTTGTTGGGGCTTTTTATGGTTGTTGTTCTGGTTTGTTGGTATAATAAAAGTAATTTTAGTTTTCCTGCCCCAGTTGGATTTTACACAACAGAATGGCTGTACCTATTCTTATATATGCTATCCTTCAATTGAATATCTTTCAATTTATTTTACTGTCCCAGTTAAATAGTTCTAAACGCCTATTCAATTATCGGGTCATCAAGAAGCTCTTACAAAAGATATAAAATTACAAAGGGGCTCGTCAGTTTATTTTCACTTTGAGGGCTTTCAATGGACTTTAGTTTAACCCGTCGAGTCATTTGATATTGCATTTTCCCTGCCCCTCATTAATGTGATTGAGTTGTTTTCCCGAAATGTTTTTCCCAGCTGCTTCCAAACAGCCCAAAAAGTGTGAAACTCACGTCTCCATCTTCAAGGCATTGTTCCTTCCTCGCTGTTTTTTGGGTCATTTCAATCAACACCTGTCAACCGGGCCACATCTCATGCGTTGGCGTTGTCGTTGTCTAGACGGGGTGGAAAAAACAAAAACTCACACGACTGTTGAAAATCAATTAAAAGAAATTGCTGGCCACAAGGCACGAAGAAATCGTTCTTGGTTCAAGGCATTTCGACACTTTCGCTAAACAAAAAAAAAACAGATACATTTTTGCATATCGATAAACGGGGTTTGGCGTTTATAATTTATGCGATTTGGTGCAGTTTACGACAGGCTAACAAATTTTTGCAGCAACCGCCCCATGTGGCCAGCCGCTCGGCAGCAAAAGATACAAGATGCAAGCGCAAGATACAAAACGCCGCCAGGGGCAAGCCATCAAGGCCGGAGATGGAGTTTTTGCAAAGGGGGGTGGTTGGGCAAAGATGGAGCCACAGAGGGGTTTGGGGGTCCATAGACGAAATCTTACGACCGCCGAAAGCCATGAGGCGCATAATCGAAAACAGCATTGCGGTGAACGCGTGCGCCGGGGCCTGACGTCAAAGTTGTAAATTATGATATAGCATGTTATAGCCATGACGGCGATCACCGATCGCAGATCGCAGATCGGGTCGTCCACGGGGGGCGGCATGTTGCCTGGCCGTAAATATAGTATTTGAGTTAATTGCAAACGTTTGTAATCGTTAGGCGAAAAAGGTGATCGCCTTTGATGATCATCACTTCGGACCGGACCAGCGCCACCCACCCATTCCGCACTGAAAAATAATTAGATCATTTCGGATTTACTAGTTTCGATTAAAAACAACAACTGGGATCAGTACATAACCGAATATACCAAGATTTTAATATTTCTTATATAAATAGCTTATAATATATTTAAATATTTGATAATATACATGGTATATGTTCCGGAGACAACAATATTTTATATATAATACTCAATAGATCTTAAACAAAATATAGCCTTACAGATACTACATTTACTGCATCGAAAACAATATTACTTTGGAACTAGTACCTAATTAAATATACCCAGATTAACGTATCTTGTGTAAATACTTCATTAAATATTTAAATACTTTATATTAAAAGTGGTATATGTCACAGAGAATACATTATTTAATATCTTATACTCAGTAAATCTTAATATAATACAGATACTACTTCGAAAATAATATCTTTTTGGGATCAGCACCTAATATATATAAAGATTAATATTTATTGTATAAATACTTTATAAAAATTGTATGTTCTATGGTATATGTTTCCGATTCAACAACATTTTATATAAATACTTTATGAAAATTGTATGTTCTATGGTATATGTTTCCGATCCAGCAATATTTTATATATAACTCTCAGTCTATCTTCAAAAAAATGTAGCCGTACAGATAATACTTACATATTTCTTCCTGTGCACGCATGATTATTGCCAGCTCAGGCGGCGATTTATCAACAATCTTAATGCAATTTCAATGCCTTCAATTGTGAGGCTATCGTACGTATCTTGACTGTAAATCAAAGCCATGAAGCAGCATTGCATCACTGGCAAAATATTTCCCCGCCGGACGGCGATCGTTAAGCGGGCAACTATTAATGAGAGAAAGATCACCTGGGGTGGGGGTAAATGGGGATCGACTTTTGAGAGATACTCAAGCGACAAGTCAGTGACAGATTGTGAGAGTTGAGCTTGACATTTGGCTGGCAGTTTTTGCGATTTTTTTTCGAATTGCCATCGGGGCGTATGCGCAATTTGCATATGACAAGCAACAAAACGACTTGAACTGATGACGATGCCTCAGTTAAATGAATTTGCCCCGCCTCTTAATTGCTTAAATACGTTGTTATATCATCCGATAACTGATAAACAAATGGCAACAAACTATAACTGAATGGGTAAATTAATTAACTTGGAAGCAGCCATTGTGCAAAAAATAAAAAGGTTTCCCATATCTGAATTAAAACTTATAGTACCTTAGCATGATCGTATTTTTCTGCAACTGTGGCTATACATCCCTAAGTTTATGGCATTTTGCCTGTGGCTAATGTGTGTCATATGCAAACGAGGCCTGGCAAAAATAGAATCCAAAAATTGATATTCGATAGCCGAAAAAAAGGCGGACCCGCACGGAATGCTGTTGATGGTTTGCATGCTCCGAAACTATTAAACAAATCACTTTTGTTTTAGCCCAAAGAGTCTCGAGTTACCATCACCCCCTCAAGAGTCATTAGCCAACTTGACCGCAACAATGGGAAATCAACTTCAGCCACAATGGCGATGAAGTAATTTTATTTTATGTATCTTAACACTTCAAATTATGAAAAGGGGGGGAAAAAAATGAGTACATTTGCCCTAGAGCACAATGATTCGAACAACGAATTCGCCAAAGTTTAACCTTCCCAGGTGTGCCAACAAATAATAATTGAGCAGACAGCGACATCGGACCACAAAAAAAGCAAAAGTCATAATAGACATGGCTCAGACACTTGTCTACCCCTGAGCGGAAGCACTTGGCAAGGTTGAGAGCCGGAGCTGATTTCATTCATCACCAAAAAAAAAATCCACCTAGCCCCATCAAAACCGAAATAAAAAGCTACATAAATTACTTGCCAATTGCAGGCACACAAAAACCCAGACGCTTGACGCATTCATAACAAGCCTTTGACTTACTTTTTAGTCAAAACAAAACGGGTACTTCAATATTGGCAAGTCGATGAGGTATTGTTGCCAGCTTGGCAAACCAATTTAGCCAGGTTTTCTCACAAAATATCAAAATTCAACAAGTGCAGGCCATCGGGCTAAGCCAAAAATGCATTTTGTATCTTGTAAAAACACACAAAAGAAAGAATCTGACAGTGGAACCGATTTTTTTTTGGTAATTGGATACTTTTAAGTTTGGGGTTTCGACGACTTAGTGCCCTTTAGTTTAAAAATAAAATGAAAATTTTAATGGTATCTTAAAGATACTATCTTTACATTTTAAATTTGTGTCTTGAAATATTATTATGCATATGGTATGAAACCTTTAAAAAGTACCCTTTAGTTTAAAAATAAAAATAGAATTTTAATTATATCTTAAGGATACTATCTTTACATATTAGTATTGTAACCTTCAAAGAGTGCCCTTCAGTTAAAAAATAAAAAGAAAATTGTAATGGTATCGTAAGGATACTACCTTAACATTTTAACTTTGTATCTTGAAATGTTATTATGCACGTGGTATAAAACCTACTAAAAAGCAATACATATTTTTTTGTATGTGAAAAGATACTTCTAACTTCTGAAAATACAGAAGTATGTGATAAGAACATATAACACATATAATTCTAAATCTAAAATCTTGGAAATACCTCACCGATTGCGAGGGATATTGGAGTACTGGAATTGCAACAGTTTATGACACCAACTGCATAAATCAAAAGGCTCTGGGTTCGGATTACCCACGAAAACTGCAGACCCAAGACGTTTCATCTCTGCCTCATTCTTTCCTTGATTTTTTTCCAGCTTTATGACGACGAAACCGGCTGGCATAATAACAGAGAAGAGAACTTGGTCCCTGCACGACGGCGCAAATAACTTTGCAGCGTGACTGGGATAAAATGCCAAACCACACACACAGCTAAAAAACAACATAAAAAAAAACAACGAACAAAATACCCCAAAAAGCTGGCGAGGCATCTTCCACGAGACTCCAGTCGAACTTCAGCTAAAGGCGGCAAAATTCAAACAAATCGCTCAAACAATGCCACAAAAATGAGAAACAAAAAAAAAACAGTACAAAGAAAATGAGAAAACAATTTTTTTTTTTCGCCTGTGACACGACTTGAGCAAGTTTGTAGCAAAGCAATTGTTGCTGGGCATTAGAAAACCCCAGAGCGTTTTTTTTGACCCAGCTAAACTCGGCTCAGATTTCATTTAATTGATTACGCCGAACGTGTGTGTATTAGAAACGCTCGATTGGGTGGGCCATGGGAACGGGGCGTTTTTAAACGCTTGAAAAAACGCCACAAAACGCATCCAATTTCTACTAACAGTGGGTACTAAAAGTGACCAAACGGCTGATTAAAGATTAAATAACTTACAGGTAAATGTGGAAATAAAAATGAAACTTTAGACAACATGGTCTAAGAACACCTCTTAAACGTTTAATTTTAATGGCCTTTATATCAATAAGGAATCTTAAAGATATTTTTGAAACGATTTTAAAGCAACAAGTCCAAAAGCAATAGAGATTTTTGTAAATACATTTCATTACATTTTGATTATCGATAGCTGAAGTCTATAGATTTTATGGCTCCCAACAGTAGACTTAAGTGTTGTAAACTTAAGTCTACTTTGTAAGAACACCATTATGATTACACATAAAAATAATTTTTTTTTATTATTTCTGGTTTGGGTTCTTAAATATTTTTGCTGACAATTAATTATATAAGAAAATTTGAGCAGCTTACGCAATAGGATAAAGTTTTATGAACATGTTTTTTAATTTCCGTCCATATAATATATTTTCTCTAATTATATTTATTAGCCACAAACTTTTAGCACTCAGTGCCCCTGCATTCGGCTAAGTGTTTTAGCCATATTTCGTTGCGGTGCGCAAATCTGTTGTGTGTTTTTTGTGCTACTGTTTTGCGGCAACTTGGTGTTCATAACTTGGCTAATGAGTGCCACTAAAACAAAGCAAAAAACTGGGCAAAACAACAAAGTGCATAGAAAAACTTGTTATTGCCCTCGTCTATGAAGCTGCGACTGCGCACAAATTTGTAAGCATTAAGTCGGAGGCTTTTTTTTCGTCCGTCTATTTAAGTTTATTATTATGGCCTTTTTGCACTGTCGAACATTTATTGGCTGTCTTGTTCGGTGCTATGTTGCTTTTTGCTACCCAGTTTTATTTGTTTGTTTATGCGATTAGCCAAGTTCATGTGGTCTGAGGGTCACGCGGGGCGTGGCCAATGGTCTATGTCTCAGTGGCTCTATGAATGGCGTTAACCAGTCAAAGTTGCATTTCCCAACCACTTTAAGCCTATTAGGAGCCGAGACCAATCGATCTTGGGCAATGTGTGGCTGTATATGCAGCCCCGGCTTATAAAAGATACTCGGCCACTTATGCCAGGCATCTCACTCGAACACTTGCCGTATTTCAGCGACAAATTGCCAAATACCCTCAGCCAATTCCATTGATCTTTTGGCATCAAAGCCTCGCCGCCGCCGCACATTGGTCACAAAAAATGGAAACTCTAGCTGCTGGACAATAAAAGTTTTTCCATTGTTCAAAGATCGATTGGTAAATGGGTTTTTTATTACGTCGATTTGATGTGGGCAAAAAAAAAAGGTTTTACCATATCCAATAATCCATCAAATCATGAATGGTCTATTGAGCTTTTAATGGGCTATAGTTATTGTTCACTAGCTATCGGGCAGTTCAGGTCTATTAAAATGATTTTGACATTTTCACAGAGTACTTAAATATTTCTTGTTAATTATGTAATTAAAATTTCCACATTAATGGCACGTGTCTGTTAAAGACATAAAAAACACACTTTTATAACTTAATTAATTGAAATAAGGAACTAAAAGACTATATGATTTTTTAAATGTTTATCGTAAAATGCTAACCTTTCTTATTAAATATAATTACTTACTTAAGTTTTATTTTAATTTTGACTTAAGCCTTAATATTTCTAGTCAGCTTTCATTATAATTTATTTTTCAAGTTGGCACTCTAATACTTCAATCAATTTAACATACTACAATAAGTTTACAATTAATTATTAAGCCCATAGTTGGAATATCTTTGGCAAGATCAGAAGCATTCCTTCAATAGCCTGGCATTGAGCTCATTGAAAGAAAACCGCAATCGAGGCGGGATTTTACTAAATAGATATCTGCGATTGCCCGGGGGCCATCATGGGCAACTTTAACCCATTGTGACCCACCGTTTTACCGCATTGGCACGCGAGCCAACTAGCCAACTAGCCAACTTCTGCAGCAAAGTTTGCGTGCTGTTTGTCTTGGGCCGGTTATTGGTTTTTCCTGCTACTTAAGGCCAACATGCAATGGCTGAAAGCCATCTCCTGGCTTATTAAAACGCAATCAGCGCAGTCACAGGAAGCAGCATACAAAGACAAAGAGCAGAAAAACAGAAAAAACATACAAAAAAGAAACACACTTCTTGTTTGCCCAAGTCAACGCTGCTTTTGACCATAAATCGCAGTGGGGCCAAACCGCCTTCAAAACTATTCGCGGCATTTGTGTCAAACACGCGACCCAGTCTTCCAATGCGTCTTTGTCCGCAGTCTACAGTCTGCAGTCTGCAGTCTGCACTCTACACTCCACCGTCCGCAATCTTCAGCAATCTTCGCGGGCCACAGGCGTCTTCCCCTTGGAGACCCGGCAAACAATTGGCGACAGCCACTGCCACTTTTGGCCAGTTTTCCTGGCTCTGGCCAAATCTGCCAAATGCACTAAATTGGCAACTGGCTTAGAAAGTCGATGAGGTGGCTGCTGCTGTTTCTGCTACTGCAGCGAATCGAAAGAAAGTCAAATGACAGCCAATGCACGCAGCAAACTGAGGCAATGGTACTTTAATGATTGTATGTTGCTACATAGTAAAGATACATTTTAAATTGAAGACACTTTTGGTTGCAAGAAAATAAATTTAAATAATTACATTTCAGTTTACCAAAATAAATATAAAAATTGATATTTTTCAACCTTTCCACTTTCAGAATTTAAACGTTATTATTAAGAAACAATTACATTAATTACATTAAAGTTTACCACCTCGAATATGAAAATCCAAAATTTTCAAACGATGATCTCTAAGCTTTCAGAAAAAACTTTATTAAATTTGTATATTATTTTAAAAACCCCCTATATCTACATTTTTTTCAATTAACGTTTTAGTTTTTGAAGATCAAGAAATGATATTTATTTTCATACTTATAGAACAGTTTTAAAGTTGGTATTGGTAAATTTCAAACTTAACTTAAGGAACTATCTGAAAAACGACTTTAAGGAGATTAAGTTATAAAATAAATTAATAGACCCTTTAGCAAATATATCAAAATCGGGATTTTTAGAGTTCTTGTTGGTAAATGGAAGGTAGAAAACATCATTTAATTGGATACATTTGGTACTTTTGTGCTTTACAAGAATATTCTAGAATTATTCAGAGGCTCCTTTCGCATTCCAAAGTAATTATATAAACCTGGAGCGCTGTTCTCTTCACGTTTTTAGTGTACTTACATTATGGTTTATTAACTGCTGATGCTGGGATGTTGTCGAAGCGGTAATTGCTGATTGTTGCAGCTGCAATTGTTCTCCCTCGCCTCCCCCTCTCTGCAGTTTAATTAGCAGCTGCAGGGCGCATCCGCAGTTGCTATTGCATTTGTAGTTGCAGATGCATCTTGCTGGCCCAGCATCATTAGCTGACTGATTGGCGAAACTTAGACCGCTGGACGTCTTCGTCACCTTCTGGCGAAAACTAAAAGATCGAGACCTTTTTCCCGGTATTTTTTGTGCTATTTTGATTACTACAGATTGCACTTTTAACGTGTTGTTGTCGTTAACTTGTCGTGGCTGTCGTTGGTTTTGTTATTTTTGTTTACGCGAACGTTGCCAGTTGCATGTTAATTAAGTGCGCCTTGACTGCATTTTCCTTATCCAGTTATTTTTGTTGAGTTTGCCTCTGCAAGGGTTAACCGATTATTGTTGCTGCTCTGGCTTTATGCCTCATTTATGCTGAACATGCAGTCTAATGGGCAACATTTGTTTTATGTCAGCCTGATGGGAAGTTCAAATATCTATTAGATACATTAAAGACACGTTTTGCGGCCTCGTCATGACTTGGACATTTATGCAAAATCAAAGGGGCTATACCTTTTATGATAAGTTACTACTGAGGATTGCTAACACACGGATGGGCATTCTTGGAATTTCTAAACCTTAAAAGCAGTGGGAGGGCTTACAATGAGAATTTTACTTGTAAATACCCAGGAAGGGGAATGAAATTGAAGTTATTATTATTTTTTGGTCACCGAATAGTGTATTATATTTATGGATTAAAATATGTTTATAACTTTTCAAAAAAAGGATATAAAATAAAAATGTTAGGCAGAAGAATGTATCTTAAATGTTTGTTTTTATGGATCACCAATAACTTGGTCTTTTAAAATTCTTTATGAGATATCACAACTCGCTTTAAAAAATCTCCATAAAACGCCAAAAAATGTGTATCTTAGGAGGCATTCCAAGGCTAGCACTAGTATACGATCCGAAGTTATTCCCAAGCAACCCACGCAAACCGACAGAACTCATAAACCAAATATCGCGGGCGAGAATTTAGCGTTGGTGTTGCAGCTGCGAAAAAAAACTCCAACTGACCAAAAGCCAAAAATCCAAAAGGCAAATGCCTTTTGCCAGATTTTATGATTATCATATAGTAGGTGCGTGTGTATATTTTTGCGTTGCTGACTTTTGAGATCACTTTATGGTTTGTTGGTCTTATAAAGCACTTTGGCCACCCGACGTGGGTTGGTTTTTTAGTGCGAAATTGTATCTCTTAATGGCTCCGAGGTCCGCACAGCATCAAGGGGCATCTCTTGACAACAACATTTTTTTTCAACGAGTCATTGCAGGTGCATTAAAACTGACAAACTGAATGGGTGACTGAGTGACGGGTTGGCCGCTTGATGAAAAGGCCTCAGAATTTCCGCCTTCGGGCAGGTTGTCTAATGCACTTTTAATGATTTTACACAAGCCAAGTTATATGCCCATTGGCTCGTTTTTTTTGTAACAACTTGTTTCGGTTTCGGTTCACGCACCTGTTTCACTGTTTGCTGCTCTTTTAAAGGCAAAACAAAAGCAACTGCCGCTCAATTACAAGCGACAAAACGTTTTTTTAATGAACGCTAAAAAACACCCGAAGCCGGATAATTTGTCGCATTTTCCCACAGACACAAAAACAGCAAATTCGAAAAACGAGAAAATCGAAATTGGAATCGGTTTTGGAATTGGATTTGGAGTTAAAGTCGAAATGCGCGATACGATGTTGCAAGCGACGCGTACGAACTGCAACTGCAACCGAAGTTGTGCAGCTGCCGAGTGCCGGGAAAAATAAACCCGGCCAGATCTTACACTCGCTCTCCCGTTCTCTCTATATATACACCTTATAGAGGGAGATATATCTCTCGCTCTCCCGATCTCCTAACTCTTTCCGTGTTGCCAAACGAAACGTTCTAACGAGATCTGCATTGGGAACAATACAATACATATGGAATAAATTCAAATCGCGTCGCCAGTTTTTTCGTTGTTGTCCGCTGGCCGCGCTGCTCGCAACTGAACGCCAGGTGCCAATACACTCGGCAACGAAGCCCAGGTAAGGCCAGGTAAAACGCCGGCAGAGCACTCGAGTGGGCAGGCTTCAATGGGTTAACTGGCCTGGCTTAAACGGCAGACGAGGGAGCGCATGGATGTTGCTTCAACAATGCTTATTAGTCGCATGTTGCCAGCGTTTCCACAGTTATCTATATAGAGTAAATTGTATCAAAAATCAAAGGTATATCAAACCAAAAATATTAGGAATATAATTGCTAACACATTATATTACGATTTTTGGTTGGGATATAATATGATGTTCAACAGCGCTACGTTTAATACCTATTTGGTTGAGATGGTAAATCCAAAATTGTGCCTAACTTCGTATAGTTTATCAAATGCACGAAATGCATTGCTATAAAAATAGTGTAAAATATGTTTAAACCTTTGTAAAAATATTTATTCATTTTTAAGCTGACCTTAGATATTTTTACTTTTAATTAAAGCCCTAATATTATCAAATTGTTTTTGTTTGAACACGAATTAGGGAAAATTTTTTCGGTAAATATTATTAGTTCCTTTTGTTATAGAGTTATAAAGGGGGTGTGAACTATTTGATCTGAGAAGGTGATTTTAAGAACAAAATTCTTTAGAAATACTTTTTTCCTTGCATTCGAGAGGGTTCCTATCTTTCATTTTTTACTCCACATACAAGAAATCCTTTTGTTCGCTATAAGGAGAGCGTACGTACGTGCTGATGCTCTAATGTCTAGTTGCGCCTACTTCTTATTTTCTTCTCCTTAATAATCTCGGGGCCCTGACACTCCCCCTTCCTCTGCAGCATTCTTTCATTCAATGCAAATGAGTTATGTCCATCTCCCTCAGGTAGAAGAGCATTCCGTCTTTGTTTTTCGCCCGGCGAACGTGTCAGGATCGCAATTCTCCGCTCTCCGCCGGCCTTGATTGTGGGTTTTTGGCTGGGAGGCCAAACGCTGTGGCATAAATCACAGGGTCTGGACGCAGGACTGCCAGCGTTTTCCGGGACTGACCCGCGGGTTAATTGCTGACAATTTCCAGGCGGCCGGCTGGGGCTTAGACGGACTTCTCTTCTGCTCACTTTTGCTGATTGTAATCTTTATTTATAGGCCGCATGTGTGTGTGTGTTAGCCTGGCCGAAACTCACTCGGGGGGTATGTACCATACGCCATATAGTATCCATTGCCAGGGTAACAAGACAGGCCAAGTCGACGACTTCTCCTCGACCATCAATAAGCCGCCGGAGTTGCCTCATTCCCCTATTAATTCGCACACAGTGAAAAAAACATTACTGTTTACTAACATTTTTGACAGTTTTAAAATATGCTAAGAAATATATATTTTTTACAGTGCTACAAAAGTTTCTTTTGGACTTTCTAGGGTTTTTGTTTCGTATTATTTTCTGATATTACGCCAATCATATGCCAAAATATTTTGGATGTATTCCATTTTTGAAGCATACTTTTAGACACACTTTTAAACGATCTTAATAAATAGTGTTTTCTGTTTAAGCTTTACTAAAAGAGATTTTTCTTGTAGGTATTCCTGAATCATTTTTTGGAATATATAATTTCAGACGATATTATTTACCTACATATCAAAATGTTTCTCTGTGCATCTGCTCAACAAGCCAGGCCAAGAAAGATCTTTAAGCCAAGCTGGATCGCTGCCTTGTGGCATGCTAACGAAGTTGACAACTTGATGACATTTGATCTCTCGGCTCTGGGCGCTCGGATCTTCGATGCTGGCTCTTTTCTTGGACGGACGGTATGGTGCGCCATCAAGCCGCAAATGACTTCGATGAGCAGTCGAGAAGACAATGATCAGCAATTCGCATTTGGTCTGCAGCCGGGACACGCACACACAAATCAGAAATGTCTATGACCATGGCTACACAGGAAAAAATCCATTTTATGTCAAGAGATGATCTATATCTATATCTTTTAAGAATACCCTTTTTCTAAAAAACCAAAGAGATCACACAGAAGTCTTACAAATATTCCATTTATTTATCAAAACCCATAGAAAACATGAGCCCGCTACAAAAGAACTGGAGACCCAAACCCCCAAGAGCGACTAGGAAATCAGTAAAGTGACTAAGACTAGTAAATGAACTAAGCGCACAGTCAAGTGGGCTACCCTCTACAGTTTGGCCTTTGGTGGTGTCGATGACGAAGATGATGGCGGTGGCGGTGGCGTTGGAGAATCTCCCTTTGAAGGAACCTCCTCCAGGGGCAGGAGGTTACCCAGAGCAAAGATATTCTTTGGATCGAGATGCCGCTTGGCAGCGGAGTACAGTGAACTTCCCGTTTCGGTGACGGCATTGCGGTACCAATGGCTTCGAATTTTTCCAACGCCATGGTGATGGGACAGTGATCCGCCGCACGAAAGGATCTCATCCCGGGCACTGTGCTCGATGGCCTCGAACAGCTCCACGGGATCGGATACATCTGTGCTGCGGAATCCAAAGTAGAAGTAGATGCAGGCACCGGCGTCATATGTTTGGGTCACTCTAGCCGAAATGGTGTAAAAGTTAATGCTGCGTTTCTTGCACTCCTGAAAGGATGAAGGCCGAAGATATTCATTATATATTTCAAAGAATTATTAACCTTAAGTACTCACAGAAACCACACGCTGCTTAACAGAACGGCAGAGCAGACTACATCGATCCCAAGGCACTGATGTCTCGAAGGACTCCGCCACAATTCCCTGATGCAGACCAAAGTCCTGTAAATATAGTAAATAAAATACATTTTAGTGAGTCTTAAAGGTAAATCATAGTAGGGTAAAACTTAAAAAAACTTAATACAATAGGTAAACTTAATTCATACTTATAAAATGTAACACTTAACTGCGATGGATAAAATTATATATGATATATTATATGATATCATGACATATTCTACTAATTTATAATACATTTGATTAAGCTATCTTCATAAATAACAAGCTAGGTAATTATTCGTTTTTTATATTTTATATACATTGGGGAAATTATGGTCAAACTAGATATGATAAACAAATGTCAGATAAGAAAGCATATTCAAAAAATATAGTTGATGTATTAATCTCTTAATAAGGGAACTGCCTACTGTCTAGATATGAAATACGTTTATTTGAGTACATAATCGTGTTTAGTCGCACACCATGCTAACTAATAGACTGCAAAATATTACGTCAAGACAAACATACTTTAGGTCGGAAAACCGGAAATAACACTTTGCATAGTAATAATGCTGATCTTAACTTAACTTATAAGCACTTTACTTCCTATAGAAAAAATCTTACCCTGATGTAGGCAATCACAAAGGTGAGTATGTAGCCGCGTTCTCCGTTCTGTCCACCCGCCGGAAATCCCTTGAACATTTCGGCGATCTCGTAGATGAGCGCCTCCTGGCGCTGCACATCCTTGAGGTCGCCCTCGAAAAGCAGGGTGGCGGCACAGATCTGGTTTAGGTCGATGCCCTTCCAGGAGGTAACGTAGCGCTGCTTCATGCCATCCACGACACTGGCCCACCAGGACTTTTCCGGCTTCAAGGCCTGGCCGAACATAAACTGCTCGTTGTCCATCAGCCGAACAGAGGCAGGTTGGCATCTCCTCCTGGCCACTTCGCGCATGAAGAGCACTCCCTGCTCGAAGTCGGGAAAGGCCAAGGATCCGTAACGCCTTACCTTCGGCAGGGGACGTACTTTGAGCACCACCTCGGTGATTACTCCCAGCGTGCCCTCGGATCCCAGGATAAGGTGATTGAAATCAGGTCCACAACTCACACGCGGTGCACTGCATTCACGTTCCAGGGTTCCCGAGGGCGTGACCATCCTGACTCGCACCACCAGATCTTCAATGTTGCCATAGACGTTCTTCTTCATCCCGGAGGCACGGGTGGCCACCCAGCCGCCCAGTGTGCTGAACTCATAGGAATCCGGTTCGTGACCCACTGTCAGCCCCTCGTTTCGCAACACCCTCTCCAGATCCTGACCCACAATGCCGGACTCAAAGCAAACTGTGAGGTTTTCCCGGTTCAGCCATAGTAGTCTGTTCATCTGTGAGGTGTCCAGGGCGCAGATCATCCGACTCTCGTTCTGGGGACAGGTGATGGCTCCCGAAACACTTGTTCCTCCACCAAAAGGCACCAGCATCACATCGTGTTTGTGGGCCAGGCGAACCAACTGAACCACTTCATCGTGGCAACGGGGCCACACAACCACATCGGGAATCCTTTGGAACTTGTGGTGCCACAGGCTGTATATATCGTTAAGGGTTTGGCCATGACATCGCACCAGCCGATCGATTCCCTCCAGGGAGTGATCCACCTTGGTGGTGCCCTTCAGTTCACGCAGAAAGGGTGCGTTTTCCACTGGGCGTGGATACGATCTGGGCAGCTGGGGATACGGCTTGGTGGGATCCACTCGAAGATCAAACTTTTTCTCCACCCACTTGGTGAAGCTGGGCAGTTCACAGCCTCCCAGGGGATATCTGTGGGGGATGATATTGTTTATATACTTTTTGAGTACCCATATGTATTTGTGGTCAACTCACCTTTCACCGCGAAAACAGATGACACCATCCTGGCCATAGAACTGCGAGTCGTTGTAGCCCCATCCAAACCATTTAAGGGCCTCGTGACTACAAAAAGAAAACATTTGCATTCATTAAATTACATTACCTTTAACATTAAAAATGTATTAAAAATATAGCCGACTGCATTATCTAAATAATGGTAGCACAAAACTTTAATTAAAAAATGGAGTTCAACCAGTTTTTATAAGATTTTTATTATAACATAGGGAAAAATTGAAGTCAAAGTCCCAGTTATCTACATTTAAAGGCTAGACATCATAACTAAAAAAAATACATCAAACAGAGCTGACTTTATTATCAAAATAAGTGTAAAACAAAACATTTATTCAAAAATAGAGTTCAACAAGGTTAAATTTAATTTTCATTATATACAGCTGGGGCAAGGTTTTAATAACTATAAAGCCTATCCCCGTTATCTTTATTTCAACTTTATTCATAAACTATTACTCAGAGGTTAAAAAAAAGTTTTTTTAATAGAACAAACATTTTGTATAAATTTAGTATAACATTTTTTTTTTATATTATATACATATATATTAAGCTAATGACTTGGTTAAGTCGCTATGTTTATTCTAATGGGTGTACTGCATTAAATAAACATTTTAAAGAGCCATTTGACACTCCCAGAAGAAATATATTGACAGCGACATTTTTTACCATATTTTTTCATAGTTTTAGGTAATTTTGATTTCTAAGTACATTGGACTTTAATTTACTTATTGGACTTGAATTTTTCGGTGTGAACAGGGTCTAATCTACATGTTTCGACTCTTTGGCACTCACCGCTTCTTGGGAATGACGCTCTCCACGCTTTTCGAGAGGCGGGAGTCCAGGGCGAGGGCGGTACCTTCGCCGGGCGCCGACGACTCCGGGGCTTCCGTGGTCACTGCATTCCGCTTGGCTGCCATTATATCGCTGGGTATTAACTAAATTTTCTAGAATATTTTGCAGACACTTTTCCAACGCTTTCACATGGGCGCAAAATCGATAATTGGTGTGATTACTTTTTTGTTGGCGGCGTCAGGAAAAGCGCAGCCTGCTGAGTGCATATAGAAGGTCCTTTTTTTTTAATAAGGTTAATACGGCATCAACTTATGAATGGAATTCCTAAGTTATTGAAAATCACGTTGCGCTAAAAACTAAAGTTACTTAAATAGAAATTGAACTACAAATTTATGCGGCCTATGTTGCGCGCACTTGGCTTTCGTTTCCTCAACTGCTCGGAAATCGGAATAATGAGACTACGGACGGAGAGAGAGAGTGAGATATAGAGAACAGGAGAACTACGGAGAGAACAGGAGAGTTCGCCCCCAAAACAGGCGCGAAACATTAACCGATTCGCGAAACGGTTTAAATTCAAATTGTATTCGTTATCAAATTCCCCAAGCAGGCCTTGATTTTTGTTTTACAAGTGAAAGTTAAAAACCCTTTATAAATCACTTTGTACCGGAATTCCAAGCGAATAACATCGTGTTCGGCTCGAGTGAAAATCTTTTTGTGTTTTGTTCCAAATTCTTGTTAGGTTTGTTACAAAATTTATAGTTTTTTTTTTTGATAATATTCAAATATTTCGAACTCATAATAATGGTATTTTTCCTTTAGAATGCCCGCAAAGAAGGACTCGTCCAAGGGCTCCAAGAAAGGGGCCGCGGCTCCTGCGGGGGCGAAACCGACCACCGATCCTGTAACTTCTGGATCGACTGCCACCGTGGAACCAGCCGCCAAGGAAGCCAAGGGTGCCAAAAAGGGCAAAGGCAAGAAGAAATAACTTTTCGACCAAGGTTTCTAGAATCGAAAAATAAGTTATGAAGCTCCCCTAATGGATATAATAAAAAAAGAAACCCATTTAAACAAAACTTTCACTCTCTGCATTAACCGTTTCGCTCAGGGGGTGAATATACGCCCACAAAAAAGAGAGTGAAAAGTTTGGGGGGTTGTGAGCATGGATTTTACAGGGGTGGTATTCTCCCATACCCTTCCGATTTTTCCTTCTCTCGCTTATCTGTCTTTTTTGGTGCGTGGTGTAGTGTTAGTCATGCTTGAATTTTGAGCGATGTGCCACTCCAAAATTACAGAAATGGGCGTCGTAGGCTTACACGAAATTATGGGGTTCCCCAGCCTTTCATTCCGATTAAAAAACATTTTTATCGTGTTTGATAACAAGCTTGATTTTTAAAGGATTGTCACAGGCAATGAATTAAATAAGTCCCCCTCTTAAAAAGTTCAACATAAGCCACTGCCGACAGGTGTTTAAAACTGAAAATCGTCCTGTGGGAATTGTGTCACTGCATACTGTAATTTTATCGATGGGAAAGAAGGAATGTAAAATTAAGTGCACCGTTCTATAATTAGCCCTCTATTAGCATGTAACAACCTCTTTAAACAAATAGATTTAATCTATTTACCTTTATTCGTCGTGGAAGCCTAGCAGTTGTTTGTTAATTTGTAATGCAAACCTTAGAAAGTCAGGTTTACCTTTATGAGCTTTAAAACAATCACTGCAAATGTTACTTCATTGCTTAAAGCTTAAAACTAAATTTAATATACATATAACAGTTGTTAGGTAAAAGCAAACCATTACTTTAGCCAAATTATTTGACAGCCTTCTAAACTTTGATGCAAAAAAGTACTGATTCGAGTTTGTTGCAAATACTCCTTTCGTTTTTTATTCCAAACGACAGCTTCAGTTTCAAACAGATATGTATATTTAAAAAAAATATTGGAATGGTAACATGTCCGATTGTCCCGAGAGATCTATTTAGTTCGAAATCCCTTTGTTAATATGTAATATTTTTTAATAGTTTGATAACATTCTTGAAAGTTAGAACTTTACATTTGGTCCTTTTTGTATTTTGTATGTATGATAATTTTTATGAGTTTAAGCCAAAGATGTTCCCAAAGAGGGGTTCAAAAATTCTGAAATTCCTATTTTGCAACTCGAAACTTCTGTTACGTAAGATCACCTTTTTCAACACTGCAACTTTTGTATTCAAATATTAATGCCAATACGCATAGCTCTATTGGTATAACTCGAATTGCTGAGATAATGCAGCAAGATTTGAACACTCACATCACATAGACCGATAGCGATACCGATCCAACTGCACCGCCCAACTTTGAAACCGAAACTGAGCTTATCCCACAGCCGCACATTTTTTCTCTTGCAAATGGCAGCGGCAACAAGCACATTGTTTATTACGTACTTATTTGCACTATGCTGTACAGTTTAACAATTGTTTGAAGTGTAAATTCGTCAATGCTACGCCGACGACGCGGCAATACGTCAAAAACCAAAGAAAAAATAAAAATAGTAAAAAAAAAGGCCGTTATTTGAATAATTTTCACACCATCGAAACAAACGAAACCTGACGACACTTAAAGTCAAAGTCTGGGGATAGTGTGAGCTAAGCTTTAATTGGTTGTTTTTGACCGGAATTCGCATTAGCCCATTTGAACTTTGAAACTTTTGAAAACGCTTGATTTCGCTTATTGCTATTTGTTTTATTACCAAGTTAGCAATATGCCGTTATCAACAGTTGTGACAACACGACAGGCGCAGTTTGCCTAAGCGCAATCGCAGCCAGGAAGTGTAGAGTAAATATTAATTAGCAAAGGGTAAAGCGTTTTGAGGAAAAATGCATTCGACAAAGCCAAGTTTTCGTAACGATTACTTTCCGCCCATTTGAAATGTAACGACTGATTTGTGGCGCCACCTGCTTGTCGTATCGTGAAGATTTTATCTTATCGATAGTTTTGAGACGTTTGAAAACTGCAAAGCATTTACCGTGATGGACACACAACGGAACATATAATGCAACTTTTGCTTAGCCAGCCAGTTGTTTTACCCTAAAAAATGTGTTGTTTGGATTTTTAAGCATTAAATTAAATATTTTATATATATAAACAAACTATCGATAACTTTGCGAAAGCCAAACTGCGACTCACTGCTTTGCCATCACTAGCGCGTTCGGCATTTACCAACACTAACACCTGCAAGCAACTTGTCGTTTTCAAAGCGAAAAACATTAAATAAAACGCATTTAAATGGGCCAAACAAATAGCACCCACTCGGGGTCGGCATAGAGCGGTTAAATAAATAACAAAATTATCAATTTATAGATGGTAAATTTGCAAAAAACCGAAAAGAGAGGCTTGCCAAGTCTGCCGTGTGTATGCATGCGAGTGTGGGTGAGTGTGCCTGTGCGTGTTAGTGTTGGTGGGCAGAAGCAGAACAATAACAAGCCCAAAAATGCCAATGGACATGGAATGTAATGGAGCAGGACCAACAATAGCGTTCCAACGGAGGCGATGACTCACAGGTGAGTTGGTCGATTCGACGATCCAACTGCGGTCACTAACTTTGCTTACATATATGTATACCCCACAGCAGCCACAAACGTGCCTTAATTAACGAACGAAAAGCAATAACCTTAACCCAAAGATGCCGCTGCTGAGCAAATGCTTCCCCTGCTTCAAATTCAAGCGCGAGGAGGTGATCGACAAGCTGGACTATAGTAATACGCCTTTGACCGATTTCCCCGAGGTTTGGCAGCACGAGCGAACCCTGGAGGAGCTCTATCTGAGCACTACAAGAGTGGGTATACTTATTGGTCTTATCTGGGCACCTTATTTACCCTTGATTATCTTCCAGTTGCAAGCTCTGCCACCGCAATTGTTTTATTGCCAGGGATTACGAGTGCTCCATGTAAACAGCAATAATCTGGAGAGCATCCCTCAGGCCATCGGCAGTCTGCGCCAGCTGCAGCATCTGGATCTCAACCGGAATCGTGAGATTTACCCCATTTTCTCCCTCTAAACACTACAATATTTCTTTCCCCTCCAGTTATTGTCAATGTGCCTGAGGAGATCAAGGCCTGCAAGCACCTAACCCACCTGGATCTGAGCTGCAACAGCTTGCAACGTCTTCCCGATGCCATTACCTCGCTCATCTCTCTACAGGAGCTGCTGCTGAATGAAACCTACCTGGAGTTTTTGCCTGCCAACTTTGGGCGATTGGTGAATCTGAGAATTCTAGAGCTGCGACTCAACAATCTCATCACGCTGCCCAAGTCTATGGTGCGTTTAGTCAACTTACAAAGACTGGACATTGGCGGCAATGAGTTTACAGAGCTGGTGAGAAAAATATAGGGTGTTCACTAGGTCTGATATAACAATAAGCTTTGTTGTTGGTTTATCATTTTTTGTTAACTGATAAATCATGATCAGATCTAGTTAATACCTTTATTAACCCTGTAGAAACCATTCTAACTCGTATTTTCTCCCCAGCCCGAAGTTGTTGGCGAGCTTAAGTCCTTACGGGAGCTCTGGATCGATTTCAACCAAATACGCCGCGTTTCGGCCAACATTGGCAAGCTGCGTGAGCTGCAGCACTTTGAGGCCAATGGAAATCTATTGGACACTCTGCCCAGCGAGCTTAGTAACTGGCGGAACGTGGAGGTGCTGTCCATATGCTCCAACAGCCTGGAGGCCTTTCCCTTCAGCGTGGGCATGCTAAAGTCCCTGGTGACATTCAAGTGTGAATCGAACGGCTTGACGGAGCTACCCGACAGCATAAGCTATTTGGAACAGCTAGAAGAACTGGTCCTGAGCCACAACAAACTGATACGCCTTCCCAGCACGATTGGGATGCTGCGCAGCCTGCGCTTTCTGTTCGCCGATGATAATCAACTGCGCCAGCTGCCCGATGAGCTGTGTAGCTGTCAGCAGTTGAGCGTGCTGAGTGTGGCCAACAATCAGTTGTCCGCCCTGCCGCAGAACATTGGAAACCTGGGCAAGATGAAGGTACTCAATGTAGTCAATAACTACATAAATGCTTTGCCATCTTCGATGTTAAATTTGGTGAATCTCACATCGATGTGGCTGAGCGACAACCAATCTCAGCCTTTGGTGCCGCTGCAATATCTGGATGCGAGTACAAAGACCCAGTTGACCTGCTTTATGCTGCCGCAAGTCACTTTTAAGATGAATAGTATACAGGCTCAACAGCAGGCCCAGGAGCAGTACGAGTTCGTCTACGCCAACCAGCAGCAGCCTCATGTGAGTCCTTCCAGGAGGATTTGCTTTGCCGAGGAGGCCACCATTCTGAGCAATGCCAAAGCACAGCCAGCGCCCAGCTATCCCAGCTTTGTGGCCGCTCCGCCCACTCCAACGCCCGATCAGATGGCCGGATCCGTGCGTCTGATGCGTTCACCCACACCGTATCCCAAGGAGCTGCGCCAGATGGCCAAATACGTGAGGCAGGCTCAGGCGGCGACGACATCGGCGAATGCCAGCGAGGTGAGGGAGGCGCGTGTGGTGGCCAACGGCCAAGTTCACTGTGATAACAGCAATGCCAACCAGGATGTTGTGGACCAGGCCACAGCAAGTGCAATTTACGGCATAGCGCCCGAACCGTCACACATCTACGGAGTCTATCAGCAAGCGCAGCAGATGGCGCATCCGGTGCCGACGCAGGAGTATTACGGCTTGCCACTGGTCAACTATGAGGCACACTACCAACAGCTCTACGTGGAGGCCAACACGCCGCTTCCCACCACGCATTTAAACGGGGATCAGGATTACGAATTGCAGCCCCTGCAACAGCAACAGACGATCCAAACTCCTCGGCTGGAACCACCACCCTATCACATAGCTCGAGTTTACACGAAGAAAACACCCGAGGATCTCAACCTCTATGAGTCCATGCGGCAGCGAAAGCAGCAACAGTTACAGGAGCAAACTATCTACCAAGATGCTTTGAATAGCAACAGCAACTTCAAGACCACAGCGATTGGCGCACAGGAAGACGAAGAGTCGGTCGATCAGTTGGACTACCAAAACAATATCAGCGGCAATTTAGAACCAAATCCGGAGGAGGATGACCAGGAGCTGGACGACAGCATGTCGCAGCACTCGCTTAATTCCACGGCCACAAACAATACTTCCAAAGCGAGCCACAAGAAATCCACCTGGATCTTTGGTGTTCACAAAAATCCAACAGTCAAACAGGTCACCCTTAAGTGGGAGCACAGCATCGGCTTCGACATAGCAGAGCTGCTTAATCAAGTGAGTTTATTATATATTAAGAGCGAAATCAGTCATAACATATAACTTTTTGCATGCAGGTTGGCATTTTTGTGAGCTCCGTAACGCCGAATACGAATGCTGCCCGCTTGCTGAACCTCAACGACAAGCTGCTGGAAATAGACGGCTACGACCTGACCAATGCCAAGCTGAGCGATGCCAAACGAGTGCTGCTTAACTGCGGCACGGTCATGAACATAATGTTATCGAGAAAATGATGGACCATTTGTTTACCGACTTAATCCGATTCCCATCCCGAGACCGAAGACTTTTTGTGCATTTTTCTAACGCATTTTTCAAATAAGCAGCATCGCCGATATCGGATCAAAGCCACTTGGACCTATCATAACGTTAGTTCATAACATCCTTCCGTACTGGCGGTCAAACGATCAGTCATAGAGCACAATCGCCAGCTAGAGGATCCCATGCTTTTCGTATACTAGATAGTTAGATAAATCCAAACTGCCATTTTCTCTACACCTAATTGAAGTATCTCCATACTCATTAGAAGAATAACACCACAATACGGCCAAAATTAGTAGTTATAACCCTTAACAAGTATTCTCAAAATTTGAATTGATTGAAAATGAAATGCATTTATTATTTGACTCTAAAACAGTTGTTTTATAATCCAATTGAAGCGACTATTAAGTTATATTTATCAATGTTTAATTTAATTAATCAGTATTTAATCGGTATCTTATGTATATAGTTAAGTTAAACATTAGGCAATGCAATAATACGTTGTGTCAATTATGAGTTCTAGACAAACATAAATAACCTGTACTCCATAATCACGATGCGTAGATTTATCTCAAGACATGCGACATTATTCTGACCGCCAGTGGAATGTAACAGCATACAAATTATATAGTGCAATTAGCGTCGATTATAGGTATATATATACGCACTCATATATATACTCACGATAATCAGACAAATTACCTTCAACTAGCGCCTATTTTACGCCCAGCGTTGTTCAAATTTGTTCCAAAATTATATGTATAGATCAATTACTTGATTACAAAGGATATTTGCTGTTTATGTTAGTTGTTATGGTGCAGCAATATAAATTCTATCTGTATTTACATATAAGTATACTCTATATTTATTGTCCAATCGATCGAAGTGTCCAACATTATTTTCAATGGCGAACTGTTAACACGAAACTGAATTCTCACACAATTGGCGTTGCGATCAGTATTATTATTTATCTGGTTGGTTAATCACATGAAATCTATTCGAAAGTTAAGCACTCACATATATATTCATGGCGTTTATATATAGTCAAACATATGTGCATTATTGAAGAACACACGCCCCTCACATACATACGAATCTAGCTAACTTAAGCAAGCGCACACATTTTGCCAATTCAATTTGATTTAAGAGCGTTACCACAAATCACTGAAATACAACTTTCACTTTGTCATTTCGCCATAGTTTTTGATTAAATCTTATCCAGACGCCAAAAGGCCCACGAACAAAAGCCATCTAGTCAACAGCCGGCCCTTTGATTAATGTCTCCGCTGCCGCTGTCGTTATCGACAGGCAATTATCTATGGAAATTAATTGCCGGCGACATTTGTAGTGTGCCAGTCGGCTGACACCAGCGAGGCACGCAATCCAATCCTCCAGGACGACCCTGTCCCCTGGTTCCACGGAACTATCTACAACATCATCAGCGACAGCGCCACCGAATGTTGTCTGTTGCGGCACTTTTGGCCATATATATTTGCATAAAAAGTGTACAACCAGCGGAATGGTCCATAAATTCAACTGGAAAGTAGTCAGCGTAAAAAGCGCAACCAAGTACGATGGGCTAAGGAAGATACACTAGTGAAAATGCTGAATTAACACAGGTATTTACAGGCAGGTTATGTACAATTAGAAAAGAAGTTGGTAATTTAATCTACTCAATTTTATTTAATATAGTAATATTGTTTTTAAAATGTGGTTTTATTTAAGACCCCTAAGGGCCGAGTTTTTGATATCATGTTAAGGTTCTAGTTAGATATCTATCCGAGAAAGCTAACATAAAGTTAAATTGCTTGGAAAGACAAATTTGTTTTTGCAATATAATCCTTACAGTCCTTACAGAATCTGTTATCATACCTAATAAAGAAAAGTGGTAGCCTTTTTCAGTCGGTAAAAAAGTTAATTTATTTGAAAAGACTATTTTTCCGATACAGCAATTAAAATCAATGATAAAAGTTAACGTGGCATTGGGAAATGGGCCTAAAAAATGTAAATGCTGTCTTATTGCAAAAAGGATGTAGCTATACACAGAATATTCTACATTTTTTGAATATGATTTTAAAAAAAATTGTATTTTTATCGATCATCATTAATATCAAAAGTTTTTGATTTAAATAAGTATTATCCGGTTCCGTTTGATGGGTTCTATAACGGGATATATTTTGGGTCGAATAATAATTTTTTTTAAATGTGATCATGATTAAAAAAAAGACCTAAATTTGGTCGTTGCTTAATAATTTTAGATGCTTTGCATTTGAATGGGTATTATCTAGTTTAGTTTGATGGGATATATTAAGGGATACATTTTAGAGGGAATTATACATTTTTAAAAAAAAAACTCCCACAGTGCTTTAGCCTGCTGATTCGCGGGCAAGCGTCAAAAAAGGATGTTTGTATGAATATACGGACATATTTATTTTGTATGGCACTAATAATTACACTAACACACTGCCTCTGGGGAGCTTCGTGCCGAAAGGGGAGTTGACGGGTGGCAGGCAGCCTTGTCCTTGTCAAATGTTTCGTTATCTGGTGCTTTCTTTTTTTACACACCAGCACACAGACACACAGGGAGAAAGTCGAAAGCCCCCCATGGGCCACCCACCCACTCCCTTTGCCTTTGATAGCGTCAACATCAACTAAAACTGTAAGCGACTTCAAACGGCGCTTTGTCAGTGACCTTCGCGTGTTGGGGCGATGGCATATGTTTTTCTTACCACCCACCCACTTGGGAGGGAGTGGGTTGAGTGCTACATACTACATATATACATAGAGCCCGAGTCCCGGGAAACTTGATTTGACATATGATGTGCCCGTTTCGCTGTCGACTTCTTATCCAATCTGGCCCAAATACATTTATCAATATCGCTTCTGGTCGATTGAAATACCGCCCGGAGGCGGCAAGTCCTCACGTCCGTTGGCACCCAAGAATCACCCATCGGTATCGGTCGTATTCCGTATCGCCCACTAAACCCACCCAATCGGTCATTAGCATTTTCGGCGTGTATTTATGGCCAGAAAATGTTGCGCCATAAACATGACAACAAAACAAAAATGCGACAAATTTGCGACGATTGCCCATGTGGCAGGCGCTTCAGCTGGCGTTTGTATCCCCCAGGGGCAAATAATTGTCATCCGGAATAAAATATGTATGCACGAATATTGTTTGGCTTACGCTCAATTGGATGCCGGAGGCATTGGCGAAGGCCCAGACCGAGCGGCCCACTCTCAAAGGAGGGGCAATTGCAATGCAGAAACAATTGCATACTTGACGGGGCAAAGTTTATTTTTATGCGAGCGACACTCGGCGGGGTATTGAGAAGTGGATACAGTGGGGACTCTAAATTATTGATAATAGGACAATAGTTTAAATAAATAATGGGATTATTTCTTAAAAATAAGTTATCTTTTTATAAAAAATTGGGCACTTGAAGTGTCTCCCATTTGTAATAGATTTCATGTCAACCGTATTTCAAAAATCAGGATTTTTTATAAAGGTAACTATTTTTAGAGTTAGTATCTGAGCACCTATATTAAGTACAGGTAAAAGGATTTCTCCTACATTTTCTGACATAACTTAGAGAATATTGGAAATATGTTTATCAATCCATAAACTTGTATTTTTCTTTCCAAATCTAGTGGTACAAAGAAGTCCTGAGCACAGGTTTCAGTCAGTTCGGATTAATGTACTTTTCAAATCCAATAGATTTTTGTATATTGTTTAAGAACTAGCGGGGGTACCATAGAAATCCCAAATCGCTGATCTGGTCTTAAATTTATTTTGAAGCTTATGAGAAACCCACCCTCATTCAGCTCTGAGCGATTTCTAGGAACCCGAAATATTTGTTTTCAGAAAATCCTTAAAATATTGTGAAACTAATTTAAAATGTACCTTCTACTAAGTTATAAAGTTACAAATAATGTTTTTTTTTTGATAAACTTAAACTTTATCTTAGTAGCAAAGGTTTTTCGAAAGAAATCAAACCTGTATTATAACCAAGCATATCTCAAGTTGTTACCAATAACGAGGGTGTACGTCTTATAGGAGCCTTCCCTGTACACACTCTTAAACCCATATCCACACGCACGGCTAGTGGAAACAAATCAACTCTGTTTTGGCGCCATGCGGCGTAGTTGCTCTGCACTTTGCCTTCACTTTGGCAGACCGACAAACGCGACCGCGACTCTCGGCCAGTTCAGTTCAGCTCAGAACAGAAGCGGAGAGCCGGGCCAAAAGGCAAAGGCAGCCAGGCCGGGCCGGGCCGGGCCAACTAGTTTTTCTTCAGTTCCTCCTTTGGCTTTTATTGTATACGGGGTTTGTTGTTTAGTGTGCCATTGGTGCTAACAACGTGCGGTTCGGTCTTGCGGTTTTCTCGCCGCTCCGGTAAAGCCTGAAAACGGAATAAAATCTAGACCGATTTCGTGGTTCTAAACAAAAGGTGGAGAGTGCATTCAAGGCAGATCTGCAGATTACACAAGTTGCCCCGCATTAGGGTTCCTTGAACTCCCCGGAATATCTTTTTTCGGGAATTGTGTAACCCATTTATGTGTTGGCTGCACTTTAAAGGCGATTACTATAAATATTAATAGGATTTATTGATTGACTGTCGGTGGGGTCAAAAGCCAGATCGACGCGAGGCTATCGTAGACCCATGTTCTTTCTCTCGCCCACACTGCGCCTGGAGAATCTTTCCACGCAGCCCACGATGACGCAGGATCATGTGCCCGAGGACCAGCGCTATAACAAACAGAATATCGTGGCTCAATGGTGTGTGCCCATCAATGGCAAGGTATATTAGAGGGTTTTTTTTTTGAAAACCCCAACTTAACTTGATGAGAGTTTCGCGATAATTGTCCCCTCTTTTTTTGTTTGCGCAGATGTACCGCATCGAGCTGGAACATGGCACAACCAGTGGGCGGCGCATGATTTGGGTCAATGGACGGGTAAGTTTTTAGCTCTTCAAGGGGAGGTTAAATGGGTGGCTCCGGAGCTGCTGAAGTATTTGCATTGTGAAAGGGGACTTAATTACGGGCGTGTGCATGTACTTTTTTAAGCAAAT
Source organism: Drosophila subpulchrella (assembly GCF_014743375.2). Lineage (NCBI taxonomy): Eukaryota > Metazoa > Arthropoda > Insecta > Diptera > Drosophilidae > Drosophila > Drosophila subpulchrella. Next base: position 13,892,746 of record NC_050611.1, read on the forward strand.
TACTTTTGACTCCCCCCTAGAGAGCTCTTGTCCTTTGTAAAAACGCAAGACTATATTTAGGAATTATTAAAAATTGGCTATTTCATGTTTTGCGAAACTCAAGGCTAAAGCCCATTTAACTAAAATTAGAGTTTTTAACTGTGAAACTTGGAAAAATGTATAGTCTAAAACAGATGCAGATTTATAAATACATAATACATATATTTTTTAACCTGAGTGGAGGGGGACTTATGTCCCATATCTCCTATTTTAGCCATAGAAAATTTGTTAACAAAGAAAACTGCCCTTACTTTAGTAAATAAGGTCTTGCTAACTTACCATCTATTGGACAAAACAGTATTACAGACAAAATAAATTTAAAATGGGCATGGTAAAATAACTGTCAGTTAACACTCAAATTAAATTTTTGATGTCCTTAGTCGACATTTCACAGTTCCGCTTTCCATTTCAATTTATGTTTAAGACCGCATTAAGTTGGTGTTTATTACGTACCGACTGAATTTAATCTTCATTAAGTCCGAACTTTACTAAAACAAAATTGAATGCACTGTATATCCAAATTAAAGGCTTATATAATCTCACTAAACTGGGGTTATTAAGACCTTGGGTACTTAAATCTAACACAATTCTCGCTATTACTATAATTACCAAGTCTAGCAGGCACAACATGCAATATATAAATCAAAGTCAACGACACCAGGGTAAAAATAAAATATTTGATGGAAGGCAACATTGCGTATGATTAATTTGTACTAAACCTTTTAACATAGAACTTAATTTGTTCATATTCTTTTTCTGGTATGAGGAAACTAAATTAAACCGAATTAAACCCCAAAACCACAGGAGGTCCTGCGACGCGACTGGATGTTCAAGCTGGTGGGCGAGGACACCTTTTACATCGATCAGACGCGCTGCATCATACGAGTGGATCCTGCGCCGGGTTTTAAGTATGAGTACTCCCTCTACATCGATGGCAAGTCCCACGAACAGTACACCGAGGACATGACGCGGCAGTATCGCCTGTGGCTATACACATGCGATTCGGCTGCGGAGCCGCCTTCGCAGGAGTACAGGATAATGCTCAAGCTGGACACGCTGAGTCTGTACGTAAACGATGAGCTGCGCACCGAGGAGGTAAGGCATGATGGCCATGGCTGGGTTCTCCATGGCCTCCTCTCCACACTCACTCACCCATCCTTACGCTTTATTACCTCCGTTTCGCAGTCGGTTTTCGTCCACGGCGGCACAGACACCAAGTTCCTGCTGCAGGACACGGAATTCGTGCTTCAGGCACGCTCAAGTGGCAATAAACATGATGGCATCGTTCACACTCTGCTGGCGAATGGGGTGCCAGTTCCGGAGGCGAAGATTCAGGAGATTATGCAAGAGCCGGTCTCCATTTTGCAGAGCAACTAAGGACTACCACCACCACCCACACACGATAGGATAACGTTTTACATTTGTTGTTGAATTTTTGCCCAGTTGTTAATAAAAGCTTTGCGGAAATTGTTTTCAAAGTGTAATTAAAACCCAGCACAACTTTTTCTTATACAATACTTTATTCGTTTTCTGTTTATATGCATAATTGGTAACGCAACTATCGTTTACGTTTTCAATTTCATTTTGACATTTTGCTAGCATCTGGTAATTTATGCCAAAAGTGCGTCCAGTTTATAAAATCAGTTGGAAACATCAGTTGAAGAAAAATACAAATTTATGTATACGCACAATTAAAATCATTATATACTAATTAAACTTACTCATAGAACTTGGTTATCAAACACAACAACATAATTAATGGGATAGGCTAAAGAATACATGTCGTTTTTAATCAACTCGGTAACCTTTAAGTGCAGTGTTTGTCTTGTTTGTTTTGCATTTAAATTGATTGCTTACTATTTTTTTTAATCAAAAACTCGGTTTGATCAATATTTCTTTTTTTTAGATTGCGTTGTATTTGGAAATTTAACAATTTGCTCTTAATTTTTGACTTTTATTTGCTTTTCATACATTAACAAGTAACATTTTTGTTGAAATTTATCTTTTGTTTCAATTAAAACACAATAATTTATTTACCTTCGCAACACAATGATATTTTTGATATATTTATACTAATTTTAATCAATTTCTCAATATTTTTATGCGGGGTTACAAAACCATAATATACAATTTGGTATTTAAGTTTAATTTGTATATTTATTTTTAAATATTAGGCTAAAAATGTACGCGGAATACGCGAAGAAAGAAAATCAAAGAAAGAGAATTTTGATTTCGCTTTCGACAAAAGTTCTCGTCACTAAAGATTTGTAAATATTTATTTTTGCGATGGCATCTAATATTTTGCCTTCATAAACCAACAAAAATAAATTTTTTTGTTGCCGTAAGTACAGTGGAATGCATTAAAAAACAAAAGTTTATTTAATACTTAACAAAGATATATTGCCAGTAGACGGATTGTGTTTGCTTGTTTTTCGTTTATAAATAAATAATACAAAATGAATACAATAAATAAATATGTTTTTGTTCGCATTTTAAGAGAATTTCTACCCGAATTCGGTTAACTGTTCTCTGTGTAAAAATTAGAATTACGAAATTACAATTTGTGGTATTTTGTTTTCATTAACTATTGCTGTTCACAGTACACGTATATTATGTCGATCTTTTGCTGTCGCTTTTAAAAACCATGCTCTGCTCTCTAATACTAACACACACACATTTTACATTAGAGTTTATATATGCTTAGATATTATAGATTGATTCCATTGAAATATATACTCCTCCTCCTTCTTGTCCTCGCACTCCCTGGCTAGTAAAATTAAATTTGAAATGTCCTTTGTTAGTGTTAAACCTTTTAAAAATTATATATTCATATTTGATGCACGTATTGGTTTAGCTTAAAAAGTTCTTGTTGCATTCTTGCGGGAAAACTGTCCCTAAGTTTCTTGGTGAAAAGTCTTGCATTGAGTTATGAAATGGTTTTTCCTTTGCTTGCATAAAGTTTGCCTGGCTGCCTAGGTGCTTAAATAGTAAAGTAATCGTTTTGCTTTATGTCTTTTTAGTGTAATACTTGCAACTTGTGACTGTTTTTTTGTTTCGGTTCTTGTTTTTTTCTTTTCTTTATATAATAAATATACTTTGCTTATGAAAGTTTTGTCTGTTGTTGAGAGAGGATTATATAAGTGGTATATTTATGAAATTTTTGCATTTTAGAATCATATTAATTTAATCTTTGTTGCTCTGCTACTGGTTGTTGCTGTGTGGCTCATTGTGTTGCTTGTTGTTTTATCTAATTCGTTATTTTAATTAGTTCAATGGAAGGCAAAACATGTGCTGCAGTAGACTTTTATTATTATTTGCTTGCATTTGATTATTATGAATGTTATTGTTACCATTATGATGAAGTTGTTGCTGCTGCTGCTGCTGATGTTGCTGAAGTTGCTGCAGCTGCTGATGTTGCTGCTGCTGCTGCTGTTGCTGTTGCTGCTGTGAGTATGCTGAATGGGGATGATATTGCTGCTGTGGCTGGCGATAATGTTGCTGCTGGCTGAGATTGTTATTGCTACTGACCGATCCACCAGCTCCCGCTGCGCTGTTCAAATGCAGGAGACTTAGGTCATCAGCCACGGAATCGTAATCACTGGAATCCTCGCCGTAGAGCTAGAAAATATAATACGTTACTATAAATTCCCATTTTGTATTCATCTCAACTACTTACCCGCATGTTATACGGATGTAAGTCGCACATTTCGTGGTGTCAGACGCAATCCTCCAGGGACATCAGCAAGGGGTTCACATACTCAAAGCCCTCGAACTCCGATTGATCGATGTTATCAATGACATGACTGAGATTCAAAGAAAACCAAGGTTTATTAGAAATTGTAATGTATACAAGAGATAAATAAATCTTAGGAAGAGATAAAATATCTTGGGGGGTCAACTTACTCATCATCCGGGGTCAGCTGCACGGCCTCGCCGGTGAACTCGGGCGGGAAATTGGCCAGGTCGCGATCTGAGTCTAAGCGTGGCTTGAATGGTGGCGTGACCTGCTTGCGTTCGAGCTGCGTGATTTTGGGTGTGCATGAGGATAGTAGAAATCATAATCGATTAGGAAAAACTCCACGCCAATGGGCAAACATAAAAATCGGTTTCTCATTCATGTCGGTGCGGCTTGAGCATGATTATGACGATGATAAAAATTCATTTTTAGATGGATTCAACTTTTTTAAAGACAGATAGAGAGGTTCAATGCGTGGGTATATATGGTCGAAATGCGGCTGATCGATAGGAGCATTTACCTGACGTTAGTCTGGACGCAAAACTATGAACTCTTAGGGGTTTAACTCATGCAACGGGGTATTTATAAATAACTAACACAACTTGCCATCTTTCTGAATTGGGGGAAACTCTTTTATGACTTACGGATCATCGGGCGTTAGTACAGCCGGTTCTTGGGTAAATTGCACATCAAAGTTGCTCGTCACATAGGGATCGGCAATGTCTAGATTTGGTATATAAGGCGGTTGCACCTCCTTCTGTGCTATCTTTAACGCGCAATCGTATACGTAATAATAGATATCATTAATATCCAAGGTAATAAAGAAAATGCTCAACAATGATTGCCTCTGTTGAGTTGCTATCAGCCAACTTGATACCAACAGTAAAACAAACAATAAAGATAGATTGAACAAGTAACTTTAGACCTGACCTATGTGGAAACCATTGCTCTCAATATACTTTGAGATTAGTCTAATCTTATTTAAACATTTTTTGCAATGGTTTCACTACCCTAACATATTATCATCATCACGAACAAGTGCACCAGGACACATAGAGCTAATACAAGGACAATCATCCTTGGACTCACCAATTCCCAATCCATATTCTTAAAGAAGGGATGGCTGACGATATCCATGAATGCGGACTCCCGATGGCAGCCCAAACGGTCAGCGGGATTCTTGTTGAGGAAACCTTTCAACACAGAGGCCGCCCGAACGCTCAGCGAGCGGGGAATACGAATGGTCTTCTCCAAGATCACTTGGAACAGGTAGTCCTCAGTGTTCTAAGGAAATAATAAACATCATTAGCTTTACATTCTTAAGAGGAAAGAAATAATGTCACCAACCTGATCGGGATTCTCAGAGGCTCCTGCCAGATCAAACGGACTGCGTCCGGCCAACATCTCGTAGAGCAAGACACCCAGTGCCCACCAGTCCACCGAGAAGCCATAGTCCTCGCCCCTCAGGATCTCCGGGGCAATGTAGTTGGGTGTTCCGCAGAATGTGGAGGTGGTGTCTCCAGATCGAATGCCCTCCTTGCACATTCCATAATCCGTCAGCTTAATGTGGCCCTCGTGATCGAGCAGAACGTTGTCCAGCTTCAGATCGCGATAGATGATGCCCTTCTCGTGGAGGAAGTTCAAGGCCAGACTGATTTCGGCCGCATAGAAGCGGGCGTGCTCCTCGGGCAGTCGTCGCTGCCGCTGCATGTGGTACATCAGGTCACCACCGCGCACAAACTCGATGACAAAGAAGAGCCGCGAGGGCGTCTGGAAGCACGAGTGCAGACCCACCAGGAACGGGTGGTTCGAGGCCGTCTCGAACACATGCTTCTCCGTCTGCACCCAGTCGATGTCCTCGTCGTCGGTGACCAGTGCCTTTTTGATCACCTTCATGGCGTAGATGCGCCGTGTGCGTCGTAGCTCCACCATCAGCACCTTGGCATAGCTGCCGCGTCCGATGACCCGTATCAGCTCGAAGTCATTGAGCGAATACTGGCGCTGAGTGCCCGGCTCCAGTGGATCCTCCGGCGGCGGTGGAGCCACTATGTGCGCATGATCGTGCGACTCGCAGGCATCGGCTCCACCGCCCATCGCCTCGTACGGAAGTGGCGGCAGGGGCACCGGCATCGGATCGCTGGACTCCTCAGCCCGCTCCTTGACCAGCGGTTCCGGCTGGTCGGTGCAGTGCTTCTGCACCAGCTTATGGCACTTCTTGTGCACCAGCAGCTTGCACTGGATGCACTTGAAACCCTGACGGCCCAGGCCCCAGATTCGATCCTGGCAGTAGGCACAGAAAGCACGCTGAAAAGTGGGATTTTATTAGGCTTTATTTGGGCTATATGAAATGGGAGCACTCACCCGGTTGAAACGCTTGGCCTGGAAAATGTGTCCATTGACGCGATACAACTTGCGCCAGCGTCGAGCACCGCGTCGATAGATGCTGCCTGGAAAATAATATATTTTTAGAATAGGCATAATCAATAATTTTGTCGGGAATCACTCTTCCTAAACCAATAATGGTTTAGTTTCAACTAACTTGTAGAAAATTGTTACTCATTTGAAATTAGTTATTTTCAAAATAACAAAAACAATATGAATAACACATTCCTTTTAATTTGTGTGGTTTTAACTCTTGATATGAAGATGGGAATTTTTTAGAATAATTTTTATTTGTTAGTAGAACCAAGTTTATATCTTGTAATATATAATCCAACATAGATCTACGTATTTTTCCAAAACATGGGATTATATATTTTTTAGTAAACTAAGGATCATTACTTTTATTAAAACTCCAACTCAATGTTGGTTAAATCTGATCGAAATCGAAAACAGGAACCATGTCGAATGGTCATAATGAATCAGAAAAACGCGATGAATCAATAACAAACAGCTATCTTTAGCCATGTTATTGTTATTGCAAAGTTGCAAAGTAAAAATTTATAATAGAAGTAGAGGTATACATTTGATAGCACTTAGTTTTCAGCTTTTAACAAAATAAAATCATAACACTTACGATCTTCGCCATCGCAAGACAGTCCCGGCGCTTGAGGAACATTGGGGAATACTGAAAAGAAAGAAGAACAAATGTTTGTTAGATCGTTTACACCACTCAAGGAAGCTACATCTTATATGTAAGGTTAGTAAACATCAAATATTGGTCACGTCAGCTAATTGTGGTAATTGCAGGGCATGCTTACGGCAGGCTAGTTTGCCCATCGGGTAAATCTGTTTCCCTGCCGCTGGTCGCTTATCAATTTAATGAGACTTTTTGCTTTGCGATTTTTACTTATAAACGGATTCTTGCCGAGCCACATGGACGTGTTGATACTTTGCCGAGGGCCTGTTAGCATGTCAGCACCCACTCCTCGACTGAACCCATGCGATTGCCAAACACTGGCTGTTCCTTATCTCGGGGCCACGCACCATATAGAGAAAATAAAGAGCGCGAGAGGAGATACTGAAATGGCCCGAGAGATACCAGATACGAGATACGTGATACGAGAAACTGGGGGGAGACGGCTTGGAATCGCTCTTTTCCGAGTAAAGTTAATTAAGCTTTTCCGGGAGACCACCGGCCATCAATTGAGACCAATTGTTCAGCTATCAGATATATATTCTCCAGCAACCATCGCTCATCGCTCATTCATAATTCAATTAAAGTGTCGCCCCAGGGAGCCTAGGGTTCAATAGAATCGCCTGTCCGTCTGCAAGGTTAATATTCTGATAGATTCCACATATTGCCTCATGCCTCACATTGACCTAGAATTTTTGGGTTTTCTTTTTTTGTTTCATTCTACACTATGTGTACTTTCCCCCACTTCATTTTGCTTATCAATTGTGATAGGACCCACAACATTTGTTTGGACTGCGCTCTTGTTTTTGCTATTTTTGTTGAGCCGGTTCTCGTAAATGCCTTTGGCTGGTCAGATAAGGTAAGCAGAATTTATAAAGTGACTAGGGGGAACAAGAGCTAAAAACAAAAGGCGCGATATGCATTATTAGTCATTAAGTTAGGGGGGTATAAGGCTAAACAGTCTGAAGGTCGCAGCGGAAGGGAACTGTTATTGTTCGTTATGGGCTTTTATACCAAACAACTAACGATATTTGAGCTGAGATTAATAGATGGTTAATAAAAATTTTTTTTAAATTATTTTTGAGAGGGTTTGTGTAGTGTGTTGCAGAAATTCCTTAAGTGACAGTTGTATAGAATGTATAGAATATATAGACATTTTTAAAAAATTCACAAAGTATTCAACTTCTAAAGAACTGAAGTTTAAGTATAATTTAGAATGCAGATCTAAAGGTTAGATGTTAATATAGTCATGGAATTAATTTGAAAATGCACATAATAAGCATTATTAAAGGCAAGTGCACCCAGAGTTGATCTACATGGAATCCACACTGATTAATTGGCAATTTAAATGTTTCCCTCTTGACTAACACGATGCTCCGCCGGTCATAAAAGTGGCCGTTTGAGTGCTGTATATTTGAGCCGCCTCGCAGAAGCCACTCCAGATGATCATGATGATGGTTGGGTTGCTTGCTTGACGGTATTGGGGGGGTGTTGTATTGGATGGATGTTAAGTTCAGAGGTCACTGGAGCCCAGTTAAAAAAAAACACTGGCGAATAAGGCTCTTGAAAACGCGCGAGGCGTCGTCACCGCGCGACTTTCAATTACGAACTGAAACCGCCGCCAATTTTTTAGCCCAAGAAGCATAGGCAAAATAAGAAAAAGTAAGAAAACAGAGAAGAAAACCAAGAAACAGAGAAGCAGAACCAAAACCCAATCCAAAAGAAATAGCAAAAGGCACACTCGACAAAAGAACAATAAAAGCAAGTGCCTCAAGTGGCCGATTGAATTGTCACCGCCGATTCCCCCGATTGGGAGCAAGTGAGAGCGCGACGAATGGCTTCGTCGATAAGATCGGGGCTGGCAGTTCCATAAAATTAAGTACAACGCATGCGGTGGAAAATCAATAATTTATTGGAAATAATAAATTTGGATAAGCACTAATTTATTGCATCTAATACGGGGTGTTTCGGAAGGCCCAGGGCGTTCGCAAGCCATAAATCAGATGACTAAATGTATTAAACAAGGACGTTTTTGGCACAGATTATTTAATCTACGTCATAATTTGCCATCATAATTAACGATAACGCTAATAAAAATCCCGCATGATTATATAAAAGAAATCCTTTTGGTTTGGTTCTCTTGAATGTAAACATACAAATTTTGTGATTCATGCTTAAAAAATTTGTTATATAAATCTTAGAAAGTGAATTCTTTATTTTTTTTAACAAAACAAAGTACTCGTAAAAAAAACACAAATAAAATGCATAGAAAAATATTTACGAACGTTAAACACAAAAATTAAATTTTTTGAAAAGTTGTTAGGTCTTAAATATACATACTACGAAATTAATCGAATTATAATAACTCCAAGTTTGAATGTACACAACTGTTATGATATTAAATCATAAAATTTAAGTGAGTTCTTAAAATAATTAAGTGTGTAATATTATTTAAAATAAAACGTTAAGTATTATAATCATAATTAAACCTAAATTATTATCACAACTGAATATTTAAGATTAACAAAAAACTATATATTAAAATGAATAGTCATTTACTTAATTACGTTTAATAACTTAGGTACATAAATAATTGAAATAAATAGTACTTAATAATCCGAAGGAGAAGTACCACCCTCCAGGGTAATCTTCAAAATTCTTAAGTCTCCCGAAGAGATCCCGATTCCAATTACCTGTCGCATAGGCCGGCTCGATCTCCTCCTCCGATTGGAGCTGATGCTGCGACATCTGCTGCGAGGGCGGGGCCACGCCCATGGGCACAGTGGGTATGGGCACGGGAATGGGCAGCCGCTCGTAGTGGATGCACTCGTGGTGATACTGCTGATGGTGGTGTCCATGCCCATTGTGAATTGTGCCCAGGACACTGCTCCTTCCACCGATGCTTCCACCGGCGATGCTTCCTCCTCCGCATCCATTTAGGCCACTTCCGGCACTGCCACTGTGGTGACTGTGATGGTAGTCCATCAGCATGCCCGGCATTCCCACGGCCATGGAGGCACTGCCCATGGAGCCAGGTACTCCTCCTACTACTCCTCCACCGCTGCTGCCACCACCCGAGTCATCCGTCGTCGTGGTGTTCGTATTGTGACATCTGCTCGAACACCTGCCCAGCGATCCACTACCAGCGCTGTGGTGACCCAAACTGCCCATGTGTCCTGGGTGACCCATGACCAGCATGCCGCCCATAATGGATCCGCCGCATCCCTGACTGGAATCCGAGCCAGAGTCGTGACCCTGGCACACGGCACCCGCCGATCCTGGGCGACTGAGGGACGTGTGTGGCGGGGTCACCGATGCCGTCGTCTGCATATAGTGATGGGTATACGGATGCGGATGCGGTACATCATAGTCGCCCGTATCGATGTGACCCGCCGACATCATGCCAATGCTGCCCGTACTCCCTGTGCCCACGCCCACGCCCACTCCCACGCCGCCCTGCAAACAGCCCAGCGATCCGTGGGCACTGCCATGATGACTGTGACTGTGGTGGCTGCCATGGTGGCTCCCGTGGGCACTGCCACTGCGGCTGTGCATGGACACGCCGCGGGTCAACGTGTTGTTCGCCGACTGGATCGAACTGACCACCGCACCGCGGCACATGATGTCCGACAGCTGGTTGGCCTGAATGTCAAAGTACTTGGACTGGATTATGTTCGATAATGGCATGGGATGAGAATAGAATGGATAACCAGGTCAGTGATGGGGGTTTAAGCCACATTTTAGGTTCGAACTCAGCTTGAAGGGGCATATTAGGAACCAATTTCTTAGAGAATAATACCCTATTCTCAGATATCTTTAAATAGCATGATAGTTGAAAAAAACAGTCCTCGAAAGTTAAAGGGGTGCCACAAAAATCAATAGGGGTTTAAAATAACTCTTAAATGTATATTTAGGTGTCTAAAAGTATGCCATAATATATTTTAAACTCAGTAAAACAAAAAATTCGTTCACAAAGAAGACTATCCTTTATTTACTGCATACTTTTAGGCAGCTAAAAGATAAAAGATTTGGTTAACCCTAGGGATTTGTGGGGTACACCCCTATATTTACTTTACAATTATCAGCTATTATATGGAAATGTAATAAAGCAAGCTTTCAATGGGAGTATACATTTCGTCATTGCCTCTGAGTAATCAGCCATGCGAATCCAATTGATAGCTCCATAAGTGACAAATGTGACTGAATCATTGCAATATATTTGTTGGATGCAAATTTAAAGTCAGCTTCTAAGTTCAATGCAGTTTATAATGAAATTCCTAGACGAAAACAACAAAAATAATACGCAAATAAATTGACTTGAAATGTAAGCCTATGAAATATCAATATCAAGTTCAATGGCTTTTGTGAAAAAGGGCAACTTTGATTGGACTGTAAGCTCACACACAGTAATTAATGGGAAACCAATTGACCAGATTGCCCATCAACTGGTAACCGAAAACCAGTATAGTTGGGTGTGATTCAGATGAACTTGGTTATCAGGCCAACTTTCCATGGCCTTTGCCCGCCCCCTTCAAGCTGAGCTCTCTGAGTGAAAATGGAAACCTCAATGATCCGAATACCTGTGGACTGTCCAGCTGGTCGAGCGATTGTCTGCGGGCCGCATAATCCAGGTGAGTCATCAGCTGTTGGGCTGCCGGGCAATTCTTGTTGGAGTGCAGGTGCTGCTGCGAGGACGTGAGCAGCGGCGGAGGTGGCGGCGTGATGGAACCGCACGGAGATCCTGGACAGGGACTGGAGCAGCGGGATCGACAGGTGGGGCTGTAGCAGAGATTGCCACTGCCCTGCTGATTGGCCGACGGAGTGCTGGGACAGGTCTGCGATTGCTGTTGCTGCTGGGATTGCTGCTGCTGCTGCGGATGCTGCTGCTGCTGCTGCTGTTGCTGCGGCAGGCAGGGCTGCTCCTCCTCCTCCTCCTGCTGCACTATGTTGACCGGAAGTGGTGCACATTGCGTCAGGCGGCGCGGCGATCGCCCACGATCCACAGTCGTGGCGGACCAATAGCCCCAGGCCATGATGGTTTACTCAAAAAATTGTTCACTTCGCGCCGCGGTAATTCGTTTTAGGTCTCTCCGAGCTTTCGCTTCGGCTGGTTTTGATTTTATTCGATTTTTAAATTTATTTTTAAGTTTTCTTTGCACTTGACTTGTTTCTGCGATTAATTAACATAAAACTGCATTAAATCAAACACTCGAAAATCAAAGTGGGAGGACTAGTTAGCTAAAAGCTTGAAAGTTGCACTTCAAAGAACTTGATTAAATCGAGTTTTGGTTACGAATTTATCAAGGTCATTTTAAAAATGGCAACGATATACAGTTGGCAATGAGTTTATAAATTTTAATAGAAGTAATTGCTGTTTTTGATTCAACTTATAATTTAAAAATCCCAGCTTAATCAAGAATCCTTCATAAACATACCCAATTAATTTCCTTTCAAAATGCTTGATTAATTTTCCTTTTGTGCCAGCGTTTCTTGAGTAACTGCCAGCAATATTTCTACTTAAAAGAAAACCCTCATCTTAAATGGAGCGCATAAAAAATTGGATAAAATGGAGAAAGGAGAGGGGAGAAAGTAAGGCGCGAGGGAAAGCGGAACAAGGTCCCAGTTGCAATTACAGTTACATGGCGCAGCAAACTATGCAATGCAAAGTTTCAAAGCCAAACGACAGGCGTGTAGTATCCCCTATTCCGCCCACTTCGCTGATCTCGCAGTTTATAATGATTGATTAAAAGAAAAAACTCAGACACACAAGGATGTGGCCGTGAGAAGGGCGGTGGGCGCAGGTGGGTGGTGTTCTATGTTCTATGGGCGTGGCCGGTTGCAGACGCCGCAGAAACCACACCTAAAAAAAAATATATATAAATTGTGTAATAATGGGAAAGGCAAGAGAGAAACGAGCGGGGTAACCGAGAGAAATGCAGGCCGAACAGCTGACAACTCTGTCCGGATACACGCACACACGGATACAGACACACACACACACTCGCCAGGAGAAATTGGTAACCCACACAGAGACACGGCTGCGACAATCACAAACAATTTAACCCAAGTCAAACGAGCGCACAAGTTGCTGCAAATTGACAAAGGCGTGAAAGGCAGCAAAGAGCGACCGAAAATCGGTGAGAAGAAGGCAGAGAAAGCGCCAGAGAAAGCTGGAGAAATTAGAGAGGAAATCACTCGACGCGCGCAGGGAAATTCGCTCGCAATCGCCCTTTTAAGTATGCAATCTTCTGTTGCCATTCCTACAATTTTCCGTGTACAGTGGACACTCTAATAATAAAATTTTAAATATTAAAAACATGTTTTTAAATATAAAGAAATGTTTAAGAACATTTAATGAAACCGAAACCACGCAATATAGTTTTTCATGTTTTAAAAAAATACAAAATAATATAAATATTCAGTAATAAAACCAAATTCTCAGTTTTCAGAACCTTTTTTCTAAATCCCTATATGTTTACCATTTCCAATTAAAATTTTTATTAAAACGTAGGTCCAAAAATACTTGTAATTAAATTTTTTATTGTCCTGTAAATGAAATATTTAACTATAGGTATTATTTGACCATTGTTTTTACAAGGTCTATACATTCTAAAGACAATTCTGTGTAACCGAGTTCTCAAAGTTTATAATCTTCTAATTTTGTAAACTTAATATTCACAAGAACAGACGTTCACTCTTTTGAGGTTGCACTGTCTTCCACTTAAGGACGAGCCCAAGCCAACCAATCAACCCACACCCACCCACCGATGCAGTCAAGTGTAAATAGAAAATTTTCTTCTAGTGTATTGGTAGGTCACATCGCAATCGCTTGTTGTTTAGACAATTGAAATTAAGTACTCCACTTTCATGCATAATTCGCATGATTAACGAGGGTCGAAGTGGGTCGAAAGGGGGCTGGCTGGTCCTTCGTTGGACAGCATCCACTTGACACAAGAGCCTTGTCGTGACAAGGCAAGCAGATCCCTTTGTTTGGCTCTCATTTTCTCGGCTTTTTCCTTATTTTCTTCCCTATCTGCTGATGATGCAGTCTCTATTGGGTTTTCTGGGCGGGGGAAAAACAAAAAAGGATCTGATGCATTTTCGAATTAAATTTAGCCCGTACCCCATTTCCCATTTTTCGCCCTGTTTCACCGCCTGTATCCCTCAGCATTTGCTAAATATAAACACTCCGCCGGCTTTGTTTTCCCTGCAATTGGAGCATGAATATTGGTTGCCAGCTTGTTTGTCCACGATGGGAACAGAGCATCCAGCATCCAAAGAACCCAACAGTCCAGCCAGCCACCCAAAGCAAACCCTTCTAGGCCCCCTCCATGCAAGCCCCCATTGTTGGCGAAACGAAAGTCCTTAAATCCCAGAGCACTAAGCTAGATTAAAGCTGGTTTAATAATAAGAAAAATATTCAACTAGCTTTAAGTACAGGCTTTCTATAATTTCAAATAGTGATTAGTATATAGTATTAGTATACTAGAAAGAAATTATGATTAAATAAACGGACAAATATCAAACTTTCATATTATAGAAACACAGATATCTAATATATGTCTTTAAATTAATCTCTAGTTAAGTTGATTAACCATAAAAATTTATTTTTATAGTTATGATACTTTTTAAAATAATATAAAAAAACGACTGACTTTCTAATGGACTTATTTGTGTTATCCTTAACACAGTATCTTAAGTAAATTGACTAAACAAAGTATCTTCATAAATTTTTAATCTCAATAAAGCATCCCCCTACGAAATCCAATCCGTTATTGATTAAATATTTTCAATAGCAATTTTGTATTGTTTACTACCCCATTTAAGTATTCGAAAAGCCTGAATAAGAACAACGTCTTGCTTCAGAGAACCCCATCAAATTTTGATACTTAGTCCGCCACGCCCCGAATTATTGACCATTCAACCGCCCCCCTTTATCTTTGGCCAACAAGCGTGGGGTGTCGTATTTCATGCGATACAATAACGATAAACATAAGCAGGCGATGTTCGCCAGGAGAACTGAGAAACCATCTTTAGGCCACCAGATATCCAGCCCGGACAAGCAGCATCAATAGTTAAACATCAATTTGGCTTTCCGAGTGACGTCAAGCGGGGCCAGTTGCCACCTGCCACCCACCTCCTCCTCAGACAGTTATAAAATTTCACACAGCATAACAAAGAGAAAAGCGGCAAGATGGGAATGCCATAAAGTTTGCCACTCAGAGAAAGCATGCAACTTTGTAAAATGTAACAAAAATGTAACCTTTTCACATTCAAACAATAGGTATTCAAAATTTTACTTTGTAATACAATAGATAAAGATGATATTTCACATTTTAAAACAATCCTAAGTAATCTGGTGTGGTATAAAGCATCTAGAGATTCAAAATCAATACAAATTATTTTGAGAAAATTTCGTCCAAAAACAATTTTTAAAATATTTTTCAGTTTTGAGATCAGTTTTATAAAATAGTTTAAAAAATGTTTTTGTTATTTAATAACTTTACAACTTTGGATTTATATTAATAAAAATATATATTAAAGAATGGAATATCATAACTGACCTATAGGATTTAATATTTATCAGTACAAGCAAAAAACAATATAATATTGTGAAACCCTTACAAAATTACCATCTTATATTCCATAATTAAAGCGAATAGTTTGAAATTATCAGATGATATGATAGACTACGATTGTGATTTTATAGGATGATATTCTTCACCCACTTTTTCTCCGTGCCAAAGCGATATGGAATAAGCATGCAAAATGAGGCAGCCGAACGGACGTCATGTGCATATTCAATTCGGGGCCTACCAACCATCCTGCCATTTAATACCGCCCCTCTCCAAAACCGATCCCCCGACCGTACGAGAATGGGCTTTCTTGTTTGCTGAACTAACAATAATTTCATTAAGCCCAATGGCATCATTAAAATTTGCCCAACAATCATAATGGGGCCAGCCAGCAAGCGAACTGAGAACCGAATCTCCCAGAGGCTGCAGAAGGAACCTAAAAAATATTAAAAAAAAGTGAAACAGAGCCCCAGGGTGCTCGAAAAAAAAGTGGGAAAAAAAGTGGAAATTTGCTGATTTAACTTTGGCAAAGGAGGAGGCCCTTACACCTGGTACGAGTGAAAGCCTTCGGGCCAAAAAGAAACGAACAAGTTTAAATGGCAGGGCGACAGCTTGGCCAGCAAAACGCTTTCCACAAAGAATAAAAGGAAATTGTTTCGCCCTGCAGCTTCTTCCTAGCCCACTGACTCATAATATACATATATGCTATACCTACATCCATACATATATGCATACGGAATGGATCCATCTCGTTTATATGGTATATGTACATATATAGTGGGTTTTGGGCCAAGTTTTGGGAAACCAGACGGTCGCAGAAGTGCAAGCAGCGCTTGATGAAGTGCAAATGCCTGGGGTCAAGTTTAGGGTGGGGATTCTCGCACACCACCGCACACTCGCACACACACTGCCTCATTTTGGCGACCCTGTGTGTATGAGTGTATGGTTTTGTTTGCTGGTGTCTGGCACACAGCAGCCAAAAAATTGGGCAAAAAAGAACAGCGTGGTGCAGGAAAAACTAAAGGGAAAACCACGAAAAATGGAAATCAATTCTTCGATTTTATTTTACAATTTCATTGTACAAAATGTGTGAAATTCATTAAAATCTTTCGTAAACTTTCCATTTGTATTCCGCCCTAAAGTAGGCAATGTTATTTGGAAAAAAAATGTTAGTACGGAATAGATCCTTAGACACGCTGATATAGAGTTTTAATAAGATTAAAACATTTTTCTATGAGAAAGACATTTGACAAATTAGGTTTAGAAATATTAAAAGTATTATTATTAAGATGTTTAAAGTGTACAATGTTCATACTGAAATAATAATTTAATTTTTATCACAACATCAATATGTATGCTAAATGGCAGAGTCTATTTTCAAAAACTCAAGTATACTTCTTCCTAAATTTTAAGTATTTCAAAGTTTCATAAGTATTCCTTTAAAAATCAAATTATAGGCCTACTTTTCAACATGCGAAATATATTGATTTAGCGAAATACGGCCATAAATTCAAGTCGTCGATGGAACCCGCAAAATTCTTCGATCTTACACACTTAAAAAAGTTTGTACCTCATTAGCAGGCCTAAAACTTTCATTCAAGAACCATTCACAATTTATGTTAATCATTCACGTCCCCAGCCTTTTTGCCTCCCTTTTTTTCACCTCCTTCTCTCCAAGGAAAATTGTATGACAACTAATCAGAAATGTACGACAACTTCGGCAGAACAGTCAAAAAAATATGGCCCAGGGGCAATTGATTTTTTTCCGTAAGATTTTCGGGACTAGCCGAAGAACCAGTGGAAAGGTTAAGAGAAAACAAAATAATATGGAATTATGTTGTTCACTGATTTGTACTTTTGTTTTCGACTTCCAACTTTGACTTCTTTTCTGTTTTCTTTTGTTAATTCACACCGCAGGAAAACTCGTTATGGCGATGGCTGTGCAAAACCATGTATATTTGTATATATATATGTATATAATTATGTATTTGTTTGTGGAGCCCGGAGAGTTGTATCTTCAAAATCGAAATCCGCACGGCACTTCCACACAGGCGAGCGGCCAACGCGCGAGTGAAATGCCGATGCAGAGAAGTATGCTAGGGAAATTTGCCAGGGAGAAAGTAGTGGAGAGCAAGGCGAAAGCTTCTTCAATGTCAGGTGACGCACGCTCTTTTAGCACTAGGGAATATCCTTTATTTTTGACGAGAGAGAGAGGGAGAGAGTGAGTGCAAATAAAAGCCGCAGACCGGCGCTTTAAGCATTGCCAGCTTGCATTCAACGGATGGCAATACCTTTCTTTTTGGCTCAGCTGTTTTTTGTGGCAACTGGGGAAATCTACTCTCTCTCTTTCGTTTCTCTTCTCCTCACCATTGCTATCTCGCTCTCGGGTAATGGCATCTTGTGTATCGACCTTATGGGCTTCAAAAAAAAGTTCTTCGGACCTGGACAAAAGTTTTTCATGTACATCCGTATGTAGATTTGTATGTGTGTGTGTGTGTGTGCCGGACAGCGTTGCCATATTGCAGGCGCATAAATTATAACGGTGGCTTACAGATTCCAGCTTTTGTTTTGTTTTGTTTTGGGGGAGATGTACGGGTTTTGTTGGCCGGAGATGAAGCCGGAAGGTAAACCAGAATCCTGCAGAAGTTCACACATGTAGCAAAACAACAAAAAAAGTTTACAAAATTAAAAAAACGAGAGATACAACAACAGAGAAGTCAAAACAAGGGCTTGTAAAAATGCAAAACACACATACCAACAGCCATTTACTAATCAACACAACAACAATAACCCCACAAACAAACATGTTCGGCATACAAACACACAGACAGGACATCCTAACATATGCAGGAGTGCGTGTAACGGTAACGTAATACCTTGACAATGCCCCTCTCTCCCACGCACACACACACACACCCACAGACGCAGGGACATTCGCACACAGAATGCTTTTAATACATTTTAAGCCGCATTTTTTCACACGTGGCCACATAGCAACAAGAAGATGAAAAGAAGAAAGAACGGCAAAGTCAAGGGTCCCGACATAAAATATATCCAGTACTCAGTTGTTCAAAATTATTGCATACTTTCTGGCGACTATAAATTGAAGAAGTCAACTAAGTGATATTATGACCATAATAATTGTCCGATCTTTTTGAAATTTGGGATGCGCCTTGGAATTCTTAAAAAAAAACCTTCTATGTGAGAATATTACAGATCTACTCAACAATGGTGACAATAGTCACCGGTAATCCACAAACATAAACAAATGTGTGGTTAAAACTTACCAATCCAGATAGTAACGTAACCGTAAAAAACGTTAACAACTATTACAATTAGTGACGCGTTTTTTGTTGTTGCTTTGGTTACTATTTAATAGTAAAACTACCATAAAATGGTAAGTTTTGGGTATTTTGTTGCTGGAAGAGTAACTTATTCGTTGGACAAATTTACCTTCTGTTGGTATTTTGGTTAATTTTATCTATAAGATTTTTGTGTGCACTTCTTCAATAATATTATATAATCAAGTGATAAGTAATAAAGAATCCCAAATAGGTCGATCTAGTGACAATTAAATCGGACCGATCGTTATGAAATTTGGAACGTGCCTGGGGATTGCAAAAAAAAATGGTTCTTCAGACCAAGAACATCTATATTTTAATTATGTACATGCACATCTATGTACTTTACAATTGAGACTAGGCGAAAATGTAAATAAAAATGTTGTGCGCTGAAGTCCACTTATTTTTCAATAGAACTATATACCCTCTTACGCGTACCGGGGGTAACAACAACTAACATGCCTTCCCTACACACTGTTATTATTCCTCATATGGAGATATGAAGGGGGTATGGCCACAAAATATCAGGAAGCCTGGTCCGCAGCACAAAAACAAAGCCGCATAAAAAGGGAAGCGGAAACTGTAACACCCTCTCCATCAGACCACCTCTCCTCGACCAACTTTGTTTAGTGCGGCAGGCAGTTATCATATCTGCTGGCCCGTTAGTTGCCTTTTTTCTTGTTTTTCAGAGCCGGGTTTGGAAAAAACAGAATGACCACAGGTATGGGATGACCAGGGATAATGCGGATAACTCGAGTGGGCTTTAGATTTTGGGAATTTCTTTTTAGGAGGATAAGGTTAAATCAACTTCATGGTAACTATATAGTTTAAATAGATAATTTTCAATAACATTTCTAGCGTTCCTTGATAAAGAACACTTATTTTATATACCCATTTTATATACCCAAAATCTAATTTAGGTAAGACTCTATTTTAAGGTTATTAGAATACTATGTATTTCATCAAATACGGTTCTTTAAAAATATCACAAGCTTTAAAATGCAAATAAATTAAATATTGAGGATATTATCAAGACTTTAAGGTAGAGTGTATGTCTTGTTCATTATGTTTCAACCTTACTCCCACATTTTTTAGTAATTTACTGTGCGAAAGGGTTTTGTGTTTGTCATTTGCCGAACGAATGTGGTAAGTAAAAACCTTTCTGTTGTTGCGACAAGCATAATTAAGTACAAAACTCGGATGAGTGTGTATGAGTGAGATCGCCAAAAACCGCAAAACAGGAAAATTAAAATTCCAAAAAAGCCGGCGAAAACTTAAACCCACACGAAGCAAACAATTTAATTATAATGAATTATAAATGAGGCCGGCGAGCCAAGATCCAAGCAGAATTTATATGCAAATAAGTCGGAGGTACGGAAGAGAAAACAAAAAAAAAAGTAGAAACATGCCTAAGGCAATTGCCATAAGACTTGGGCCTCTCGAGCATGCGAGTGTGTGTACGGGATAATTAATATTTTATGTTATTAACTCGAGTGGATGGCGCTGCCTTTGGATGCTGGGAAGGCAGAAAGGCAGTCGGAAAAACTCTCGAGGAAAACTCAAGTTTATTGAGCTAATAAGACGCGCTGCGCTCTCACATTGTTTAATCAGGCTTAAATGTTTATGGGCTTGGTTAAATATTGGAAGATACGACGGAATGCGTTCCTCATTGGATAATTAATTGGCTACTGCCTACTTTGCGGCAGCAGCGGAAAATAATTTAAAACTCGGAGAATTTTCAATAGCA
The DNA here is from genome assembly GCF_014743375.2 of Drosophila subpulchrella. Taxonomy (NCBI): domain Eukaryota; kingdom Metazoa; phylum Arthropoda; class Insecta; order Diptera; family Drosophilidae; genus Drosophila; species Drosophila subpulchrella. The sequence continues at coordinate 13,913,261 of NC_050611.1, forward strand.
TTTAATAAAAGCTGGGTGCCACTCCAATTTCAGATAATGTATCTTTAAAAAGATAACTAATTCTAATGCTAGTTGAGCTTCAGGTCGTGATACCAAAAATCCACTTCGATAAGTTAACTGACCTTATTAGATAAGTTTTTGTGACATTTTAAACTAATATACTTCCATTTAAGAAAAATTATGGAAGATACATATAAAATATTTCATTTGTTAAGCCTTGTTTTCGTTAATTACGAGTGTGTTATTATCGATGAAACAAAGTTATAAAAAACTAATTTCGATTAAAGCCATTTCAAATAATTTCAGAATTTCGAATGAGTGGAAAGAAAAATACATAAATATTAATTATACCCAATTTTTTATAATAAGTAACTGATATCAACTCCGGGAATTTAATGTCAAGTCTGAACCTTTTTATAAACAAGGAAATTATGTCGAACTCACCATGAATGACTAATTGGGAGTCGTAATTCATTTCGTACAGTCGTATGGCCTCGTCCAGTTCCATTTTCGTTGATATGGTGCAGGGATCGTTCTCCTCATCGACCCATTTAATGGTAAATGGCTGTAAAATACGAATTATGTTAAATGTTGAACTCTTTTTACTTAAGGTAAAGTTACCTGATCCAGAGGAAACCGACAGATGTTGCGTATTTCGTAGCAGAGCTCCTCATACGAGATATTCTTGTTGACGGTGGTGATGATGATCTGGCCATTGTAGGCGGTCTTCACCGTAATGCTGTTGGGCGTATTGGCCATGTTCATATTGGCGCTGTTTAAGCTAACGCTGCTGCCGTCGTTCAGAATTTGCGAGGGCATTTTCTGCATTTGCTAGCTGGCTAAAATGATTTGATAACACGTAACACACAGAGACACACGAATCGATAACGGAATACTGCAAAAATAAGAAGAGATATGCGTTTAAGATTATGCGGCTTACAGTTGAACGTATTGAAGGGTAACTTTTATTGGGATATGATTCTCTGATTATAAATATTATTATTTGTTAAACTGTAAATTACTCAAAACAAATAAATATATAAATAAGAAATACTATTATCTCTGAACATTAAACTTTACAGGTCTTTGAACTGAACGCGAAATAAAACATAATTGAATATCTAAAAGATAAAAAGGGTCTTACAAATACGGAAAAATCCCATAAAAAAGGGTAAGCGATAGCTATTATAATGTGCTCAAAAAAGGCACTCAACAAAAAGAATTGCAATCGAAACCTTGAATAAAATTAATACTTGAAGTTCTTAAAATGTATCTAGACTTTTAGACATTCCACGGCGAAGTAAAAGATTATTGTAGATGGAAAAAACTATTTTACTGGCAAACTGACAAACGCAGGTAATCTCCAAGTGGAACCAGTTTCATTTACTCCAATTCTTTATAGCTTTCACTTAGATTGTGACATAGAAGTCCGGCTGTAAAGTGCCATTTGTATCTTGAAGTTGATGGAAAAGATAAATGTAAAGAATTTGAAGAAAACTTCTTTCGCTCTCCCGTTATCGTTCTCTCTTTGAAATCTGATTTGAAATCCCGCCCAAAACGAAACGTCAACTTTGACATTTGAGCCACACACACACACACAAACGCAAAACGAACTGCATGCCACAGGTCGTTGTTGTTGTTCCTGCTGCACCAAATGCGGAGACAAGCACAAAACGAATGCGACAAAACAAACGCGAATGAATCATGCAAAACGCCCACAAAACAATAAAACATGAAGAAAAGTAAGTGGAATTAGCACGCCAAAGCGAGTGTGCAAATTAGTTTATTTTTACTCCTGTCCTCTCTTTCTTCCCCTATTTACTTGGCATCTGAGTACTTTAGTTTTTGAGCGTAATTAATGCCGTACATTGACCAAGGTAACTGTTAAAAGTACCCAGTTGGCAACAACAACAGTGCAACAAATGAGCGAGAAAGAGTGGCGAGGAGTCGCAAGAGAGAGCGGCAGCGGGAGAGTCGACAACCTGTTTTAACTCATTAGCATTTTTCACTTAAGACGCCGCTTTTTTTAACTTTAGCACTTATAATTCAGCTTAAGATTACTGTTTGACTCACACTAGTTTCTTAAGTTTGTTTAACCACAAAAATTACGCACAAAACGCCGCAAAAAAACACTGAGTGACAAATCAGACAACACGAAACATTTAAATTAAAGCCAATCAGAGCGCCACATACATTTTAATTAAGGCACTGGCACTCGCACTCTTTTAATTAATTGTTACGGCTTAAACGAATTAAAACTAACATTGCTATTCCTCCGTTTATTTCGTTTTGACGCAAGATGCGTCGTAAGTGTCGTGTCGCAACGTAAGCCAACGTAAGTGTCAGTAAAAAAGCGAGATAGCCTCAGCGTAAGAAGTGTCAGTGAAAAAGGGAGATGCAAGATGCGTCGCAGTGTCGGCAAAACGTAAGCCAACGTAAGTGTCAGTAAAAAAGAGAGACAGCCTCAAAATACTAGAAGGCCAAGTGTTGCAGGGCGTGCCAAGTTTTAAGGCTTTCCAACACTGTTTGGTGGTTTGGTATTAGAATACTAGGGGGCTGGAAATTGTTGGTATTTTACCGTTTACTAGGGGTGGAGAGAATCTTTCACCGATGAGCTTAAATATAAAATAAATGCGAAAAACGTATGCAATATTAGATACGTACCCCTATTTGCTCTAAACATATTTAAAGAAAATGAGTTGTGTATGTTAAAATATATTAGTTTTTACACATATCTTAATAACGATATGAGGGATAAAGGCAAATTTATTCTTATGTAATTATACATAATTACGACTTTGCTTATACTTTTTAATTGTTAAACTGATCCTTCCTAAAAGCTCTATAAAAATGTAATCCGCTCTTGCTCCAAAAATGTTTCATTTTTAATTTAAAAAAACTACTAAACCGATTTGATACCTGCTTGGTTTACCATACCTTTATGCAGGTATATTTAAAAGGGCGCCGATAGCTATCCATGTTGAAATCGATTACTTCAGTGTGACCCTTTGGTATATTTTGGGTAAATTTAAATAAGTAATTATGGCATAAAAAGTATATTTCATAGAACCGGATTTTGAATCATTATCGATAGTTTAAAAAACATCGATGCCTCGATGTTTCTCCACCTCTATCCCCAGGTTTTGTTTTTGTTTTATTTTTCCGCCGTTCGGACGTTTGTCGCGGAGACCCGTTATATTGTCGTTAGTTTCAAAAAACGAAATAATACATTGTTAATATATTACAAATTTAAAGTGCTTATGAATACTTCAAAAAAGGTGCTCAAAATATCAAAGTTTGAAACAAAAAAAACCTCAAGTAATTACAACGAAAGAAAATGGCGGCTCAGCAAACAATAAAGAGCAGTCGCGACAACAACAGCTAAGCAAGAAATACAGCTCAAAAGAAACCAGCGAAGAAAAAACCGTCAACATTTTCGTCTGCCTGAAATTAATCTGGTTTTTATGTTTTACTCGCGCGTCGCAGACATAAAATAAAGACAACAACAAACAGTGAGTTTCTCGGTGTATGTGTGCGTTTTGTGTCGTTTGTTTGTCTCCTGTTTTTGTGGAAAAGGCTATAAAAAACGTGAAATTCATTAAGCTACAAAAGCAACAATTACGAGCATTTTACATTGTTTACATTTTGTGTGCCAGCTTTTGGTTACGCTAGTGATTTATGCGATTTGTGGAAAGAAAGGAGAAGGGGAGGCAAAACCTTAGACAAAGCCTGGAAAACAGTAATTTTTACTAATTAAGTAAGTTCTTACTTTGTGCTTTTTAATTAGTTAAGGTTTTAAAAAGAAGTATAGTGTTTTTATGACATTTCGCCTAGGCGGCAACTCTTTTTTGTGTTTTTATTTTGATGCCGCCTTCGTCCTGCGCTGCCTGCGTCGACGTCGGCGTCGCCATCTGTCACTTTTGAGGGTTGCCAGCTGTTTCGCTGCGCCTTTTAATAAATGCCGCATCTGCAGGAAATTGGGTTTTCACAAAAAAAGGAAGGAAACAAAAGGTTGTGAGAGGAGAAGGGGCACTCACGACTGCAGCTGCAGCTGTTTAGGCTTATGTAATTAATAAACCAACACGTGTCTGGCATTTCTAACGGCACGTGACAACTCTGGTCGTGAGAAGTGGGGGTGCAATAAAAACAATGGCCTTTTATTTTATTGTTTTTTCATATTATTATTCCTCTTTTTGCATAATTTTTCTTTTCTTGTTAATTAAAATCCAGAGCTCTGGGTATTTCTTTTTCTTTTGCTCTTTGGCTGTTATGGCTCAGATTGCGCCATAAAACTCATATAAATCAATAGAAAGCGCAGCACTGCACACACACACTCACAAAAACCATAACTCACTTGCCATAATGAAACGAGTGAGAGAGAAGGAGAGAGAGACCGCGCTCAATATGCAGAGATTTGTGTGGGAATCAAATGACTTGATGTCGTTGTCTCCAATGAGGTGTTAGAATAATGGCGGGGGAGGGGGGAGAGTTGGGCGGTAATAGCTCCACCAAGAGATTAGAGAGAGGGATAGAGAGCGGCCTGGCAGCTGCGCGCTCCTCAAATAAAGTTACCGCTGGAGCTCTCTCTCTCTCTCACTCTCTTATTGGCTTGTGCGGCATGAAAAGTGGTTGTGCTTGGTTTATGTGCATGTGTGTGTGGCTCGGTTTGTTTGTCTTTTCTGTGGCATTCAACGCACAGTGGGACAGATAAGGGATTATCAATCAGTAGGCTTACTCATTCACACTGGACCTCAGACTTTGAAGTATAAGTACAAGTTGAACGATCTTAAAATAGCTTTTATCTTCATTAGTATATACAGAAATATTATCCTGAAGCAAAGTTGTTTTTCTGTAAGCAAATATGTATAGTTACTGCAGATAGGTTATAAAATGGGGAAGAATTCTTAAGACATAAGTCAGCTAAAGGGATTTCCAATACACTTATTTTTTCTCTTACATCTCAGTATGACATTTTGAAATGGAATTTTTTCGGAGTTAAAAAAAGTATTTTGGAGCAGTAGACGTAATCAATATGGAGTAATTTTTACTTTATAGAATGCTATGCTCCAAAAAAAAAAAAAAAGTTCATGTACATATCAAGTCTGTTTACATTTCCTGTTGTTATTTAGAAAAGTAGATAATATTCCCCTATGTAAAGAGTGCCTTAAAATATTTAAACTAATGTAAATCTTTGATGATCTTTGATTAGGACTTCTTTATGATTTCCAAAATAACAGTGATCTAATGTTTTATTAAGTATTTTAAACTTAAATAATTCTATATTTCTGATAAACTTTGGGGACTTCAGAGATAGAAACTCCTTTTTACAAGACCAGTGCAAATTTCTTCGCACTTGTCAGTTGGTTTTCTTCCTAAAGGATCCCTTGAAATGTTCCACTGTGCCGAGTGCATTTCCATCGTTGCCAATGGCAACCACTTTAGGGAATAAGGCCTGTGCCTGCTTATTGAAGCTACGCTTTGTTTTCCCATTTCTCTTTCTTCGGCTTCTGTCCCCCAGCCCTCTTTCATTCATTTATTAACTAACTAATTTGCCAGGCCCGAAACAAATTGCCCAGTGGAATTGTTATTGTTTCAATTGCAACAAATTGGCCGCCAAGAAAAATGGTTTTCTCTCCTTTGAGAGAGGGGAAAACAAGTACAAGTTGCGCACTCGCTCTCGCCTGGCTCTCCCTCTCTCTCTGTCTCTCTCTTTTGCAACTTCGAGGACTCCGGACTCCAATTGGATTTTACGGACCTGGCTTTAACGCTCGAATGCTGGAGCCGCGTTTCAATACGCTTTGGCTTGCGGTCGTCGGCGCTTCTCTTGATTTTCGGGCTCCTCTCGCTCGAAGTCTCCGATTCTCCAATTCTCAACATACAGGCTACTTTTCTGCTCGGTATACGCTAGCTCGCGTATGTGTGTGTGTGCGTGTGTGTGAGTGTGTCGGTGTTAACGTAAAAAGAAATTTTTGCACAGCATTTTTTGTATGAAAAATCAATTGCCATCTTGGTGAAATCCCCAGTTAATGTGAATTTCAAGTGTCATCATAGGGTTTTCATAGAAATCTGGAGGAAAATCATCGTTTTACCATGGTAATTTACATATTTTTTGCACAGTTGTTCTGCAAAATCCTACGCATGTATGCCAGTGTGTGTGACTAGGCTTCGTGGTGTGTGTGTGCGTAGTAGTAAGCCGCATACAATATTTCGGCGAAAAATGGTAGGCGGTGGGCGGGGCAAGAGGCAAGTGGCTTAAAAAACGTCTCAAAAAGTTCAATGTAGCTGTAAAACGCGGAGCACAGCCCTCCATTATTCATGGGGCTACACCGAAAAAAGAGAATTCTGGAAAGACTAATTGAAAAAAAGAGGATGGTTAACATTTTATTTAAACTATGTTTTAAAATATCTCAACACCCTGATATAATAATGAACACTTTAAGATAGTTTTATCAAGAATCAAATGTAAGGATCCTTAAGATATTCTAGTAACTGGATAAGCCATTGTATTCGTTCTAGAAGGTGAACTTAATACCATCTTGCTTTATATTGCGGTGGCACCTCTTTGTTATAAAATTGTTAAATTTTTCCCATTTCTGTTATGTTTCACGCTATTTAATCTTTGTTATTTCCATGCGTTTTATAGCCATTACATTAAGTTGATTGATCAACGTCCTTTAGTTAATATTAGTAAAAAAAAAAAAAAAAAAAAATTTTAACATTTCTTGCGAATTCTTAAGTTTCTCACGCTAAATTTTATTTTACTTACGGACGTAGGGTTACATAAGAAAAAAAAATTTTCTTTGAAGGACTTCTCAAACTTTTCTTACAAACCCATATTATTACATGGTTTTATGTGAAACATTGTCTTTTATCATCCTACTGACAATTTCGTTGACCATTTCCATGTGGGGTCATGTCTTGTCTTCTCTGACATTATAAGTGTCTAATCAAACTTGAAATGTATCCACATTTTTCCCGTGTACCTCCTACTTTTCTCCCTCCCCCTGGCCTTTCTTCTTCATGTCTTGTAACTGCTTTTGTCTGCACTCATTGCTCGCCTTACAACTTGTTTGCCCCTTTCTTCTTGACCAAAAAAAAAAAAAAAGAAAATACACAAAAAGAAGGAATTGATGGCCGCTTTTGGTACGACTTCGAGTATATTTCTCTACGTGCCTGTCCGCCGTATTTGGTCCGTCTTAGTTTTCTGTCTTTATTTTTCCTGTACTGTACTATATGCCATATGCGCAACGCAATGTCGTCTTCGTTTGCATTAACCGTTAAACTGCACGTAAGTTATCCGTCCGTCTGTCCGCGCTGTCCGCTCAAACACCCGCCCGCCCACACTTTTGACACATCTTCAGCGCTGCATTTTCCTCCTACGAGCTTTATTCCGCTCCTCCAAAAACATCGACCATAAAAGGGTACTACAAGGTATATCGGGTTATGTGTGGAATTCGGAGCGTGATTTACAGATTGGGGTGGAGATATATATATTACCAACTCCTAATGGAATATGTCCGCCTAATTTGGCCATCCATTGCCATTGAACATGATGTGCGTTATTGATTTTGGTATGGGGTGCCCGCCATTAGGCCATCATTTATTCATGGGTCATTTTCATCGAAGATGAACTTTGGAAATGGCCGATAATTGTAAAAGGATATATTGAAAGTGCCGTTTAATTGGAGCAATTAAGCAAGCTAAAAAGCATGCTCCACTGCACTGTCTTTGAAGTTAAATTGGCAATAATTGGAAAAAGTAATACTTAATTTCCTTCTTCGTAGGCACTTAATAATTCTATTGATTTTTGAGTTAGAAGCTTATTATCTTTTTATAGGAATGGTATGGGTTACTGTTCTATATTCTGAGGGTAATATCGTTTTTAAATAGTTTCTTAAGCTTCCTGAAAGTATTTGTTAGTTAAACTCCACTTGAGCTGTCCTCAAATATCGTTTATTTAGAGGGTAGCAGTACAGCTCCCTCAATGCTCCTTACTGCAGTTTGCTTCATATAGCTGTTATGGCGCTGTTTTTGCCTGTTCTTGGCGTTTGCCTGAAACCTGAAACAAAACGCAGAGACAATGCACAAGCAACAACAACAGCGACAACTCCCTTTTACAGGCAAAACAAGTTTTGGCTGCCTCTGGCCATTTATTGTTGCTGGAGTTTGGAGTTGGAGTCGGAGATTCGGAGTCGGAGTTTGTGGTTGCTGCTTGTCTCTGCGCTTTGCAAGATCAACATCTCGAGCTATCGACAGGCTTTGTGGCAAAGAGATGGTAAAGTTTTCAGGCAGCAGGGGACCGCGGAGCAGGCAGCAACCAAGCAGCATCATCGACACCATCTTTTGTGCGGTTTTGGTTGTTTTCGTTCCACGTTTGTGGATGTTGCACGGCAAAAAAACTCAATCAAAACCATATTCTTAAATTACATGTATATATAATAATATTATAGTTTGGATATATTTTGAAATATAAATTCAACTTAATCATGAATTAGTTTCATTTTTAAATATTTTTTCGAAAATGCCCTAAATCTTACCAACATTTCGGTAGCAAGGTCACACCTTTCATTAAATATGCTAAAGTTATACCCAAGAGATTATATATGTTAAAGGGTTTACTCAATCTCTATTAATTAAATATTTTTATAGTGTAACAATACTTAAAATATTTTCTCTGTATAGCCTAGGTGATGGCTAAAATCCCAACTAACTGATCATCTGTTTAGGTGATTGCTTTTCTCCCTGTGTTGGTAGCTTTCTTTCTTTTTGTTTGGTTTGACAAAATATTCTACTAAGTACAAAACCTTTTTTTCTTAAGACCGGGCGTGGTGAACACGAATAAAGTGCGACCGAACTTTGTCCATTGCATTTCGGGCAAAACAATGAATATAAGGGGCAGTCGAAAAAAGAAAAGGGAAAAGCCGATGAAAGAGCGAAAAAAAAGTTGTCATATGCAAAGCACCCGCAGCTGATAAATAAGAAGCAGAGTCGGCCAACCTTTTGTTGTCAATAATGAAGTGTTGGCCGACTGAAGACCGGGTAGTGTGGGGGTGTTTCTTTTTTCCCAGATGTGGGACCTTCCTTTATCTATCTGCCTTAATGACACCAGCACACACACAGTCACTGGCAGCGTTAATAAACATGAGATTGAGATGCGCCTCATTTGATGCCAACCTCCTGTGGGTCTATGTGGCTTATATCGCATCTGGTGAGTCCAATGTCGTGGTGGGTTAGTCAGTCAGTGGGTGGTGGTGTGCTGACTGAGCTGGCCGTTCTGGTGATAGATTGGCCGTGTTACCGTTTGCCATTTTATTGCGCTCCATTTGGCTGATTACTCATGCCAGTAAACTTTAACGGCTCTCGACAGCGACAAAAACGCTATGAACGAGAAGAAAACGAGCCGCCAAATGGAGCGAATCTAGCGAAGATTAAATACGCTTTTCTTTCGACGGTTTTGGGTTGAAGGGTTGAGAGCATGCTGTCAAATACCTATCTTCCATTGGAATAAATTCTATGGGTTTACAATTACAATTTTGCTTTTTTAAGATTTCTTAACTACAATTTTGTAATACTGGGCATTTCTAGTGTTTTGATGTTATTATGTACCAAATACTCCAATAATATTTAGTAAAAAATTATTTTTTTTAGATAGTACTTGAACTTAGGAATTATAGGAAATATACCGTAAATATAAATTCGGAACATTGAAAACATTAAATTTTTAATTACCTTTGTACTTTGCTTAATAAAAAATCTTTTTGGACTTCCTTTCCTTCATTCTTTTTCCATATTTAACGCAGTCATCAATTTAGCTTGTCTCCAAAAAGAGTATAAAGATTGCGGTCATTTTGTATCTGATTTATCAGTATTTCCCTTCCGCCCTCCCTTTTGTATCTGTGTGCTTCAATGTGTTGAGAGCACTGGTGTAACCATAATTATTTTTAGTTGCTCAGCGTTTTTGCTGCCAACTTCAAAACCGCAACTCCGCTTCATTGTACATCTACCGATATATGTATATGTGTGTGTGTGACAATCAATAAATCTTTCAGCCTGTTGGCCGAACCACCACCCACCAATCCCCCCGTCCGTCGACTATTTCCCTTTTGTATTTATGTATTTGCCAACACCCAAAAGGTCCCAAGCCTCCAATTGCATTTCCAATCAGTTTTTATGCTGCACACAGTGAACACTCGCCGGGGGAGACCCCTCAATAGATTCCAAATTGATTTCGATTTTATATCCACACTTTTGAGCCAAAGCTGGCTTTCGCCGGGCATGAAAGACAGGGCAAGTGTTATGCTCATTACGATTACTCACCACCCACAGCAAAGGCAATGCACTGAAAAAAGAAACTGAATAATTAATGTAGATTGTGTACCAAAATGGAGATTTATAGCAAAAACTTGGTTAAAGGTGTATTCCTCTTTTAAATAAAGTTTAAGTTTTATAGAACATATAAGAATTGGTTAAAAAAAGCAGTTAGAAAACTCGCAAAATAAATTTCTTTTTTTTAATGATTTACTTTTTTTAAGAAGATTTAAACTGTTAAAATAATTATATTAATATTTCACAAGTTTCAATATTAGTATTTAAACCTTTCCTGAATCATCATCCCAACTTTTTTCGGAACAGAACCGTTTTTTTACTGCCTTAAAAGTTTGAAGCTTAAAATTCCCAACTGCTTTTAACAAACTATATAAATGGTATTTTACAACTTTTTCTCTGTAGGTTATGGCTCTACCCGAACTCCCTCCCCTTATAAAGAAGTGTGGGGGCTTGCCTGTTTCATGTTTGCAATTAAACTTACAGCTCCTAACAATGGTAGCTCATAAAAATGGGATAACAAAAACAGGGTAAAAAAAGACAAAAATTAAAAAAGGAAAAAACTGCAATGCCGGCCGCATGAAACGGTTCAACAACATCTGGTGGGTGGGTGGTTTTTTGGTATATTTGTTGGGGGAGGGGGGAGACCAAGGGGTGGCGGGTTGAGATGTGGGTGGGTGCAGCTCGTGTGGGCGGCAAAACAACACAATACAGAGAAACCGCAACCCACATTCGCTGCTGCAGTTGATATACTACCCTACTACGCGAAACTCCATTGCCGCTCTCCCTCTCTCTCTCTCTATCTCTCTCTCTCTCTTTGAGAGAGAATTCTCTCTCTTTGGGGGTTTTTGCAACGGTTGCAGTTTTTCCTTTTTTCCCCGGCACGTCGCATACATAAAAATTCATTAAAAAGGCAGCTTGTAAATGAGATTTACTACTGCCACCGTTATGCGTTTCAGAGTTTTTGCTACGTTTTTCTTGCAGCATTTACCATTTTCCGCAACCCACACACACATTTTTGGGGAGGGAAAACCACTCGGATTATGACACCTGCCGCTTTGGATTTTCACTCGCCGGCCGGGCCAGCGAGTTTCCAATCGAACAGGTGGTCCCCCCCTGATTTTATCGATAGGCTGGCGCGGAATTGCACTTGCAGTCTTTTGAATTCCAAATCACTTCTTTCTTTTGTAGTGCCCGGCGCACTTACTTTGTAAGCGGAATATTGCCAGGAAATTGCAGCTGCAGCTTTGGCTTTTTTATTGTTTCCCCGTAAATCGGGCGGCTTTATTTCTGCGCCCTGCCGCTAATGACATGTTGAAGGCTTCGTTCGTGACTTTTCGCCAGATTTCGCTCGTCCGAGGTCTGCCCGTGCATTTTTCGAGTGTATTATGACGTTGCCGACTAGACAGCAGCACCGCCCCCCTTTTGGAACCACAGAATGCAGTCAACGAACTTTGACACAGCTCGTGCCGCAGCCAAAGTCCCAAAGTCCTCGCCCTTTCACAGGGTCTCACATAATCTCTCTTTCTTTCTCTGGCCCAGCTGCTTAGAACTCGTCGTCTATGGATGGGTGTTTGTTTTGGGGTCATCAAGGGCGTATCAGGCCGATCTAACTGCGCATTATAATTGGTATTTTCAAGAACATTTTCTCGTTTAAAGGTTTGCATATTCAGATAAGTAAAATATTCCCCAGTTCAACTTCCCAGTTCATCAAAATCTATATAAAAATCGAAAAATAATTTTTCAATAAACCCTTATGACTTGATTTTTGACTAACTGATTAACCATATTTTAAAACTCCATGGAGATGATTTAATATAAAAATTCAATGTAAAGCTGTAGAGTATACCCGTTGCCGTGACTTCTTAAAATAAATCCAGTCAGATTATGAAAAACCCATTAAGTTTCATAGGCTCCGTAGCACTAGAATTTTTTGGTAGACACTTTAAAACTAACTTTACTTTAAAACACACGATTGTATGATATCCATAGATTTAAATAGCTGCTTTGCAATCTTAATATGTATATCAAACTTGGAAGAGTTCAGTAATTTACTTTGGTTCTTGGCAGTAAGCCGTTACGGACAAAAATTGTTTCAGATTAGCACTGAAGGATTGATTATGGCAGAATGACACTTGTTAAATTATAAAAAAGGCCGGATTAAATAAATAAGTCCATGATGTTTTATGTTAATGTATAAGTATAAACTTTTCCCTCACGTTGCAATGACTTCTTTAAATAAGTCGTATGACCATATCAAATTTAAGAATCTATAATATTTAATGTTTGTTTAAACTTGGTTTTTATAGAGATTTGAATACAAAAGTTTCCAATATATAAATTTCCGTTTGTTACATAAAATTAAATATTATCTCAATATCAAAACTTATATACTTTATTTGTTTAAATTCGGTTTTTTGTATATAAATATAAATATTATAAATATTATCTCATTATCTAAACCGATATACTTGAAAACAAAGGGTAACCGCCTGTCGCCACCTATTAAGCTGTCAATTTTTTTGTGAATGAAAAGTGTAATACGATGCAGTGGAGTAGACAAATGGGTGAGGGGATGGGTATGGGACCCAAAAACATGGAGCTGGAGGAGAATTGTAGAACCCGTGGCGCAGTTTATTGACTCGCCGCCGCATCGCCGAGTAAACACTGTTGGGAGCCCTATTTTTAGAGTAGAACATCAAAACTGTCTATGACCAATTATGCAGATTTCTTGTTTTCTGGCACACACATCTGGCGGACACATTTGCCCAACTGCAGTACTGATTTTCCCCATCTTTTTTCGTGCGTGTTTTTCCCAACAGGAGTCGGCGAAGATACGGCCCCGGCGGCCAGTAGAGGTCCATAATAATCATGCATCGTTCGCTGAAGCCGCATGCATCTACCGCACAGCCTAAGAAGGTGCAACCGCCAACGATACCAGGTGACGCGCCGCAGGACTTGCATCACTATCAGCAGCCGCAGCAACACCACCACCAGCAGCACCACCATCATCCGCACCACCAGCCGCTGATACCGCTCTACCGGCTGAGCGGACCGCTGCGCCATCACCAGAACCAGAACCACCAGGCGGACGATGGGATCAGCATGAGCGGCAGCAGCATCGTTTCGTCGCCCTCGCTGGAGGAGGGTGGCTTCAATTTGCCCCGGGAGACGAGTGTGGCCCTGCGTCTCAAGGATGAAGTGGCTGGCCCGGCGGTAGCCCCCTCAGCTGGCGGAGGAGGAACAGGAGGAGGTGCGGCGGTAGTGGGAGCACCCCCACCAGGAGCTGGAAAATCTGGAGTTGCCATGGTCCCGCCACCACCCGTTTTCTGTGCCACTCTGCGCGAACCGCTGACCCACAAGGCGGCCGTCTACTACCACCAGCAGCTCGCTTTGCAGGAGGATCAGGGCATCGATCTGACCCAATCGCCTGGCCGAGATTCTCCGGGTTCCTCCTCGGGCTCGGCCGGTTCCGGATCTCGCCACAGCACCGCCAGTTTGGACTCAGGTCGGGCCTCCTCCTACCTGACCGGTGTATCCTCGTCGGGAGCCTCGATTCGGGCACCGCTCTCCTCGCCGCGCTGCAGTTCCGTGAGCTCCTGCTCCATTGGCAGCGTGGATCGGCAGCGGAACGATGAGCTCATCATCGACTGGCTGCTGGAGATGAAGCACGAGGAGTACGCCCAGCTGTTCATCGCCGCGGGCTACGATCTGCCCACCATTGCGCGCATGACGCCGGAGGATCTCACCGCCATTGGCATCAAGAATCCGCATCATCGGGAGCGGATCAAGCAGCGGATCGACAAGCTGCAGGTGCTCGACAATTTGCCTCACTTCGTGCCGGTAAGCAAGATTATAAATATTGTGTATTACTTATACATATATATGGTAAATTTAAAACATTTAGTTTACCACTTTGAGAATCTTCTGGTATTATAAACGAACTTTATCTCTCTGCCATAAAAGTCTAGAGTTCCGGAGAAATATCTCTATTTGCTAGCACGCCCGCAAATATTTGCCTATCTAATCAGTACAGAACCTGTTCAACTCGTGATGCACTTTATGGTACAGTAGAGACTTTAAGGCGGAAAACTTGAAAAGAATTTTTTTAATAGAAGAAATAAGAGTTCAACAGGTGGTTTAATGATATTGCACTAATTAAGTTTGTTGAGAGGAGGATTAACGATTTAAAAAGTCCTATTATAAAGTTAGCTTAGGTATTAACTAAATAATATTTCTGAAATACAAAGTTTTGGTGCCTTTTTTGATAAAATCTTGAAGTTCACTTAAACAATTTTAGGTAAAAACCTCCATAGAGAGTATAAATTGAACAAAAATTATAGCTTCAATCGATTTAAAAAGGAAATGGCTCATTAACGATAAAGTTTGAATACAATAAAGATTAAAAAGTAGTGGTAGACTAGCGATCGACTACTGTGAACATTGTTGGCCTGCAATCACGTAGAGCAGCTTATTTAGTCATTGTTAACACAGATAGAGGCTCACACACACAACGGCGAGCTTGGCAAATTGCCATATTGGCATTAATTGTGGCCGGCAACACCCTTTTCTCTCTTTTCGCCTTCTCCCCTGTTTGCTTGTTTAGTTACCGGCTTATCTTTTATATTTCATTAAATAAGCATTTGCAAAAAACAAAAAAAAAAGAGAGAGCGCAAAAGAAATAAACTTGTTTCCCACATGCAAAAGAGAAAAAGGGAACTTAAAACAGTGCCGTCAGCGAATTTTTTTTGTATTTATTGTTAATGAAAGAATTTTTGTTTAATATGCGCACATTAATTCCCATCAACAATTCATTAAAAAACACGCCAAGCGGAGTGAATAAATATAAAAATTAAAAGTCCAATCGTGTGGATACATATCTGTGGTGACATTAAGGTGAACTTGAAATAGCAACAGCAACCTGCTCCATTGCGGATAATTGCTCTCCGGATCGAAGCCAATCATTAGCCAATCGATCTGACAGATCAAGGTTCCAGCTGAATGACTAGATGATGGCCAACAATGCGCATTCAGTGAGATTCCATTCAAAAAATTGAGTTTCAGCTTAGAAATAATGGATTCGAATGGATTTATCGAGGGTGAACGAACTGTTGAGTCCAAAAAATAAAAATCTAATAAGTTTCGCAATAAATTTGCATGACTTCCGCTGCTTAATTTGTCTTAGGTTTTATTTTTTAATTTTTTTAAAACCAGAATATATTGATCTGATAAGATTAGCATTGAATTTGCATTACTTCCGCTGCTCCATTGGTTTCGGGGCTTGCTAAAAGATTAAAACAAGTTTAATTTTAGAAGAATTCTTATTTCCCTAAAAATATATTTTAAAAGTTTTACTGTATTGCCACTTAAATCCAACTTCAGAAGAATTTACTTTCGGTTAATAAACATTTTAGAAATTGTATTAACTTATTGCCCCTTGAACTTCCGCCTTGAAACTCGATCATGCAAAATTATTCAGCAAACTTACCTTCCCCATTTAACTGCACTAAAATTCGTACCAAAAGTACGTGACTTACCAAATGCAACCGCCTGAGGTCTTATCAATATGCATTTCACGTTTAGCCCTAAACAACGCTTTCAAGTCGAATGACTAACCCCCGAATAAAATCAACACGATGTGCATATGGAAATGCATACCAATAAGAAGTGAAACATATCACCGAAAAAATGGCTTCAAAGTCTAGAAACTTGACCAACATAAATATTCCGAAATTTAAGCTCCACTTGGAAACGAATCGAAGTCAATGGTGTGCCTTTGAGGAATGCTCCAAAAAAATGCCTCCATAAATTAACATTAATTGTTTGGCTATACCATCCAAATATCCACATTGGGCGACATGAGTTTCACATTCACACTCTTTGCATTCCAGAGCCGATTAACACCCATCGGCCATAATCTTCAACTTCAACTGCAGCTTCCACTGACTCACTTCGTCAGCCTGCATCTATGTATCTTTAAGTACACACATCCATGTATCTTTAAGTACACACATCCATATGGGTGTATAACTGCATTCCCCGCCCACTCGGTTGCAGTGCAGCCCACCTGCCAGCTCAGCGAATACAGAAAATATCATTTATCGCTTTTATCGATCATTCAACGGACTCAAACTTGTGCCACATTCCGTTCGATTTCGATTAATTGCTAGTTTTTTCTCCATCTAATAACCTCCATTTTAGTATTTCATTATCGGTATGCTTCGAATCTTTTTTCGAGTGATTTGCCACGCTTTTTAGCTGCAATTTTTCAAATCGGTATGACCTCAGCTCCACAGACGGTTTTGTATTTCAGCTGAAAAATGCGCGATAATATTTTACTAGCCGTGTAGAATTTTGCGCTTTTTGTTGTTTAGCATTCAATTTTGCTGTTTATATAACGCGCCGTGACGGTTTTTTCGCAAGTTTGCCAAGTTTTGTGGTCGAGTTACCGGTATTGTAGTCGTTCTTTATCGCTCCATTCGATATTTCTTATTTGTTGATCTTGGGCGAGCCACTCTTTGTCTTTTGGGGTGTGGCTGGGGGGTTCTTAAGCACTGGGGGAATATATTTATATATTTCGATAAATTATATCATTATTTCGTGTGATACAATAGAGAATAATTAATTATTACTATAAATAGTTTTCACAAATTTTTCCTTGAAAGTAAATCCTAAATAATTGATCATTCTAAGGTACTGGGGGAATATGTTCAATGAACATTGTTCATACATTTAAATAAAATATTTCATTGATTCGTTAAAAACAAGAAAGAGTAATTATTAATTACTAAAAATAATTTTCAGAAATTGTACCTTTAAGTAAATCCGTAAAAATGTATAATGGATTAAAGGACTACAATTTATACATCAATTCAGCTCAACAAACTATTTGTTTTCTAGTTCCCACCAGCACACCAAATTTCATATTACTAAAAACAATATTTAAAATAGTTGCGGCGATTATATTGCCACAGGATTATATAATCAGTATAAAAGTTCCAATCTTCTTAATTCTTTGATTAAAGTAAGTCAGATTTTTCTGGGAATCATATTTTTATATCCGCTTCAAAATAATCATATTTTTCACGGTGTACCCTTACATCACCCATAACGAGAGACTTGGGAAAAACAGAGCTCGCTCGCTCATTAGCCAACATTCTACAGACTCTGCGCTTTCTTTTTCGCACACATCTTTATCGCGGCGAAAAAGGAAATAAAGCGAAATACCTCAAAAGCAAGCGCGGGAAGGAAAAGGTTATTAAACGGTCGCCAATCTCCGTTTCGAGCCCCGCAATCAACGAACGACCTTGAGGGTCATAAGGCGCTGATGTTGGCTTATATTCGGACTTTTTTTTCTCGGGGCCCCGTTAGTAGACTCTAAAATGGTATTCTGTTTTCGGACTGGCGCATTTGCTTCAACTTTGTTATGGTACATAGTACGTACAGTTGATTTTGTTGCTGTTTTTTGTCTTTTGGTCACCGATTTGCTTTTCAAAAACCTGTTTTTTTCGCCTGCTCTAATGATGGCTGCCGCTGCTGTTTAGTGTCATACCATATGCTACCTGCTAATGGATTTCGGAGAAGCGAACTCAGAGCGAAGCCACAAAGCACCAAAAACAAAATTGTTATTTAGATAAATATTTTGTTAAAGTTTTAGTAAAATATATGTGTCGTGCCTGCTGGAGATCTTCGACCATTTGAGTATGGAGGATTTCGATTAGCATATGGGCCTATGAAGTTGCGGGCCTGTTATTGTTTTGGTGTGACATTCACTTTGGAGTTGTGAGGCATACATTAAAATACTCTTTGAAGTGGCATTCCCCAGTAGAGAGTTTTCCTAAAATAACAAGTGAGGATCGAAGCTCAAGACTTCAGCAAAATATTTTTATATTTACTTTACAGAAGAGTGGGGATTACTTTATTTTTTCATATATATTACATGGTTATATATTTTTATGTTAACTATATTTTATAATTAGCATTTCTAAAATGAATAATAGCCCTCATTCTAACTATAAAATGTAAACTTATACGATAAATTAATTGATTTTAAATTAAAGACCAGTATAATATGTTAGGTAACACTGATAAAATGAAACTTAATTGGATTATCGGTTTAAGGGAAGGAACATACGTGTACTTCCTAAATGCCAAGTATTAGTCAAATGTCACCGTGAAAATAAAAAAGAAATGTATATACACGAGATGAATGAGCCTCTGCCTAGGAAACTTTTCAATTGCCATGTGACATTCTCCCAATCATAAGCTTTCAATAAAAATGTTCAATCGGGAGACTCCACCAGCAATCGCATCACATTTCGCAGAAGACAAGCCGTTTAATTAAATTGAAATCAACAGCAATTTAGTTGCCGAAAGAGCAGACAACCATAGAGCTTCCCTCAAAAAAAAAAAAGAAAAAAACTGATTAACACATCGTGTACATATAGCATAAAGTATAAAAAAGTGGCTTTACACGCATTGAAGCTAACGAATTTCGACTGCATCGTATGTGTGCGCATTTATCTATGGGTATATAGCGACTTTTGGTTATAAGTGTCGGGCGAGCCTGCTACCGTTTAATGACGACAGCAACGAGTTTTGGCTTTTATTCGTTTCTTTATGCCTGTGCTTTGACGCGATTTATGTCATATCTTATCAATTACAACTGATTAGAGCTGGAACGACGACGAGCGACGGGTAGGCTCATCACGAGAGACACCAGGCCCAGCCATATAAGTTTGTAACCCACCCAATCCAACCCAACTCATCCGATTCCCCCTTCTTTATCAGCGGGGTCTGAACTAGTTCATGGACAATTTGTAGTCTGAACTGATCTGTGTTCCCCATACTCTGACATGTATCAAATGCGATTAGCTGGCTTCCATAAAACCTAACGATAATGACGTCTCAATTCGTTACTCCTCTCGTATTTCCAGGGATCAATTGAGGAATGGCTGCAGCTGTTGCGTCTGGAGGAGTACATTCAGCCGTTACTGGAGCAGAACTACAAGACGGTGCGCGACGTAACCCAAGTGACTTGGGAGGATCTCGAGGACATTGGCATTGTCAAGCTGGGCCACCAGAAGAAGATCCTGCTGGCCATCAAGCGGGTGAAGGACATTATTAGCGGAAAGTGGAACCCAGGAGGCGCCAATGCCTACCAACAACAGGTGAGAAATGGTTGCAATACTTAGAGGAGACTGTTATAATAAGCGCTAGGGGATCATAATGTTGTTTTTAGAGTCCAAGTAAATTTATAAGACTAAAAAATATAAAGGAAATGCTCATAAAATGTTTTCTGTATTTTATAATAATTTCTTATATTAAAGATTACCTCCGAAACAAATTTCTGATAAAAATAAAGTTTATTATTTAAAAGACTATTATTTCAACGTTTTAAATGTAATTTTGTAAATGGATATTGTATTAAATAATAAAAATTACCAAATATGATACGTTTAATCCTACATTTGTTAAATTTAACTGTTATATTTTAAAATTACATTACCCGCTTTTAAGTAAAAACAACACTTTAATTTTGATTTAAACTTTGATTTGATTTTAATTTTCCACTAATTTCATTTCGTTTCTGTTTTCCTCTTATTTTGTATGATTTCCCTAAACCGAATGGTGACCAATCAGGAGTACCAGCGGAAGCCGTGGCAATTCATTGTGCCCATACCCAGTACGCCATCCTATGTGCCAACCACTCGCGTCTCGTGGGACGACACGAAAATCTACGCCACCAGCAGTGTGCTGAATGCCACTGCCCCAGCCGGGAGCAGCTGCCTCAACAGCAGCCTGCCCAATGGAGACGCCTACTACTGCACGGGCAGCAATCACGAGTGTTGCTCCGGCAACGATGTGGTGCTCATTAAGGTGGGCACTCGGTCCTTAAAAGTTAAAAAGCTCAACAGCCCGTTGGCCTTGATCTTTTAAGTACCTCCTGACATCCTAGTTACGGGCGAGCTTACGCGTTTATGGATAATTCTAGAAACAGACTTTAAATGCCAACGATAAATTATAAACTTTTTAACTTTGTTAATCAAACTTATGTTGTTGTTATTACTAAGTTCATGTTAAATTTTATTTGCATTTTTTAAAACACACCAATCTATTGAGCTGTACAAACAATTTACATATATCAATTTGTTCATGTAATTTTAAAGAAACTTGGTTAATGAAAGCTCCATTTGCGTTCTGAAAAAGTCGTGAATTCAGAATATTATCCTGTAAACTAGTCAGAAAATACATCATTAATTTCAAAAAGTTCCACTTTATAACGAGCCTCTCATCTTTTTTTTTGCAGGTGCGCCAGCCGCGCGGCAAGAGCCTGGAATCGTTGGAGGACATCCACGACAACAGCACGCGCAGCCATCTGACCTTCAGCCATTACACGACCACGGACTACGGCCACTTTGGGCCGCCCACAACGGCGGCGGCTGCGGCGGCCATGGCTGCGGCTGCAACGCTCCAGCAGCAGCAGCATCACCACCAGCAGCTGCTCCACCAGCAACAGCAGCAGGCGGCTGCCGCCCGTCTCCTGGGCAATCCGCCGCCCATCGGATGGCGGCGGTCCTACGACGATGGCGACATTACACCCACCAACGACGCCACGAGGGAGCTGCTCTACGAGCAGGAGGGCGGTGGCACGTTGCCACGCCAGCAGCGAGGCATCCTGCAGAGAGCGGTGCTGAACACGATGCCGCCGCTGGAGCACCACCACTACATGAATGCGGCGGCGGCGGCGGAGTACGGAGCGGCCAGCGGTGTGGAGGGAGGAGCGGTAAGTTGGGGGTTCCATGGGTCATGTTAGATCATTAGTCTGCGGTTGACAGAATGTTTGTCAAATTTTCTCAATGTAAATTTATTTTATTGTTTCTTTGATGGTTATTCTTCTAAAAGCCAAGCCCATTTTACATCTATTGCGTAATCGATTTTATTTTAGCTTGATATCAATTTGTTGTAAACATTCATAAAGTTCGAATTTATCTTTATTGGCTATAACGAATACTCGTTATTTTAGGGTAGTCCAAATTGTGCTACAATTCATGTATGTATTGGGGCTTAAAAATATAAGAGTTCAGAATAGAATATTAATGCGAGTAAATGCCTTTTTCGATAAGAGTAATAGGAAACTATTAGGGTTTCATTAGATTTCGCGGTACAAAAATGCTATCCAATAATAATTTTCGCACGCCTTAACTAATTGTTTCCTTTTCTTACAGAACTACTTAAGCGGCAGTCCCTTGACGGGCAAAAAGATAGCTCCAGAGCCACCCAGACGCCACTGCAGCATACGCAACTCCCGTACGCTGAGCGGAGAGGGAGTGCCTACGGGATCGGTTGCGCAGGCGCATCAGCAGGCAGCCCAGCAGCAGCAACAGGCGCAGCACATGTTCTACGGCCACACGGCACAGCACTGGCAGCAGCAGCAGGCTGGAGCGGGGAGCGGTCAGCAGCCCATCTACGCCAACTATGCCACCATTCAGCAGACAACGGCGGAGATACACTGCGAGAAATATCACGACAATAAGTCGACATCCAGCATCGATTCGATTGATACGATACCCTTTGCCAACGAGAACACAGGGACGATCAAGCAGCGGCTGCTCAACCGCCAGGAGCTGCAGGGCGGCGGAGCGGGCACCAACAGCGCTCCTGGCGGTGGCCATCCCGCCCACCTGCACTCATCCAGCTCGAGCTCCAGCTCCTCCTCCACGAACACCATTGCAAACATAGCGCACTCGTTCCATTCGCTGAAATCTTCCAGTTCGCTGCACGATGCCACCCTGGCGCGCAGTGAAAGCATGGGCAGCACGGCCAGCGGTGGAAGTGCCTTGCATCTGCGTTCACCCACTCTGGATATGTCCAATCCTGGCGGATCTGCGGTGGAGCCAATTAGTTCGCCGGAGTCGACCGTTCCAGCTGTAGCCATAAACACAGGAGTTCCGCCAAAAGTTTCGGTGAACGTTCTAAACGACATTGGCAATATGCTGGCCAATCTCACGGACGAGTTGGACGCCATGCTCGAGGAAGAGAAGCGAGTGGGCCTCAACATAGACAGTGAATAAATCTCCAATCAAACAACAAATCGTAGTGTAGCTGAATTTTCCGGTAGAACTTGTGGTGTATCTTGTAATGTTTTATGTACTTCAACCTAGTTAAGTTCAATTTGTTTTTGTATTTTTTGTTCCAAATGCATAGGAGGAAGCAGTCGTTTTTAGTTGTATTCTGTATCATTTCGATATACACGTTGTGTAGTAAAATGAAAACTAAATCAGAAAAGCTTTCGACAAACCACGAATGAATACTTTTGTACTTTTCCTAAACTCTCTCGTCCCATTCCCAAAAATATGAGTGTTAACGATACAAAATGAAAATATCCAAGTAAACGAAGAATGGTAAATGAAGCGCAACATGCATATATGCAAAACTTGCATAGTTATTATATAGCATAAAATATATATAATTCTATATATAAATAAATATTTAAACGAAATCATTTATATGGACAAGTATTTAGTGGTTTGATACTATACGACAGAGAAAAGCAAGGAATGAACCATACGGCACACTCTTAAACACACACAAAACAAAGCAGACAAGAACTACTATTTAGAAATCCCCTTCAGACAATTTAAAATTGCATTTAAATATATTTCTTTCTTATTTTCTTTTAAAATTTTTTTGAATCAGCCTGCACAGACATTTTTCTGTTTCATACGATTACAACTGAAATCAAACTATGTGAAATGAATGTATAATTAAGTGTTATTCCATACAAAGTAAAAAGATGCATTATATAAAATATAAATCTTATATTAGCGTTACATTAAGAAATCGAGAATAGAAGGAAAGAAGCGAATCCATCTTTATAAATTATTTTTAATCGAGCATTGATGCTGAATAACGTTTAGAATTCCTTGGTATACACTTGAATTGCCTTCTTTATAATTTACATAAATAAAAATCTTGTAGTAAAAATTTTGATTTTGAGAGCATTTTTCGTTTCCTGTTAATTGCGCTCAGTTGAAAATTTGTTTGGTGCGCATATCATTAGAGGAAATTGGAGAATTCGATTTATAAACGCATATAAGGAAACGTAAAAGAATTAAATACAAATAAAATCACAAACATGTAAAGCACATAAAGGGCAAACAAAAATTATGAAAACCAATAACAAATAAAGTAAACTTTCATAGTAAAATGTTCAGAATTTTAAATATATATACGGGATATCTTAGTTATTTATCATGAACTCTGTTTCTAGCTACCGTTACTTAAAAACCAAAAGGTGGGTTTAATCTTTTATGGTTCTTATTGTTCTGAATTCTCGAAGAGGCAAAGGGTACACTCGGGGGTCTCGGATCCAGAACTAGGTTGTGGAAGGTTTCGAAGCAAAATGTAATTTGCCTTTACTCTTCAAAATCCACTTTGTATCCGCCCATTATAGAAATACAAGTTTCTCCCTGAAAGCAAATTTTGGAGTCATAGAAACCAACGTAATAGGAATCAGGGCAATTTTACTCCGGAACACAAAAAAACTTTACAGATTCTGCGTCACCAAAGGACCAAAAGTTTTCAATAATTTTTAAAGGTAACATATGGGAACTTTAAATATGCTTGTCCTAACAAAAATCTAAAAATGTCCGTAAGAACTAGAAATTTTCAAAAATAACAGCTTGCACACTTTAAAAATATTTTTTTAACAAACTTATATTGCCAGCTTCCACAGTGAGTGTCCAAGGCTCAAAGAAAAATCAGTTCAGAAAAGTAATGAATGTTTCAATATTGGATTACGGATTTCATTTGATCCAAAGTTATAAAGAAACTGAAAACTCATAGGAGTACTTATAAGATTATTGCCTTCAATACTTCATGCTTCGCTTTAAATGAGCTTCTGAAAAACTTGCGAAATATTTTATCTGACTTTCCAGTCCAGAAAGAAATGTTAGGATCGCTCTAAATTAGGAGTCTGAAAAATGTCACATTTATGTCTGTGCAAGATGTGCAGTGGAATCATCCAAATTCAAATTGTAAAAATGTTGAGTGGAATAAAGCTGTTAGGGTGAACTCTATCCATGACCAAATACCAAATTCACAAATGGTTGAAAATACCAAATTACCGGGTATAAGATGCCACACAGTATTTGACCGTCTGGTGACACTGCACAGCACACTTACGTTTTGTGGATTCAAAATTTTAGGGCCAGAAGGCGCCAATATAAATAGTCGGCAAAAACCGCTCTGTTTGTGCCTAACCGAAGTAGGCACTTCTGGGTCACACCGCGGGACAAGGGGGTAATGAGCACTTGTCGCTGGCACGGGGACGCTTTGATGGCAGGACGATCGCGTCGCGGCAATGGTAACGATGGTTACTGCAATGCCGGACCACAGGCGATGCTGAACTGCGCTGAGGTTGAGCTAACGTGGTTAGCTGCTAGTTGAGATAGTGTATTACGAGCCCTATTCCTAGAGGTAGGAAGTAGAACCGCGGAGTTATGAGGTGTGTTGATAACTGATTTATTCTTCATTTGATACCTGCTTATATTCTACTTAGAACACGGACGCTTAGTGGTTATGGTTAATGGTTAGTGAAAGAAGCTATATTCTAAAGTAGGTCAGGGAATTATGATTACGGTAGCAGTTGCGTAGTTGGCTCGGCTGACACCGCAAATGTGCTGACTGCATTGGCGGGTCAGCGTATCGTTGTGACGGTGAGATGGTGAGTTAGTGAGACCTATAATATGCTGATCAGCAATTCTCATCTGCAGTGAGTACTACTGAGCGCCTGGTACTGTTCCCAACTTGGCTACTGCTTGATTTGTTGGGTGTGGTCATGTTGAGTACCTTTGGGTACGAACATTCTCCCCCCCATTGAGGGGTACCCTCAATTAAAGGCGTGATGTCGGTCAGCCCTTGGCCGAATTGTATAGAAAGCACCTAACAAATCATTGACCACGGGGGATCTTCAACTGCGGCGGTTCCTGTTTGTGATTCAGGTCCTTCACATCTTCTTGATGCTGCTGAACACTCCCCTTTGCGATAAAATTTACATTACCGTGGGGACTGAAATTGTGCCCTCGTAGAATTTGATCATTTGGCACGTCTATGGTATGTGGACGTTCTGCAACAAAACTAAGATCTTTCTTGGTTAAGTTTAGAAATGTTGAACCAAAGTCAGCCTTCTTGTAGGTTTTGAATTGATGAGACGTCGGTTCTATATTCATCGGATTTTTATCTTTCGTTGGCTCATAAGCAGCGTTCGGTCCTGCCAAATTATCTCTGTTTTCTATTAGATTGGGGTTGATTTCCGTATCAGAAGAGGTTTCTTTATTGAGATAACCTGTGATTACATAACCAAGCCTTGTGCCTTGTGCCAAAGGTTTATTAGGTCCTAGTTCAAGAAGTTCACCGGTAATTACACGAGAAAATACTTCAACCCCTAAAGTTAGGTCAATGGGTCCTGGTTGCCGAAAGTCAGGATCTGCTAACGGCAGTCCCTCGGGAATATTAAGATCGGTTGTAATTGGTACTGACGGTTGGTCTGTAATGACTGTGGGCATAATAAATACCTCTAATAGTTTTTCAAACCCTGATGTACAGGATGAGAGCTTTAGTGTTGATCTAATTGCTGTTGATATCTTTCCTCCGATTCCAGATATTTCAATCGGTGACCTTTGTTTAAGAGATAGCAGATCTGCCATTCTCCTTGAAATAAGATTCACCTGTGATCCACCATCTATTACAGCGCGACATGTTTGTAATTGACCGTTTGGCCCTTGTAATGAGACCTTGGCGGTCGCG